>NW_005871200.1:2026392-2029885 GCF_000147115.1 Myotis lucifugus
TTTGGTCTCAATCACCTGCAGTATCTCAAACTCCTGAAATGTTTCCTCTAATCTAGGTCTCTCTTAACTCACATGCTCTAATGTCTTCTGTGTTTTTTCTTGCACTTCACCATAACTCCTATTCTTTTTTAAAAATACAGTTTTAAAACATTGATTTTAGAGAGGGAGGAGAGAGAGAGAGAGAGAGAGATTGATGTGAGAGAGATACATTGATTGGTTGCCTCCTGCATCCTACATGCTCCTGGGCTGGGGATGGAACCTGCAAACCTCGGTATGTGTCCTGTGTCCTGTGCCCTGACGGGGAATTGAATCTGCCACCTTCTGGTGAACGGGATGACGCCCAACCACCTGAGCCACACTGGCCAGGCCACTCCTGTTCTTCTTATAAGCTCCTCCTCGCTTCTCAGCCTGAGTAATCTATTTAACTCCATGTTTACTACGAATTCACAAAAGGAGTAAGTTGTATGAATCTCAAAGTGATGAAGGAATTAGAAGATTATTTAAGAAATGATGGAGCTCACTGTAAGTCTGAGCCTGTATGTTCTTTGTTTGGGTCCATTTTCATTATTTAATATGTTTTCCTACTTTGCAGCAAAGGGTACTTTCTATTCCCTCCTAGATTTCTTTAATGCTCTAATGTTTTGTTGAAAAAATGCTATGTTATAAAACTAATTTCTTTATGGATTGAAAAAATAGCCAGATATTAGCTGGTGCCTGATAATGTTTTCTATTATTCGTTTTTTAGAGAAATGTTAATCCCTATGTATTCTCTTTCTACGTAGGCCAATTTGCGGAGGAAAGTTACTCACTCGGTACAAACCGACCTCAGTCACATGAGGAGAGAGAACTGTTCACAGGTGTACCCTCCAAAGCTCGTGGGCTCGCAGTGCAAGAGGGAAGGCAGCACCGCAGTGCCCAGGCCTCAGGTTTTCATAGCTGGTCTGCGCGGGGGGCGGAGTAAAACCACCGGGGCTGTCAAGGTGAACCTAACCAGAGCTGTGGATGAAACCTAGTTAGAGACCACATTTTTAAAGGAGCTGTCACCACGCTGTGAGCAGTGGCAGGTACTTAAAAGTATTTTTGCATCCATGAAATTTCACGAATGTTGTGGTGCTGGGACATTCATTAGTTGTGTGAATTTTTTTGAAAAAACTAACAAATGGTTTTCTGTGACATGTTTTTCATTCTATTAAAATTGAAAAATAAAACTCGGTCCATTCATCTTTTATTTGTTAGAAAAAGTTTGGCACATTAAGACTGAAATTATGATGCCATTTAGATGTTAATATAAGATTATTATGCCTGGGATAGAAATTTATTTCTAAAATCATATTTAGTGTTAAACATTAAAAATTTAAAATCTAATATGTAATACTTTAAACAATAAAGAATTAAATAAAAGAAACTGACTACAAAATAGCAATCATTCAATACTAGGAAAAAAAATTTAAAATCTAGTCAGTATTTTCAGCTTCATTAGCTATTCATGGTTAACATAGATTACATTGGTTACAGTTGTTCGTGGGTTCACTTTCACCATTTCATTGACCCTCTGTTAATCGTGATCCAAAAATATTAATTAGGAAATTCCAGAAATAAAACATTTATAAGTTTTAAATTGCATGCCATTCAGAGTAGCTTGATGAAACCTTACATCCTCCTGCTCCGTTCCACAGGATGTGAATCATCCCTTTGTCCAGTTATCCTCTCTGTACCTACAGTTGAATAAGATATTTTGAGAGAAAGAGAGACCATGTTCACATGGACTTTTATTATAGCATACTAGAGGCCCAGTGTATTTTTTATTTTCTCAATTATAAAACGCAATAATTCTTCTGCTTGTCTTCAGTAATATTACCCCATAGGAAAGAATTGTTCTAAAATAACAATAACCTAGCAAATCGGTTTTGTATGCTTTTCTTAATAGCAGAATAAGACTAATATGTTTAAACTGACATGGAAACAATTATGTCAAAGTATCTGCATTTGTCTACATGTTCTTTATGGTTAATGGTTTACTATACTTTAAACCTTAGCACTTTTAATAACCTACTGTACAGCTGAATTTAACTATAACCTCCCTATGCGTCTTGGTATTTGCTTACCGCACCGCCTTTCTGTTTAAGTTCACACTTTCACTTTATTGCCCATGGATACAGTACTGGGTTTCCTTGTATATAATTCATTGAGATGATGGTAAGCTCCCATGCCTGAGCAGAGAGAGAGGTGAGCAGAGTATCAAGACAAATCCTGAAGCTTGACAGTACAATCAGGACTATCGTTAGGCTCTCAAATGGCAATAGAAATTGCTGCTCGAGGCACTGTCAGCTTAGCTCATTATCAAATTACCTTGTGGTTCACATGTTTAAGAGTTGATGCTTCTTGCGCTAACCAGTGTTGTATAGAAAGCTAGGCATACATAAAAGAAACATATTAAGCCAATATTGTCTCCTCCAAGACTTAGGATAATTCAGATTGGGAAAGGAAAAATTATTTCAAACTAAGAATGTAAATATCGGCTTGGCTATTCATTGGGTTAGGTTAACGAGCAGAAAACCCAGCCATAAAGTTAATAGGAAATAATATTTCTCCTAAGGATATGCTGTAAAGTCTTAATACCACTCCCCTTCTTTTAGTGCCTACTTTCTCACTCACTGACAAATTTTGGAACAATCATACACTATTAGAAGCTTTACTGTTGAAATTATGTCATTAAGAATGAAACACTCGCCAGGCCGGTGTGTCTCAGTGTTTGAACATCAACCCATGAACCAAGAGGTCACCAGTTGGATTCCCAGTCAGCGCACATGCCCAGGTTGGAGGCTCAATCTCTGGTGGGGGGCGTGCAGGAGGCAGCCTCTCGATAATGTTTCTCTCTCTCTTCCTCTCCCATATTCTCTCTCTAAAAATCAGTAAAAACATGTTTGTTTGTTTTTTTAAAACAATGAAACACCCTACTTTTGCTTGGAGGAAAGACACAAAGAAGCAGCCTCAGTTTCCAACCTAGGTGCAAAGCCTTCGATTCAGGGGCTCCTGACTATAACAGTCCACATCTGTGGGAACTGTGTAGTTTCCAAGAAAGGGATCCCAAAACTATCCTGCAGTCCAGGTCTGATGCGGTCCTCATTACACACTGTTGTCTTTAAATTTTACTTAAGTCCATTCTTCCTCCACATTCTATAACCCTGTTCCCTGGTATGCAATTACCTTCACTGGAACTGGTAAAAAATCCTCACTCTACTTGACTATAGGTCTTGTCCCTTATGGTCTTGAGCTGATCAAGTTAGGACCAAAGGCATCAAAATCTAGGTTCGTGTCAGTGTAGTAGAAAGTCTTTGTGGGTAATGAAAATTTATAAGAAAAGTAGGGTTCAGCAGCATGATATGTTAATTGCATCAAAAATGCTACAAAAATGGCCTGACGGCATTTTACCCACCACTCTCATGTGATCAGTGTGTGTGTGTGTGTGTGTGTGTGTGTGAGTGTGTTTAAT
>NW_005871200.1:2029985-2032366 GCF_000147115.1 Myotis lucifugus
GAACCATGTAGTTCCTTGAAGTGTTGTGGAGTCCAGGACACTGAACACCGAAAAATCAGGATTGGCCTGGAACCTCTTGTTGCTAGAATGAAAAAGAATGCTTCAAAAATCGTGTGTAAGCCGACGCCGGTTTGGCTCAGTGGATGGAGTGTCGGCCTGTGGACTGAAGGGTCCCGGGTTCGATTCCGGTCAAGGGCATGTACCTGGGTTGTGGGCACATCCCCAGTGGGAGATGTGCAGGAGGCTGCTGATCGATGTTTCTCTCTCATCGGTGTTTCTGGCTCTCGATCTCTCTTCCTTCCTCTCAGTAAAAAGTCAATAAAATATATTTTAAAAAAAATCGTGTGTAAGCTTCAAGAAATGCGTAGGCTTACAAGGGCCACACTAGAGTCCTTGGAGCATCAAAAGGGAGAATAATTATAGTTAATTAATCCAAACTGAGACTATAATGATACTCGAAACAGAAAGAGCCAAACTGTACAAAGCATTAGTTGTAAGACAAAAGAATGAATATGATAGAATATTTTAATTTTTAAAAGTAATTTCAAGTACACGTGTTTTTGTGTGTGTGTGTATGTATAAGAACACACACACAGCAGGGAACTGAATAATTCTACAAGTGAGAAATGTATCAATACAGGAAGAGCTGATTAACACTAGTGGACACACATACAACCAGGTAGAGGGAAGGTCCAACGCTGTTCCAAATGAGATTAATCAACTGTACAAAGTCAACTGTGGTCTCCTAGGAGCCTCCTAAAATTAATGAGATGCTAATATGGCAAAATTTTCCAATAATGTTAATAGACTAGATATATCTGTATGTATATCTGATGATAAGAAAATAGTATATAACATCAACTACTCAAACCTTTAAAGTCATTTTGGAAATATTCTACAGAAGGTGTAACCTGCTGTGCATCTCAGAATCTTGTACCCCTGTTCCTTTGAGGGATGAAGTACCTTTGTAGTATTTTTAACCAATTCACATATCTTGAATGACATTCATTTTGCCAATAAATTATTTCTAACATTGCTAATGCTAATTAATATCCTCTATTGAAAGTGGAGATTATAGAGGTTGAAGTAAATGCCAGTTGACACGTCTAATATTTTTGAAGCCCTTTTGTTGTGCAACGATAGTGTAGTTAGACTGTCTGGCTAGGTAATTATAATCAATGAGAGGCCCGGTGCACGACATTTGTGCACTGGGGGGTGGTCCCTCAGCCCGGCCTGCGCCCTCTTGCAGTCCGGGAGCCCTTGGGGGGGGGGGGGGGGGAGGATGTCCAAATGACGAGGAGGCGGGAGAGGCTCCCGGCACCACTGAGTGACACTCCCCTTGTGGGAGCACACTGACCACCAGGGGGCAGCTCCTGCATTGGGCGTCTGCCCCCTGGTGGTCAGTGCACGTCATAGCAACCAGTTGTTCCGCCATTCGGTTGATTTGCATATTAGCCTTTTATTATATAGGATTATTATACAGGATGATAATGCTGACTATAAGGACACAGGCACAAGACTTCTGAACAGTATGTAATGTAAATTGTTTAGGTTAAGTAAGAGGTGACATTGGAAGGGAATGGACTTGCTGGAAGTTACAACGTTGCCGAAAGTAGTTTCTGTTATGAGTTGTGGGAGTTTCTGCAATAGCTTCGACCTACAAGAATCAGGAAGACTAACCGCAAATCCTTATTTGCTGACAACTTGCTTTGGACTACAATTCCCAGAAGGCAACGCTCCGCTCCCTTGGCTCCACTCCCTTGGGGGTTGTAGTTCACAGAAGACGCCTTCCCATCGAGTTTTACGCACTTGTCAGCAAGGCCTCTCCTCCAGCCGTAACGTCTCACTGTCGGGAGTGGCACGGGTTTCCGTGTCTAATCCTTGTCCCTGGATGGCCGGGAAGCGGGCGGCCGCCAGGCTCTCTAGGCCGAGCGCTTCGTCTCTATGACGACGGAGGCGGTCCCGGGTGTTCTGCGTGCGGGCGCGGAGGAGCGCGCGTCAGTTCCGCGCGGGGCTGTCGGGGAAGATGGCAGCGGCGAAAGGTGAGCCTG
This sequence comes from Myotis lucifugus, assembly GCF_000147115.1. Lineage (NCBI taxonomy): Eukaryota > Metazoa > Chordata > Mammalia > Chiroptera > Vespertilionidae > Myotis > Myotis lucifugus. Next base: position 2,032,037 of record NW_005871200.1, read on the forward strand.
GGGCCGGGAATGGGGGAGGGCGCGGGGGCGGCAGAGGAGTGCCAGCGCTCGGCAGCACCCTCGGCGCCGCGGGGCTCGGCGGAGGCGCCGGCATCAGCAGTGCGTGCGGAGCCGCCCCCGGGAGTCCGCGCCGCCGCTGGTCCGGGCAGGCGGCCTCCCACTGCGGCTGCCTCCGCGCGGGATCGCTCGGCGGCTCCAGACCGCGTCGGCCCCAACGAGCCGGGTGGGTGGGAACCAAGTCAGACGGGCCGGGGCAGCGCCGGGCACAGTCCCTGCTGGACCCGCGGCTCCCGGCGGGAGCGGTCCCGGCCCGGCGCGCACGCCCCCCGG
>NW_005871200.1:2032587-2078462 GCF_000147115.1 Myotis lucifugus
CTGTTGAGTGACTGATGGCCGCCTCCTGAGGGTGAGTGGGAAGAACTCCGCCGCTTTCCCGCTTTGCTGTGGGTGAGTTAGGGCGGTCGAGCGGTGGCCCGGGACGGGTCGGGTGACACCCTTCCCCATAGAGCACTTGGCTTCATCTCTGAGTACATGTCGAACAAATATTTAAAGAGTACCTTTTGCATGGGTGCCAGATTCCTTTCCTGGTTGGGGAGCCCGCATTTATCATTTAGCCCTGCCCAGGATGACTGCCTGTAGTTCCTTATGCTGCTTTTATGCATGTTCCCATTTCAAGTCAGTCCAACCTTAAGAGCCTTAAAAACAAACAGCACAGCACAGGAAACAGAGGGAGAAAGACAGAATTGTTTTGATAATTAACAGGATGGGAACAGCAAGAGTAATGAGTGAAACTTAAAGGAATCCAGGTCATTATCTGAAATAGTTGTAACATTTTATTGGTTGGGCTGTTGTCAGTACATATTCGTGTGCCTTGGTCATGTTATAGATCTCTTATGCAATCTAGAAACATGTAATCCTAACAGAAAAGCAGTTGCTATAGCTTCCGGATATTCCCAAAGATTTATCTGGAACTTGCTAGAACTTCCAAGTTCTCAGGCATTAAAAATAATCCCCACTCTAAAATATAGTAAAATATAACAAAACAAAAACAAAAACCACTTCAAACCGTACATTTCTTTTGGGGAACATTAGTCTACACAGAAACAAATAATGTGAGGGAGCGAATGGGAACTTTGGGAAACGGAAACCAATGCAGATGTGCTAATGTGCCAGTGTGCCAACTCTGAGTTGTGGGCTAGGTTTATAGTTACAGGCCTTGGGCACAATGCGAATACTTAGCAGAATTTACAGTGAGTACATGACATGAACTTTTGATTTTTACCTTGAAAATTTGAAATTGCTAGTAATTGAAATTCCATCCTGGAGAATTTGTGAATGGAGTGAAGAACTATTTTGATCCAATGTTAAACTGAAATGAGAGAAAATAATGCTTAAAAGCATTAAGTATTTATTTAAAGTTTATGTTTTTAAGTATTCCATACCAAGCCCTATATATTTTATAAATGTCTGAATTGTTTGCTCTTCCATTTAGAGCAGTAGTTATTTTCAAGAATGTCATATATATTCCTGTATAAATGTGCAAATAGGTATACTTTCACAGTTGATGGCAATGATAACTGTAGGTCTCATTATACTTATAGGCTATAAATATTTGGCTTCGTGTTCAAGCATTCACTATGTTGCTTTTGGGATAGTTTTCAGTTTGGCAGTCCCAACCTCTGTTATTTCTGGAAGTATTGATAATCTATTCTAGGACATGGGTTGGCAGTTTTTTTCCTGTAAAGGACTGGATGTCATTACTAGTCAACTCTGCATTGCAGGGCAAAAATGTGGGACCAGCCCTATTCGGTTTGGCTCAGTGGATAGAGCGTCAGCCTTCGGACTAAAGGGTCCTGGGTTCTAGTCTGGTCAAGGGCCCATGCCCCAGTTTTAGGCTTGATTCCCAGTAGGAGGCATGCAGGAGGCAGCTGGTCAATGATTCTCTCTCATCATTGATGTTTCTATCTCTCTCTCCCCCTCTCCCTTCCTCTCTGAAATCAATAAAAAAAAAAAAAAGTGGGAACAAATGAGCATGGCTGTGTTCCAATAGTGAGTCATTTATGGATATGGAATTTGAATTTTATATAATTTTTGTGTCACAAAAGATTATTTAAAAATTTTTTCCAACTATTGTTCTGAACTTGCAGGCTGTATAACAATGAGAGATGAGATGTAGTTTGCTCCCCCCTAATCTAGAAGATGGGAAGTGCTTTCTCATTTATTGAGTAACTAAAGGTTATTGCTGTTTATTTTTGCAGTTATATACTTTTCCCTTGATTAGGGAAAGTTTTAAAACAAAGGAAGTATTGTAGTGATCTTCACTTCCTTTCACATAGACATTGCTTTTTGGCTCAGATCTTTTGGAAAGAAAGTTTAGGCAGATATAAGCTCTATTTCTTTTGTTCTACCACATTACTTTTTAGTTAATAACTGATATAATTTTAAAAATTGTCTATAATTTACAAATAATTCTTTAATTGCCCCCAGGGAAATATTTATATTGAAGAACCTGTAACCTTGAAGGTTTCTGCCTCACATATGTAACTCCTGGTTTATTTCCCTATGAAAGCCATCTTTGAATTGTGGTTAGGCTCCCAAAGCAGTGAACAAAAGCATACTTAGTGCATATTGTAGTTACAGTAGCAGCCCAGGGTCGCCCCTGTCCAGAGGGGTGACTGATTCTTCATCCAGCTGCCAAAGTATGGCCCACTGGCCAAATCCAGCCTGTCACTTGGTTTTGTACAGCCCATGGTTTTTACAGATGAACAGTTGCAATTGATTTGATGGAGCAGTAATTCTGAAGACCAATGAAGCAAAATGTTACCCCTCGAAATAATTCTGTTCTCAATAGCAGACGTATATTATAAAGCATTGTACTCAATTGTTATATTTTGAATTTGTCAAAAAATTTGTTTTCTCTTATGTTACATGCTATTCGTGATTTTGCCTGGTAGGGTGAGAAGCCTAAAATATTTACTATTTGCGCTTTTCAGAAAAATGTTGTTGACCCTTGTGTAACCTGAGCCTGAAGCTTTGAAAGGTTAAGGATGAGAGGTGGGAGGTTTGTAAAGAAAGTACAAATAGTTTGAGCCTTGGGTGGTGGCAGGATCAGAGCAGGGCTGGAAGTAAGGAGGGAAGTGTGAGGGAGACGTGGTACCCCAGTGCCTGGGCTTTATGGAGGTTGTTGGACCCACCCTGGTGCCCGAGTGATGGCTGCTGCGCACATATACTTGCAAGCAGTTCTTAAATTGAGTGTTTATAAGTTGTACATATCCAACATTCCCAGTTTTATAGGGCTTCATTCTTAATACTATTCTTTTGAGTTATGAAGTATTTTTCTGTGCATAAAGCTATGAAACAAGAGGCTACATGATTTGTTTTTTTTATTATATGATAAATTTTATATTAAGCTCCATTTTTATCACTCAGTCCTTTTTGTTTTTCTTTCTGCTGTCTTTAAATTTAGGATATAAATTGCTATAATTGTTTTCATAAGTTTGAGTTATAAAGATTATAAAACTAGAGGCCCGATGCACGAAATTCATGCAAGGGGCTTGGCCCCCACCGCCATGGTGGCTGCCTCTGCCTCGGCCCCCGCCACTGCGGCTTCGTCCAGAAGGTTGTCCGGTCTAATTAGCATATTATGCTTTTATTAATATAGATTATTATAGATAGGTAATTTATAACATCCCAAACTAGAGTCAGTCTTGCAATTGAGGCATTCCCAGGAACAAAATCAGTGCTTAACCAGTTGATATTCAAACTCACTGTGTTCTGTGTATGTGTGTTTGTTTATGTTTATATAAGTGGAAAGTATTGCTTTAAAGTAAATTTTAAATATGGGTTTAAAAAGTTATTTTGTGCTTGAAGTTGGAAGGCATTTTGATGTATAATGTTGATTAACTTTTATATACATTGATATTGTCTACTAAATAATATCTTCGTTGCACATATTTTCCAGAAAATGTCAGCTTATTATTCAAGTTATACTGCTTGACAGTGATGACCCTGGTGGCTGCAACGTATACCATAGCTTTAAGATACACAAGGACATCAGACAAAGAACTCTACTTTTCAACCACAGCCGTGTGTATCACAGAAGTTATAAAGTTATTGCTAAGTGTGGGAATTTTAGCTAAGTGAGTATAATTACTTTTTAATGAATTAAGTTCTTTTTCCACTTAAGGTATTTTCATTATTAGAAAAAAAAATCAAGCTACATTTTTATGTTTGATTGCTGTAGAGCAGTATTGCTCAACTTGCGATTTTGCTCCCCAGGAAATATTTTTGGTTGTCCCAACTTGGGGGTTGCTACTGGCATGTGGTGGGTAGACAAAGGATGCTTCTAAACATCCTATAATGCACAGGACAGCCATACACAACAAACAAAGAATTAACCAGCCTTAGATATGAGTAGTGCCAAGGAGTTGGAGAACCTTGAGCCAAATCCAGCGTGCTGCCTGCTTTGTTGCAGCAGAGACCGTATGATTCACAAAGCCTACACTATTTGCTATTTGGCCTTTACCAGAAAAAATTTGCTGACCTGTTTAGAGGATTATAATGATGATCATAGTGAACATCTCTTGAGTGTTTTCTGTGTTAAGTGCTCGGCACTGTGCATTGTGCTTTTCATTATGTCATTTAACCTTTATATTTGTAGATAAGTGCTACAATTACCCCTATTTTACTTGTACAGCATCTGAGGTCCTCAATATTACACTGTTAATATGTGGCAGCACTGGGCTTGGAATCAAATAACATCATATGAGAATCATTTTAGCTAAGGATGCAGTGTAAAAGAGGATTAAGAATAGGGACTTCGGAGTGAGACACCTAATTTTCATCCTAGCCTCGTTGGGATTATGACTTTACATGCATTTCTTACCTCTCTAAGCTTTAGTTTCTTCCTAATTTAATGGGAGAAAAAAATACAGGGTTGTGAGAATGAAATAACATTTTGTAGGAAATTACTTAGGGAAAGATTGATGATATGTGAGCCCATCTGGGTCATGTGAGCAGGTGAGACTTCCTACAGGTTTCGAGATATGAGTGGGGAACCAATGCAGAATAGGATGTGTCAGAGTTTAGGTAGAAAAAATTACATTTAAATTTCATTTAACATGATTATTAAGTGATTTCTATGTGACAGTTTTATAACAGGTGCTGAATGTACAGGTGTGAATGAAATAGATAGGGTTCCTGCTTGCTTGGAACTTAGGTTTAGTAGAAGAGGGAAAATCAGTAAACACATATGATTACAAATAATCATGTGGGGAAAAATACTGTAAACATGGCTTGGGGAGGGAGAAAAGAACAGGAAAGTAACTCAGGCCAGAAGGTAGAAAGTTTTATTGTTTTTGAGTTTAAAATATATCTTACAGGCAGCCTAACTTGTTAGGTTGAAAGTAAGGTAAAATCTCAGACCTTTCAGTTTCTTACTTAACAAGATTTATTTTTATTGATATTTGGCTTTCATTAAAAGATTCTTCATTTTGGATAATGTCAGCTAAATGAGAGGCCTTATTGTGCCTTTAAAAATAAGTGTTTCAGCCCTAGCCAGTTTGGCTCAGTGGATAGAGTGTCGGCCTGTGGACTGATGAGTCTCGGGTTCGATTCCGGTGAAGGGCACATTCCTGGGTTGTGGGCTCAATCCCCTGTGGGGTGTGCAGGAGGCAGCTGATCGATGATTCTCTCTCATCATTGATGTTTCTGTCTCTCTCTCTTCCTTCCTCTCTGAAATCAATTAAAAAAGTGTTTTAGCCCTAGTGGGTTTGGCTCAGTGGATAGAGCGTTGGCCTGCAGACTGCAGGGTCCCAGGTTCAGTTCTGGTCAAGGGCATATGCTGGGTTGCTGACTTGATCCTCAGTAGGGGGTATGCAGGAGACAGCCTATCATTGATTCTCCCTCATCATTGATGTTTCTCTCTCTCACTCTCCCTTCCTCTCTGAAAATCAATAAAAATATACTTTTTTTAAAAAGTAAGTGTTCCAAAGGCAAAAGTCTGTATGTTTAAAACTTCAGGATAGTTTCCATATAACAACCTAAGAGTGACTTAAATGAACAAAATCTTAAGGTCTAACTTCTTTTAAGACAAATATAGGGTTGTTGGAAGAAGAAGGATAGGGGAACACATTTCTTCTCTTTATTTCCTAATTTCCTTGGGGACTCAAGATTGAAATAGGACTGTTAAGCATGAAATGAGGCATTTTAAACTGTAAAATCAAATTATGGTTCAGTTGTTTTGTGACTCTTAAGAATTTTAAAAAAACCAATGTGCAGAAAAAAGCAATGAGGCCTTTGGTGTAACTTAGCAGTTAGGCTAGTCTTCTGCCAACCCACCTGCACAGACTTTGTTCTATTTTGATGTTTTATGGTATGTAGTATTTCTTATTTTTCAGCTATTCAGTGTTATGGGTATGGTCAGTTATAGTTTGTTTTGTGGAAACTTTTTTTGAAATTATATAAAAACTAGAGGCTCAGTGCACAGATTCATGCACCAGTGGGGTCCCTCGGCCTGGCCTGCGGGGTTGGGCCGAAACTGGCTCTCTGACATCCCCCCCAGAGATCCCGGATTGCAAGAGGGCAGTTTTTGGGTGACGCACCCCAGAATCAGGCTCTCTCCTCTGGTTCTGGGTGCGTCACTGGAGTACCACTGCTGCCAAGTGACCACAGCTCGGTAGGTCCTGTGTTGAGCATCTGCCCCCTGGTGGTCAGTGCGTGTTATAGCTATTGGCCAATCAGCCAGTCACTTAGGCTTTTAGATATATAGATATAGATATAGATATAGATATAGATATAGATATAGATATAGATATAGATATATAGATATAGCACACAAATTTCTAAAACTCCCCAGACAAGTCAAATAATGGTATTGAAATAACAAGTGTGGAAAACCAATTACTATACTTAATCAGCATCATCATCAATAATTAGTTGCTGTTTCCGTCACCAGCATAATGTAGAGACTCTTTTGTGAACATTTACCTGCAAAGTACACAAAGACCAGGGACAATCAGGAAAAATGAAGGAATTATGATATACAGAGTTTTGGTGGTTGGCATTTCACATGATATGGCTAACAAAAACTTGGCTGTGAAGAAGAATCATTCAAAACATTTTTTTAAGTGAATAATTTTTTTTGGTCAATGCCTGTTTTCTTTCTTTTTAAATATAGTTTTATTGATTTCAGAGAGGAAAGGAGAGGGAGAGAGAGATAGAAACATCAATGATGATAGAGAATCATTGATAGGCTGCCTCCTGCATGCCTCCACTGGGGATTTGAGCCTGCAACCCGGGCATATGCCCTTGACTGGAATCGAACCCAGAACCCTTCAGTCTGCAGGCCGACACTCTACCCACTGAGTCAAACCAGCCAGGGCCATTCAAAATATTTTAAACACAAGGAGTTTCTAAGTGGGAAAAAATTTATAGACAATGAAAAAAGTGAAATATATTTGAAATTACTGGATTTTAAAGTGAATATGATTTTTTATGGAGAAATATGTTGGTAAATTATCAGGCACTTCTTCAAAAACACATTGGCAGAAACTGAATACCTGCTATTCATAACAAAAAATATTTTATTTATTGGAACAAAGAGTTTACTTTCCAGAGGGTATCTGTGAAAATGTTAATTTCTTGGAATAAAGATAAAGGAGAATTATTTCAACCTATAAGGTCACAGATTGGTAGCTACACACTGAAATGGAAGAACATTGTGATTGCTTTTTCAGCACTATCTGATGATTGATTTAATGAAACTAAAGCATAGCTACCAGTTTGGGAAAGATAACCAGTAAAAATGTTGAAAGTTGATCGTAGATCTTGAGAGGCGAGTTGGCTTATAATAATTCACCTGGAGCAGTTTGAAATAGGGAAAAGATGAATAAAATACATGGCTGGACTATGACTGGGCCACTAAGTGAATCGAACAGGTAAGAGTTGCAACAAATTAAAGAGTTTAGAACTTTATATGTGTCTTTTCTATTTCTTGGTGTGACATTTGCAACAAAGTAAAAGATTTTCCAGACGTTCTCCATGCGTCATTTCTTGTTCACATTAAAATTGGTAATTAAAAAATATGTTTCAAAGGCAAGTAGGATATTATATAGTTTTTAAAAAACACATATTGGCTGCCAGTGCTTTATTTGCTGTGATGGAGAAACTTCTAAATATCAAAAATATTTGTTACTGAAAAATTTTTGAGTTGATTTGTTATACATAAAGCTAACCGAAGTTGATTTCATATTTTTGAATTTATATCTGTTTGAAAATTCTTTACCACAGTGTTAAACTAATTCTTTCTATACAGCTAATTCTTTCTATGAGACTAGACTTTATAAAAAATCTTTGTTTTCATAGTAGGAGCAATACTGTCACCATCTTTGAGAAAGGATAACCATTTCAGGATATTGTGGGAGAATGTGAAAGAATTATATGAGAAATAACAAAAGGTTTAGAATTTGAAAAACCTCTTCAAAGAAGAAAATACAGGGAAAAAAACTTTTTGATGATTAAAATAATAAATTTCCTCTATGTTCCCAGGAAAATAAAGTTAATGTAAAAATTAGATAAAATATTACTGAATTTTTATTTCAAATTTTTAGAGAATGACAGAAAAAGGGAAATAAACTGGAACTGCTATTTAAATGGAGAAAACTATTGAAGGGAGTAAATTATTTTTCTCTTCTTTCCACTTTAACCTATGGTAAGGTATAACTTTATCGAGTTGATTCGCATATCAGACGAGATCGGGTGCGTTCAGGGTGGTATGGCCGTAGACTGATTCGCATATCATTGCAGAACTTTATCTGAGCTATGCAAAGCTTTACCTCATTATAGACCAACTTGTTTGGCTGCTTATTTAGTATGGTCTCCATAGTAATACTCTTTACTCAGTAATATGTGTAGTCTTGGCTAATTGTTAAAATAAGTGCACATCATTTTATACTATGTGGAGATGGCAGAGACTCAATAAATTTGAATTTCATAGTGTCTTGCTTATAATTAAGGTTCATTTACAGAGAAACATATCACTGCCACATCCAAATAATAGGTGTTTCACTCCCTCCACACATTTTAAGCATATAGTCATGCTATATCTATTTCAATATATTATTAAAAAGATGTAATGGGATAATCAGTTTCATTCATTTATTAAGCCCCAGTCATGTGCTCAACACTGTTCCAGATGTAAGAAGTATAGCTGAAAACTAAGAAGGCATAGTTCTGTCCTCATGGAACTTATAATCTAGTGGAGAATCAGATACTTAAGCTAATAATAAATTGGTGTTGTTAAGGAGAAGTAGAAGATGCTGTAACTATAATAGAGGGCTTCCATTTGGATTGGAGGGCTTTCCCTCTGAGGATATTATATTTAAACTAAGACCTGAAGATTGAGTAGAAGATAGACAAGAAAAGAGCAGAGAGAAGTCAAAGAGAAGAGTGTTAAGTCCCTCAGTTTTAAAGAATAATGAATTAGTGTGTCTGGAGAATTGTGAGAGGGGAGTAAAGGAGGAGAGATCAGAAGGATATCAAGAGCAACCCTATGGGCCTGTGAAGGATTTTGGATTTTATTTGACCTTGTTTTATGTGTGTTTCTGTTTAAAGACACCTTATCTATACTTATAATAGGGTAATATGCAAATTGGTCGGGGCGCTGTCACATAACGACTGAACAGCAGGAGGGTGAGGCAGCGAGCTATGTGTGGTGGAGAGCTATGTGCGGTGGAGAGCGATGAGCGGCGGTGGGCGGGGTGGCCAGCTGAGGCAAGTGGCGGCGAGCTACTTGCGCACGGATTCGCAATATATATTATTGATTCATTAGCATTGAACTCACAGACAACAACACTAGACTCATACCTGAACAAAACTTACCTAATGTGTTTTTCTCTAAGGCATATAACAGCCTTCTTGCACTAAGGAGCACTACACTTTCTAGCACTACTCGTGGAGGCCATTTTTAAATAGTAAAATCACCAAAAAAAAAAAAAAAAAAAGCACAAAAATAGAAAAAAAATTGGCACTAAATAGACTGTGCTTGTTTACAGTATGAGCTGAAATAAGAAGTCAGAGTATTGCCTTTATTTTACCTCAGCTGGAAATGTGAGCATCAGGCCACTGAACGTTTTTGCAACTCTACATTCCACTGATGACTGAAAGTGCTGTGAGGATCGATTCTGGGATCACAAATACATTTTAGCAAATTGGCAGATTCACATACAGACGGTCCTCGGGTTACATCGGACTCGATGTATGTTGTTTTGTGGTTATGTTGCCATCTTCCATTTATTTATAAAAAAAGTTCTGTCATTTTGACGTATGTACATATGTGCTTTATGTTTTTTATTATTTATTTCCACAAGTAAAGGTCAGGAATTATCTTTCTTTTAATTTTTTTTACTGTTTCACTTCATTACTGCTTTGTATGTGCTCCATGTGAGTGAAGCAGGTGCTTATGTAGGAATGGATCTCCGACGTAACCCGAGGACCTGTACACAGAATCCATGACTAATGAGGATCAACTGCAATAGACGAGGGTGAGGGAGGTGTGAAGAATCATATCTTCCTTTGTATAGAAGAGTAGGTAAATAGAGATTTTGTGTTTTCTTTTTTGAGACAGGAAGAAAAGCAGCTTTGAGGGAAGGTGATACCGACAATTAATTTGGGGTAGGTATAATGTAAAATTTTAATGCCTCTGAGACATCCTAGTGGGCATGGAAAAATAGGTACAGAATAGGCACACACAACAGAGGTCTGGGCTGGAAAAATAAATATGGGAGTCCTTACCACATGAAAGTATTTAATCTCAGGATTAAAAGATTGTTAAAAGAGTGATCTCGTAAAAGTATCATTTTCAATGTCCTTTGACCCCGTATACATTAAAGAGTATTGTTTTCTGTACAGTATAACCAGAAACTACAGAATATAAAGAGGACATACAATAATAGTTGCAGTGTTTAGACAAATGAAAGCTTAAGAAATAACAGTCTGATATGAAGCAGTGTCCAATAATTTTGAGTTAAATTAAGCAGGATAGGTTTAAGGATAACTTCACTCAAGGGCCCAGATTAGGCAAATTAGAATCTTGAGTTGCCATGAATTTATGCAGAGGCAGTTGTAGCTCCAGGGATCCTGGTGAGCCTTTAGAGGCCTGAGGTCTGCCTAGTTACTCTTCTCTAGTGTGAGAACTTTGAGCCTAGAAAGGGACTAATTAATATAATCTTTGGCTAATGAATGTTACCTAATCAAATGTAACATCAAGGTTCCAGACCCAGTGAAAGGTCAGTCTCTGTCAGGCTTGGAAGTGGCCCAGAGTTTCTATACCTACAGAATCCTATTTGGACAGAACTCACAATTGCAATCTAGGTCAAATGGCTGACACCTATTCTCTTTGGTTCTTTCTCTTTTCCCCGTACCTGGGGTAGGAGTAGCAGAACTGCATCCCTGAGGCATGAGTACCCTAACGTTCACATTATCAGATTGTAAGACCTTTGTAAGCTGCATGGTATTGCTGGCTTGCCAAAACACTGCATGATGATAGCTTAATTTTAATTGCAAATCTTTCTTCTGCCCTACTTATTTATAATATTTTAAAAAGAACTAATTAAAAAATTATAAACAGAATTGACTTGAAAATCTTTTCCCTGATGTATTTAGGATTTTTAGCTTCTTAGAAGAGATATAGACTTGCTTCAGTGAGGAGTGCCTGATATATATTGGGGAACAGAGATCACAGACTTCATTTATATTTCTTCAGAAAAAAAGTAAAAACACCTCTTTCAGGCAGAGAAATGCATACCTTGGTGAGATCTCCAAGAAAACTGGGCAATAAATTATGAGGAAAATTCTTAAAATATATCATTGCTATAATATATAACCTAAGTTAAAATTTCCTTAGAAAAACCAGAGAAGAATGTTCTTTTTGGGGAGGGCTATTGTGAAAAACGAGGTTTTGAAACTAATGAGCAGATATCAAATTTCTTTTTCTTTTAGAGAGCAAGTAACTACTCTCTAGGATACCAACTGTTAAATCACTGTCAAAACGTGTTATGTAAAGTGCCAAACTTCCTCTTTTAAGATTGCAGCAACTAAGTTTGCTGCCTTCAGACGTTCAGGACTGTTGCTATTGAGAATGGCAGGCTGCCAGAGTGATGGTGTTAAGAAAATGTTCTTTCCTGTCTCCCCTAAAAACAGGTGAGGGAAACATACAGGTAAATACAGCTAATTTTCATCTCATTCTCATACCTCTTTAGCTGTATCTATTATTTTATCATCTGTGATGAGAAACTTTAGGCTGAGGGAAGTTATAATTTGTCAAAAATATCTAGAAAGTGACTGCAGTGATAGGAATAGAAGACAAGTTCCCTGATCTCTAGTGAAATTACTAAGCAGGTTTTTTTTTTTTTTATTAACTAAGACAAAGATAAACACTTAATAGCACTGTTAAATATCTTAATGATTTTCAGTAATTTTATTTTTTCTCTTTTTTTATTCCCAGATGTTAACATTTTACCATTCATGTTTTATATTCTTTCTATGTATGTATTTGTATTTGTGTGTATAATTTTTCCTGAACTGTTTTACACAAGATGCCATTTGTCCCTAAATTCTTTAGGGCATACTTCCTAAAAACAGGACATCTATATATATAAAAGGCTAATATGCTAAGTGTCCATCTGGGTAATGATGTCATATAGCAACGCCTGGCTTCCTCTTCTTAGCAACGACTAACCTCCTTGCAGTTTCTTCAGCCCAGGAACATGACTTGCTTGCTTAATAGCCAGGTGCAAACATTTCACACTTTAACCAAATGTCTGTGAAGCATTTTCCCGTGCCTCATCTCATTTGATCTTCACAGAAGTCCTGAAGTAGGTAGATACTCAGTAGAATCCTATTTTCTTTTCATTAGCCGGAAAATGGAGATTTAGAAAGTTTAGAAACTTGACCCGACTGAAAAGAAGAAATGGTGGACCTTGAAAATGACTTCAGGTTTTCTCACTGTGCAGAATATAGTCAAACACTGCTGCAGTTAAATATTTTAGCCTTTGTTCTCCCTGCGTGATCTACAATAATAATCTGCTTTGTGTTGATATTTACTGCTGTGTTGCTGACAATTACCTGAAAGAGAAGTTGGGGTGGTTCACTGGTCTGGAAAAAGTTTAGCTAAATCAGAAAGCAGGTCTAATTAAGCAAGTTTATTCTATGTATATAAAAGGCTAAGTTGCCTCATGTATGCATGATACATATAAAGCTCTCGCGTCAATCGCATGCGTGTGTTTTGATCTGTTATTTTCCATCGTGATTTTGGCTGACACTTCTATTATAAAGAAAGGGCGAATAGTGATATTAAAATATTTCTTCTAATTAATTTCCTTTCAGTGTACATGAATCTGTGCACTGGGCCACTAGTTCTTACATAATCACACAATATCAACATCAATACAATACTGTTTAATTCACAGACCTTAGATGACCTTGCCAATTGCCCACTAATGTCCTTTAATAGTAAATTAGTCAGTTTACATCGAGTTGCCCTATCTATAGTTTCCTTTAATCTAGAACAGTTTCTCCATCTTTTTTTTCATGCCAAGATGGTCAAGACTTATCTTGGATTTTCCCTGCCCCAACTCTGAAACCATACATTTCTCCAAGAAGCCTTGAAGCTTTGTTCCTTTTTTTTTTTTTTTTCAGAATGGTACTTAAAAACAAGAATATAGATACTAGGTGTGCTTATTGCTACTGGGGTATCATTACTTCTAGGCCCTCTCAGCAGACAGAGCTAGGAAATATATGCATGTGCACATATACACACCTATCTGTGTATACATATGTATACATATATATGTCTGTGTGTGTAACTGTGTGAATTACATATTGTTTGATACCTATAATTCTGATCCAACACTGCAGAGTTGATTAAACCTTCCCCTTTTTCATATTTGTTCCCTTCTTCAGTGGTGGCGAGTCTGGCTCCCATTATTCTCAAGATATTTATTTGCTCAATTCTAGAATACATAAGTAGATTTAGAATTTCTAACATACAATGTGAAAAACAAACCTACTAACAAGTTCAGTTTTTGTATATAGTTCTTTTTGCCTTTAGTTTTAGAGCACATAGACTGTTTGGAATACTTGGGTTATTCTTTTTCTGCTTCAGTGTAATTTTGTAATGAAAAAAACTGACCAGTTTTTTTTAGTTTCTGTTAGTAATTAATTTGGGTTTTCCCATGCTTGTTGATTTTACTTATAATTTGCGGAATGGAAAATATACTTATTTCAATGAGAAGATAAGTTAGAACTGCAAGAACATAATGGAATATGGGGAATAATGAATGGACAGTTACTTTGATAAATAAGATTTAAGGTATATGTGGTTTAATTGGTGAGTTTTAGTTATATGCGTGTCTATATATACACAGTATACACTGTGCTCCTCTTTATTTACCTTAGAGATTATTGTTCCATGTCAGTACATAGAAATCTGTCTCATTCTTTTTGAGAGCTGCATGGTTTTCCATTGTATGGATGTGTCAGATATAGGCGTCTCTATTGATGGGCATTGGGTTATTTCCAGTCTTCTGCTACTACAAAAATGAAATAATTATCTTTTTACATACACTGTAGTGTACATGTATGATTACATCAGATCACTTTTAAATTGAGAAGGGAACGATTAAATCCTGTTTTGGTGAGGGGGCAAATTAATATTTTGGTGTTGTAAACGTTCTTATGTGAATAGTTAATTTCTAAAATATTTGAATTATAAGTTACCAATTTCTAAGTTGTAATCTCATTTAAACATAAAACAGTATAACATTTAAAATATTTTGGTTCTTCATAAAACTAATTACTGTTATAATTCACAGGAAAATTACTGGTTACTTGTATGATTTATTAAACCCTGTCATAGCTATTAAAACTGACAGTTTTGATTTAGTCTTTTGTGCTATGAAGAGAAGGAAATGAAAACACTTTCACATTGCCAGAACAAAGTCAACTTTTTATTGTTTGCTATTCACCACAGTTTATAAAATAAATCTAGTAGGATGTATAAATGTACATATACTTTGGGTGTGTTTAGTAATAAAGCACATGTATCTTAAATCTTTGAGCTACTATCCACATAAGGCTGGAGGAAATTCTTGTATTATTTCAAGTATTACCTAGACTAATTAATGTAGCTATCAAATACTTATGTTGTAGATTATCCAGCCCTATTCTATTTCTCCTGCTGAGTTTACATTTTGACTGCCTCTCTGTATCCATGCTGTATCCATGCTTATAAGGGGTGTAGGGACATGTGATAGTAAAAGTCTTGTACCTCATATGAGTATTTTTGTCCTCATATGACCTCATTATTGGTTTTTATACCTGGTCCCCTAAGTCTTTTATGTAAGGTAATTATACTTAACTTTACAGATGATAGGAAATTAAGTAAGATTTAAATTTCTTAAGCTCATAAGTAACTTCTGCTGTGTTCCATTTAGCACAGTGCCTTGGTAACCTAGCCAAGGATTTTATGCCTCCTAGTAGTTCTCGTCAGATCAGGAGCTGGAAGAATGAGGCCTACTTTTGACCAACTATAGGTCAGAAAGAATTGGTTTCAGCATTTGATAGGAAATTTAGGAGGGGAGGAGGCCTTGGAATCTCTCTGCAATCAATATGGAGCCTCAATTTCTTCAGGTAACAAAAGGCTGCACATAGATTTTGTTTTAGTGATAAAATTAACATTGTTCAAGTAGGAAATACGTTTATGAAAACTAGTATATGCTTTTTGACTATACATGCTCTTTCTCTTACCTAGCATTGCTATTTACAGAGTTAAATTTAATAAATTTGTTTTTAACAAAAGGTACTCATTAAGGTACTTGGGTAAATATGAAGGCATGAAAATGGAAGAAAAAAATGGCCATTGGTTTTTATTTACTTTTTATAGTATGTTTAAGGCTGCAGTATATTTAGAATTGATTATTTATTTTTGTCTACTAAATAGTAAAAGGATTGATGATTACTAGTGTTTTCTGGAAGATATATTGCTGTTACTTTTTTTTTTAACTGTAGTGAGTAAAGCTAAATATAAGCTTTCAGAGCTGTATTAATACATATGTTAAATTAAGCAGGATTTAATCTGATTAATACTGAAATTATCATCTTTAAAACTTTCTGTGTACTGATTCCTACATATTCTTCTTTCTTATACCTATTTTTCTTTTATTCCCGAGCTTGTGTTTTCTTTTTACAAGTTCTTTTAGTATCCTCTGACATTTTTTGTAACTTTTTTCAAAATACTTTATAATTATACTAGAGGCCCGGTGCACAAAATTCGTGCAGGGGGGCGGGGAAGAATGTCCCTCAACCTGGCCTGTACCCTCTCCAATCTGGGACCCCTCAGGGAATGTCTGACATCCCTCTCACAATCTGGGACCGCTGGCTCCCAACCACTCGCCTGCCTGCCTGCCTGATTGCCCCCTAACTGCTCCCCTGCCGGCGGAGCCGTGGGACCCCCAGGCCTCACTGTGTGGAGTGGCCGCCGGGCCCCTCCTCCGCTGTGCGCGCGGCCATCTTGTGACAACCTCGTGCTACGCCACCTAGACTTTTATTACATAGGATAATATTGCTGTAATTCTGAGGTACTACAGTGAAACTTGAGCATTCTAGTAGTTAGCATTTTGGTATAGCTTGGCTTCTCAAACGTCCACATTAGCAAAGGAACCAGAAAAAGATGCTAAGACCTTACTGGCAGTGAGTAAGTAGAAGCTCCAAAGCATTGAACAAAAGATATAGTCAGAAGAGCAAAAGATCTGAAGATTAATCCAAAACACTGTTCTCTACTGGTTTGTCACATGTAAGGAAAGGAGTACTCAGACTGGCTGGTGGTCTCATCGCACCATGTTTTTGTGAAAACTGGAAAGTATGGAAGAAGAGATAAGAAAGGAGAAAAGTGACAGGGAGGAAAGGGGCTACAGCAACCTTGATTGTTGGTGCAGGTATGGTTATTAGAAATAGCAATAAGATAGTTAAGTAGCCCATATTCCGACAGGCAAAAGGGTACCAGTGATAGATCAACTGTATTATCTCATTAGCCAAAAATTAACTTGATGCTGTTGAAGGCTTGCAGTTCTCAACCTTCCTAATGCTGCGACCCTTTAATACAGTTCCTCATGTTGTGGTGACCCCCAATTTCATTGTTACAAATTGAACATAATTAAAGCATAGTGATTAATCACAAAAACAATATGTAATTATATATGTGTTTTTTGATGGTCTTAGGCGACCCCTGTGAAAGGGTCATTCGACCCCCAGGTTGAGAACCGCTGGCTTAGGGTATCTCTAATGGGTGAAGGTAAATGGTATTGCCCATAGCAGATTAGGGAAAGGAAAAATAGTGACTATACTAGAGTTTGGGGAGTCGTAGGTGGGAGATCAGTGGACATGGAAGGAGGTAGAATGTGGGAAATGGGTACAGATGGGTACATCTCATTAGCTCCTTGGGGAAGCACTCTGAATATGTCAATATATGTCAGTATTTTAGAAGGGCATTGAAAGTACGGTGAAAGCAGTATTCTATACTTCACAAAATCTGTAAGATTTATCTCTCTACTATCATATAATTGCTTACTAGTGAGAATTATGACATTAAGGAAAATGTTGAATTATGTTTTCTAATACATCACCTTGTTAATGATGGTTAGACCTCATTATTTTCTCTTTAATTTTTTCTTCAATTTTATAATTGAGGGAAAGCATTCTTTGAAAAATTCTTTATACTCTGTTTTGAGATGTTGAGAAAGTATATAGGACACCTTAGATTTGCACTAAAAGTAATTTAAAAAAGAATGTGAAATGTTTAAAGGGCCCATCTTCAGATCCTTGGAAACCCCTACTCTGTAAAATTTCTCAGAGTGACCTTTCTGGTATTTTCTGCCTCCTCTGGATGGATTGCAATCTCCCACCAAGCCATGTGTGTTACTTCTCAGCATATAGATTTACCATTGGAGCAGGGTGAATTTGGCAACAGAGGAAGATCTGTAACTCAGGATATCTTTTGTTTCCGTGGCCTATGCCAAATTTCCTGTCTTACTTAATTAAGCACTTAAGCATTGTCTTGGGGGCTGGAGTGTTGTACACTGGATAGGTATAGGTAGTCAATTTAACATTATGGACTTTTTGCTCCCCCTTAGAACATTGATGATTATTTTTGTAGGAGAAAAATCAATTAATGACTGTCAATTCTAATAAGTTAACTGTATTAAACTTGGAGTTGAAACAGGTCAACAAAGTATTATGGTCCTCCTAAGTATATTGTGAATTGTAGTTAGGCCCTTTTGATAAAGTACTTTTTTTGGTGTGATGCTTATTATGATTTACAATGGGAGAAATAAGCCAGATTATCTTGTTCCTCCTGAGGAAAAATAAGAATAGTTAAGAGCATGGATAATCAATATGCAGTCAAGTAGTAAACTTTATATTCATTATAGTTTTTGTTGGTATTAGTTACAGATTTCCTGCAAAATTATAGATAGGTACTTGAGTTTTATGAGAATATGCTTAAAAGTTGATTGTCCACTATACTTCATAAGCACTGAGCTAAGTTGCAAATGATATGGACCTGAATCCATCAATTCCTATCCCAAGTAACTTCCATAGCTACCAAAGCCTTTTTCTTTTAAAATTTAAATTTATTGTAATAAAAAAAACTTTAAAAATGGATATGCAACCTGATTAAGAAATAATCAGGGTGAACTTGATGTAATGGCAGTTAAAGTGTCAGGGGTTAAATTAA
The DNA here is from genome assembly GCF_000147115.1 of Myotis lucifugus. Taxonomy (NCBI): domain Eukaryota; kingdom Metazoa; phylum Chordata; class Mammalia; order Chiroptera; family Vespertilionidae; genus Myotis; species Myotis lucifugus. The sequence goes on from NW_005871200.1 coordinate 2,051,000, forward strand.
ATAGGTAATCGTCAGCATTTCTGGTTTCCTGCTGTCTTATTATTTATTTAATATACTCAAAAACTCCTGGAACTTTTATCAGAGGCTGACAATGGTAAACCTGTTTTCATACTTTCCCGAAGAGAACTTATAACTGCTTTTCTTTTATGCAATTGTTGGCATTTTTTAAAATCTAAAATTAGTTGAAAATTATAAAGACAGAATAAATTTTGCTAAATTAACATCAATGGACTTAATATAGCTATTCTATGTGTGAAGAATTCTTATCCAAAGGATGCTCTTTAATTTTCCTCAACTCCTTCTCCTTTCCTCCCTTTTGTTTTAAAAGAGAAACTGGTAGTCTGGGTAGATTCAAGACTTCGTTAAGAGAAAATGTATTGGGGAGCCCCAAAGAACTGATGAAGTTAAGTGTGCCATCATTAGTGTATGCTGTTCAGAACAACATGGCTTTCCTAGCTCTTAGCAACCTGGATGCAGCAGTGTACCAGGTAAGTGGAATAAATGATAATGGAGAGCAGAATCTTTAAAAATGTTTTTATGGTGAAATTATTTTTATTAACCCTTTATCACATTATCAAATGTTTTTCTCAATAATTCTACTAATGATATCAGAAATAGTGGTGTCCGAGATTAAGGTTAAGTTCATTAATTCATTATTTTATTTCTAGGTGACCTACCAATTGAAGATTCCTTGTACTGCTTTATGTACTGTTTTAATGTTAAACCGGACACTCAGCAAAGTACAGTGGATTTCAGTTTTTATGCTGTGTGGTGGAGTTATACTTGTACAGTGGAAACCAGCTCAAGCTACGAAAGTCATGGTAAGAAACAAAATGCTTACCATAACTAAAATAGAAAACTTCCTATGTCTTATATACTTCAGTCACATTGATGAATACAGCACCATTATATTTCTTTGATTGAAAATATTTGCTCTATATATAGGCTTTTAAAATCCCGTTAGTGTATTACTAAGGATAAAATAATTTATTGGCTTTCTTTGTTTTTAGAGGGGAATATGCATAAATGTTTGAGATGGAAGGTTCTTTAATGTTATGGATGTCAAAACTGAAGTCCAAAGAGGTGAAATAACCTGTAACTAAAATTGTGACCAAAGTGTGTATGTTCAGAACTTTTAAGCCTCGTTAAGACATTTTCTCAGAAACACTGGGCAAGGTTTTGTCCATCTAGTTTTCATTTCTCTGTACCCCCAACTTCACAGTTTTTTTATCCCCCTTTTTAAAATCCTTACCTGAGGATATGTATATTGATTTTAGAACATGAGGAAGGGCTGGGGGGAGAGAAACAATCGATTGCCTATCATGTGCGCTAGACTGGGGATCAAACCCCCAACCTAGGTATGTGCCCTGACTGGGAATAGAACCTGAAACCTTTCTGGTGTATGAGATGGCACTTGAACCAACTAAGCCACTCAGCCGGGGCAGTTTTTTATCCTTCTGCACATACTCCCACTGTCAGTCATAGAGATTAAAGGGTAGAGTTTTTACTGATAATTGATAACTAAAATAGGGCAAAATGTGTACTTTACTTACAACTTTTAGTTTGCTAAGAGTTAAATGTTAAGGTACATACCTGAATTTTTAAAAATGTTATACGCTTTAATCAGTTATTTTCTTAAAGAGCTGTAGGAAGTGGAACTCCAGTGAATGACTTTCTGAAAGTCATTAGTTTCTTTCTACAACGGAAGACTCTTCAACTTTTAATAAATGAAAGTTCTTTTAGGAATTTAGGGCAGCTGGGTATGTAAGGAGAGCCTGTAAAAACAGGAAGTCAGTTCCTTTTTAGGTAGTTCCTTTCTAGTCTAGAGATTTCTCCCCTGCCCCTCCCCCAAGAAAATGAGTTTTAGATGAATATTTATTGTCTTCACATGTTTAAACATGCTCATATTCTTGGTGACATTTCAAAACACTGATCAACCATGCACTGCATATTGAACTCAGTTGTAGACTTTCAAAGAAATTTGTTGGGAAATAGGCCAATATGTAATTAAAAGTTAAATGCGAACTTTAATACCTCACACCATTAGAAAAGATGTTAGGTCCACCTCACATAGGTAATGTATGTGAAAAGTTTAGTAAACTAAAGCAGAGTTTAGGGCAGCTAATCCTACTTTTGGATCCCTCTAGAGCAGCAATTTTCAACCAGTGCCACAAGAATTTTTAAAACATGCAATACCTGACTATTCAGTCAGGGGTACTGACCTCTTTACCTAAGATTTTGAAATTAAAACAAAACAAAACAAAAAAACAAGACAACAGCCAACACAACCATAGCTGTCTGGTGTGAGTGAATCAAAATATTATTTTGTCAGATCTGCAAAAGTTATGTTTTTTTGGTGTGATTTGGAATTTTAGTAGTTTATGTGTGCCATGAGATGAAAAAGGTTGAAAATCGCTGCTCTAGAAAGTTCTTTTTTACTTTAAACAGGGTACAGCTTCCTGTAACTGCCTCATTGTTCTTCGTTCTTGTCAGAATAACTCAAATTCCTACTATCTCCCATAATACCCTCTGACTGTTTGAGGACAGTGTCACATCCTTCCTCTCCAAGTCTTTTTTCCTCATTGAGACAACCTTGTGGCTTCTTTCTAGAATTTGGTTTCTAGAGACTTCCCGATTCCTGCCTCCTGCCCCAATACTTCCTTGTATTTCTCTTCTAGATGTATTCATCTGTTACCGTTCCTCATTATGTCCTAAAACTTTACACTATCTCTAGATGTTGACTGAGCAGTGTGAGATGTAACTTGCTAATTAACTTTGTTCTAAATACTAGAGACTTGTTAAATCAAGATTATATTTGTGTGTTTTTTTTTTGGGGGGGGGGGGTATCCATTCTATAACTGGTTATAGCTATATGTCTTTATCTCTATTTGTATTATTTCAAGAGTTAGGACTATAGAATAGCCGTGTCTAATATGGCAAATACTTTAAGTAAAACTGTAACACAAATTTTTGTGTTCATTTATTTGGTCTCTTGGATGAATTCTATTTATTACTCACTAAAAATAACTTAAAACATTATTATTGCAGGTGGAACAGAATCCATTTTTAGGGTTTGGCGCTATAGCTATTGCTGTATTGTGCTCAGGATTTGCAGGTAAATCATAAAAGCATTTTACTGTTACCCAATTTTAAAAATATCAAGCTTTAAATAGGGATTTAGTTTATCTTGTTTTATTATAACATTTTATTTCCATTAAAGCTTACCTATAGTTTAGTTTATGTCAGCTATTTTTCCAATAAATGCATGGTAGTGTTTAACTCAGTTCAGACCTCAGTCTTTACTCATACTTGCAGTTCTTTAAGAATATACTTGTTCTTGACCATTCTTAGTCCAGCCCAGTATTTGTTTTTCCCTCGTAACTTCAAGTTCTTCCTCTGCTTAAACAGGGAGAAAAAAGGGGTGGGGTGGAGGGTATCAGAACACTTAATACATAAAGTAACAGCCAAAAACGGAGGGACAAGAATCAAAATCACTAACATGTTAAATAAAAAAAATCTGGGGCCCGGCCAGCGTGGCTCAGTGGTTGAGCGTAGACCTGCGAAACAAGAAATCTGGAATTGTGTAGAGACAGCCATTCTGCACTCAATCAAGAGACAGTATATGAATGTGTAACATAAGAAATAAAATGTGTTTTAGAGATAGTTCTTTCTGGTAAAGAGTATATTAGTTATAGCTATATGACTTTACTTCTATTTGTGTTATTTCAGGAGTTTGGACTCTGCTTTTTCTTTTGACTAGGAAAGTAAGCTGGATATGGAAGTGAAATATTGATTATAAAAAAAGATATTTGATGAGAGGGGAATATCTAAATTTGGGAACATACCTAATGATAGCATCATGCTAAATTTTTATTCTTAGTATAAATGAGCAAATTAGAAACAATTGTGTTGCCCCCCCACCCCAAATAATATACTATTTGATTTTTTTAGCATTACTTTGAACAATTAAATGTTTGTGTCCAACATTCTATCTAGTTAGTTCAATTTCTTAATAAACAGTTGAAGAAATGGTGAGTGGCTTACTATCCCTCTATACTGGAATAACTGAGCACTCACTAGTTAAGTGGTTTTCCCAGATAGGAAATTCATAGATGGAAATTATATGTTTTTCCCCATTTTCTGGCTCTTCCCAATATATGTTTGTCAAAATCAATCTTGTTTTTCATTAGAATTTTTAGTGGATTAGTTAGTACTTCAGTGGCGATTTCTAAATCTCTAATTCACATGGTATTTATAATTAAAATCTTCAATATCTTTGTTAAATGTGTTCATTTCAAGAGTAAAACTTACAGTAGTGATTGGGGGTGGATGGGGAGGTGTCATGCGCTCTTTTAGAGTATCTGAAAAAAGCTGTGGTCGTCCCAAACACAGAAAAATGCAGAGTTCTTGGTCCTTCTGACATTGTGTATGAATGTGGCTTGGGGAGCCTTGCTTTAAAGGCAAATGGCTCCACTCAGCAAGTTCTATTAAAATTTCATTTTGGTTGTGTTACTTACTCTGAAAAAATCCCCAGTACAGGTTACTTTGCAAAGCTGGGAATATTCACTAATAGGCAGATTTTATAAGGATGTGATTACGATAATTGACTCTAAAAGTATAGTTTTCCAGCTGACCAAAGCAAGTCTTTTTATTAGCATTAATAGAGTTTTGTGATGTATCTTACTGCTATAATAATGGCAGAAACTGTTCTTAACAGTAATTTAGAGTCCTGTTAAATGCGAGTTAGGAAGTTCTTTTTAAGTTAATTTCTAATAATATCTTTGTCTCATATTTGCATGTCTAATTTTCTTTTAGGAGTGTACTTTGAAAAAGTTTTAAAGAGTTCAGACACTTCCCTTTGGGTGAGAAACATTCAAATGTATCTATCAGGGATTGTTGTGACATTAGTTGGCGTCTACTTGTCAGATGGAGCTGAAATTAAAGAAAAAGGATTTTTCTATGGTTACACATATTATGTCTGGTTTGTCATCTGTAAGTATCCAGGAATCAAAGGTTCTGGGTAGACCCTTTAAAAAAAAAAAAAAAAAAAAGAGTCAGATGTCTATTTAAAGCGTTTATAGCATTTTAAAGTTGTTCCTTTATATTGTGAACACTAGTTTGAAACTGTAATTTTGGTTTTATTGACTTAATTTTGTGGCATAGCTGTACCAAAGCAATCTTGCTTTCTTAATCAGAATTATCTAATGTGTTAGCAATAAATGTGTACAATTTAGTAGTGGACCACATAGCCCTTTGGGCATCTGAAAAACAGTTTTGTAGGAACTATTGCTGAATTTTAATATAACTCTCTCAGGTGGCTGCTTCTAAGGAAAATAGCATGGCACCTTTGAGGATGAAAATTTCCTTACCATCATAGAATGTTTCATTTATTAGCATATTAACATTTTCTTTCTTTCTATATATAAGTTCTCGCAAGTGTTGGAGGCCTCTACACTTCTGTTGTGGTCAAGTACACAGACAACATCATGAAAGGCTTTTCTGCAGCAGCAGCCATTGTTCTTTCTACCATAGCTTCAGTGCTGCTGTTTGGATTACAGATAAGTATGTCTTAGTTTGTATTTTCAAGTTTTTAACATGGAAAAGCCTCTCATTTCCTTGATTTGTCTTTTAAATGTGACATGGTCATGGTGTTTTACAGAAATTCCTAGTTTCGTTATAATTTATTCTACAAGTGCTGCAGTTCATAGTTGTGTGGAATATGGGTCAGCAGTACTTAGGTGTTTTTAAATAGTTCTAGAGCTTAAGTTGAGGGGTGCTCATTCTGTATGAAAGTGAGGGGGCTACTGTTAAGCTTTTTTACAGGCAAGACCTCCCAATTCCCCAGATATTAGATAAGACAACTTAAGTGCTTCAGGGAGAATATACTATGATGAGATACATGAGGAAATAAGTATAAGGACTTTAGGAATTTATTACTTTCAGCAGAATTAGAATAAGCAAGGCTTTTTGAGTAAAGAACAAATTCTTTCATTTCCCCCTTAGTTTGTACCTTCCTAATTGTTTTGGACTTGGGTGCAAACTGGTTTTGAAATTACAATTCAAATCTAAATGTTCTATTCTCTTTTATAAAGATATCTTTGTTTCATTTAATATGTAACTGATATGAAATTCATTACTATAGGACTATGCTAGTCCTTTTAATACAGTTGTCCCTAGCCCACACCCAGCATTAAGTTGGGTTTCTTATTTAAGCAGTGATGCTGACTTAACATTTAAGGGGGTTTTATGCTGTAATAATAATTTTATTTAATAATACATGAGGAAAATTTGTCAAATATCAACACTGAAAAGAAACATGTTTATATTTCATTTAAAAATTGACTCCTGTTATAAATGCAAGTAGAGGAATACCAACCTTGTAGACATCTTAGAAAACTATTTTATAGTACTAGAGGCCCGGTGCACTGGGTGGTGGTGGGGAGGAGAGAGTCCCTTAGCCTGGCCTGTGCCCTCCACAGTGCAGGAGCCCTGTGATTGATCGTTGATCGCCCCAAAGAGGTAGGCCCTGCCCATCTGGCCAGGGCCCTTTGATCGATTGCCCCAAAGAGGGAGGCCCACCAACCCGGCTGGAGCTCCATAATGGATCACCACTGCAGAGGGAGGCCCCGCTGCAGTGCCGCCTGGGCCTCCCTCTTTGAGGTGATAGATTGTGCCCCGCAGAGGGAGGCCCCGCCTACCTGCCGAAGTCCGCCAGTCGGTGGCCTGGGCCTCTCTCTTTGGGGCGATCATGGAGCTCCCCGATTGATTGTTCCGGTGGCCTGGGCCTCCTTCTGCAGGGTGTTCGTGGGGCAATGGCCGGGCCCCCAACCAATCACATTGCACCTGCCTTGGCTGGCCTGGTGTCATAGGGTGGTCGTCCGGAAGGTTCTGCTGTTCAGTTGTTCGGTCGATTTGCATACTACGCTTTTATTATTGATGGCTCAAATTTTGCCTGTGCCATTTATTAACTGTACAACCTTGCGGAAATTATTAACCTGTGTCTCAGTTTCTTCATATGTAAAACGGGAATGGTAATAGCACCTACCTCCTAGGGTTGTTTCAGGTAAAGTTACTTACTACGTGACAGGCACTATTCTAAGGCCAACCATTTAAGTGTCAGGTATAGGCCCTCCTTTAGATATTTTTCTTACCTGATTTGGGTGAACTTTCAATTGAAGTTCTGATCCATCCTTATGCTCAACAAATCCTTATGACTTTGCTCCTAAATAATACAGTGGGGCCGAAACCGGTTTGGCTCAGTGGATAGAGCGTCGGCCTGCGGACTGAAAGGTCCCAGGTTCGATTCCGGTCAAGGGCATGTACCTGGATTGCGGGCACATCCCCAGTGGGAGATGTGCAGGAGGCAGCTGATCGATGTTTCTCTCTCATTGATGTTTCTAACTCTCTATCTCTCTCCCTTCCTCTCTGTAAAAAATCAATAAAATATATTTAAAAAAAAATAATACAGTGGGGCCTTGACTTGCGAGTTTAATTAGTTCCGAGACTGAGCTTGTTAAGGAGCTCGTTAACTCAAATTACTCTATCAACTCAATGCAAAAAATCGGCTGAGAGACAGCTGGTATCTCAAAAAACTCGTTAGTCGGGACACTCATAAATCAAGGCCCCACTGTACTTGGGAACAGTATAAAATGGCTTTGGTCAATGTTCTGTGTTAATGATGGTCAAGGAAATTAGCCTGTCTTAGCAATCTTCCAGTTTCTTATTTACTAGAGGCCCAGTGCATGGATTCGTGCACCGGTGGGATCCCTCGGCCTGGCCAGCTGGCATCGGGCTGAAACCAGCTCTCCAACATCCCCCGAGGAGTCCTGGCAGGCCAGGCCGAGGGACCCCACCGGTGCAGGATTGGGGCCGGCCGGGGGTGGGGGAACTGAGGAGGGCTCTAGGGCGTGTCCAGCACTTCTTGCCCAGTCCTGATCGGCCAGACCCCAGCAGCAAGCTAACCTACTGGTTGGAGCATCTGCCCTCTAGTGGTCAGTGCGCATCATAGAGACTGGTCAAACGGTTGGACACTTAGCATATTAGGCTTTTATTATATAGGATTTTCATTCCCCTTTTTTGAAGGTAAAGCTAGTCTTTTCTGGTTAGGGTTGAACTAAAATCATAGCTTGATGGCATTTCTTTACATGCCATTTTGTAAGCTGTTAAGATTGTACTCTATATAGAATGGAGTATACAGTTTTGACATAGCATTTATTTATAAAGTGACTACTGGTCAAGTTTAGACAAGTTGTAATTCAGTGGTGTCCTGATTTTTAGGATTAAGATGATAAAAAAAAGGCTAGCAGAAAATGGAATTTTACTTAGTAAATCACCACTTCTCCTATTTAGAAATCTGATTTAATTATTGGTTACTTAACTACCTTTGCTCTAAATTTGCACAGGTTTCTAGTATCATGAAAAGCACACTCCACTGCTCTTTATTTCAGTCAGTGTAGAGGGAAGTTAGTATGTTCTTTGTCAGTGGTTCAGGATAGGCATACTTGTATTCTGAAAAGTGTATGTATACAGTCACTCCGTTGGTCTTTCTAAACCTTATAATCATAGAAACAGATTTATGTATTACATATTTACATTCCATTTTAAAATTGACTCTTGTCATAAATGCAAATAGAGGAATGGTGTGAACCCATAATTGAAAGTCTTTAAAATTCTAAACCAATCATTTGTTATATTAGTTTTACAGACACAATACAAATTAAGCTTATTTTGTTTCCCTTTCAGCACTCACCTTTGCTCTGGGTACTCTTCTCGTATGTATTTCTATTTATTTCTATGGATTACCCAGACAAGATACTACATCCATCCAACAAGGAGAAACAGCCTCAAAAGGAAGAGCCAGTGGTGTGTGATTTCAGCCTCAAAGGAGATTCCTACTAAGATTGAAACCATTTGCATTAAACTAGAGCCTTAAGTCAACCCCAGAAGGTATCTTAAACAAAGAATAATAAATTAACTATGTGGTATAAGAATTAAGAAGAAAGCTATCTTGAGTGAATTGCTACCAAGATTTAATGTGACCTGTTTGGGGTCAACCCATTTTGTTTTAGAATGAATTTTTTTATTGTATATATAATGTATATAAAAGTATGGAGATAGTACGGTTAAAAAATCATGTGAGGCTATAATATTCAAATAATAAGGTTTGGGACAATGTTAAAGGTTAAAGTGCCAAAGCCATTTCTGTACTAACTGTTGTCTTGTTTGGGTACCAGGGGAGAAGGATGGCCCCTCCTTGTTCCCCAATTCATGTACAGTATTTTGTTCCAGCAGCAGTAAAGACCTAACTCTTTTCTTACAAGAGAGACAAAAACAAGACAGGCTAGTCAGAAACAAACTGAATGTGGAACTTCTCAAACTGAATATTTCATAACTCAAGACAATGATTTCTGGGTGGTGACTGAATACTCCTGTAAGTACTGTATTTGTGCCATTTATTGTATGGATTCATATTTCTTTGCTGTTAGATGATATACTTTTCTCCAAAAAATATTTCTACTGTCTTTTGTACTTTTTTTTATAAAATATGTTTAGCTGTGGGGCTCTCAATAATTTATGAAATTGTTTTTTTAAAAAATTTTATATGAATAGGGAAATTCAGCAATAAACTTTATATGAAATCTGTTTGATCACTTTTTGTATTATAGCTATACCATTAAGGTAATGCAAAAACATAAACCCCAAACATTACATTTAAATTTTCTCTATGTTGAAATTGTATTAGTTAGTGTTCTTTGGTTGAGAATAGTAGCTATAAACCAACTATGACTAAAGATGGTATACCATACTTGCTAATATAAAACTATATTCATTCAACTAAGAAGTTTGGTTCATGCTAATTTCCCCCTCGGGTTCGTAAAATTAGATAGTCACTGATATTGATACTAGAGAAGACTTCTAGTAGCAACATTTAAAATAAATTACAGCAGTCCCAAATGGAAATGCTGGCAGCCATACTGATCAAACAGATCACATGTTAACCTAAACAATCACACAAAACATACTTTACCAATATGCAGATACGTGAAGTAAACGATTAATGTACAAGTAATTTTTTGTTATTCAATGTATCCAGTTCCCGAGTTCACCTAGTAAGTTACCTGTATACGAATCAACAAAAATAAACACGAGATCTGTTCTCTGGGTGTTATCAGCTATATTGGCAAAAGGGTGTAATACTAGTCTCTCTAAATTTTTTCAGACTAGTCATAATTATAACAAATTTGATGTAAACATTAGGTAATCTTAGTTGGTTATAAGAATAGTTTCTGGCCCTAGCCGGTTTGGCTCAGTGGATAGAGCGTCAGCCTGCAGACTGAAGGGTCCCAGGTTCGATTCCGGTCAAGGCATGTACCTTGGTTGTGGGCACATCCCCAGTAGGAGATGTGCAGGAGGCAGCTGATGGATGTTTCTCTCCCATCAATGTTTCTGACTCTATCCCTCTCCCTTCCTCTCTGTAAAAAGTCAATAAAATATATATATATATATTTTTAAAAAAAGAATAGTTTCTGGAGGAATGACATTGTGAGAAACCTCAAAGTAGAATTTAAACTCTAACCCTTAATTCCCATTAGACCACAATGCATTGAAAAGATTTAAATGAATTTTATAAAAGTCTATTTAATACTTAATGACCATGAGATTTCTTTTTAAGGATTAAGATTTAATCAGTTGATAAATCACTTATAGACTTAATATATAGATTCTGACACAGAATAATAAAATTCTAAACAGCAAGGCATATAAGAATAGATAACTAGAATTAATTAGTACTTAAAAAGCCATTTTCATTGGAAATTACATCCTACATACAGGTGTTATTCCAAGAAGTTTCATTCCATTGGCTAGGACAGAACGGACAGCTCTGAAAAGATGAAGTCTGGCCTGCAAAATAAATCAAAGAATGATTAAATGTTTAATAATAGGCTAACTATAAAATGAATAAGAATGTTTTTAAGAATAAATTTAACTTTCTTCTAAGTACAAACAATATCTGAAAAGTTCCCTGGGGTTTGCTGTAGGCAAGGGAATACAAATTCCTAGAATCCCTAACAGTAACACTGGTACCCAAGGGTTGGGGAGTGAGTGACAGTATCATATAGCACAGATTCAAAAAGGGAACCCATCTCTGTAACACTTTATGTAGGAAAATCTACTTCATAGTTTAGTATGTTGGAAAGTAGATAAATGTTGATTGTTACAACCCAATTCTAATTATTAAGTACATTGCTGTAGTTGAACAATTGGATACTATTTTAGAAACATTTGCAAGACTGACTCCGTAATATTAGTCTGGGGAAGCTAGAGATTATACACAAAACACTCAGTGTAACATACCCCAGCCACTTCAGGAGGACTCTGTTTTATGGGCAGTGTTCTGTGTGCCACAGCTGCAAGGTGACTGAAAAGAGAAATCCTGATCAGGACCAGTAGTAAGTAATAGCCTATTGTAACATATACGCCTGATATCTAATCTTACTTACTCAATTTAAAGATTAAAAAAAAATCAAAGCCTATATACAACCATTAAAATGTATCAAAAGTTGAAGGTCCTGGCTGGGTAGTTTAGTTGGTTAGAGCATCATCCCGAGATGCCAAGGTTTTGGGAAACAAGCAACCAATGAATGCATAAATACACTGAGTGGCCAGATTATTATGACCACCCCATCAGTACTTCGTTGGGCCACCTTTTGCCTTCAATACTGCGGCGATTCTTCTTGGCATTGACTCCACAAGATGTTGAAAGGTGATGCGAGGAATCTGACACCATGCCTGATGAATAGCACTGTCCAGATCTGTGAGATTTGATGGTTGTGGAACCAGCTGCCTGATGACTCTCTTAACTTCATTCCACAAATGCTCAATTGGATTGAGATCTGGTGATTGTGGGGGCCACCTAAGCAAGGTAAAGTCTCCCTTATGTTCTTGAAACCACTCCTGCACAATACGAGCACCGTGGCATGGCGCATTGTCTTGTTGGAAGAAGCCATCTCCATTGGGATACGCCATCAACATGATAGGATGAACTTTATCAGCAACGATACTTAGGTATGTTGTGATATTCAGACGTTGTTCCACACGAATTAAAGGGCCCAAATCATGCCAGGAAAACATGCCCCAAACCATAACACTGCCCCCACCAGCTTGAAGGGTTGTACTCATGCATGTGGAGTGCATGCTTTCAAGCTGTTTCCGCCAAATTCTCACTCTGCCATCTGCATGATGCAACTGCATGATTCATCGGACCACATGACTTTTTTCCAATGCTCGACTGTCCAATCCTTGTGTTCCTGTGTGATTTGGAGATGTTTTATCTTGGTAACTGCAGACACCAAAGGTGTTCGAACAGGCCTTCGGCTTCCACATCCCATACGATGCAGTGTACACCTAATTTGCCTACAAACATCAGGTGGTCATAATAACCTGGCCACTCAGTGTAAGGGTAACAACAAATCCATCTCTCCTCTCCCCCTCCCTCCCTCTCTCTCTGAAAAAAGAAGATGGTTTCATTATTAGTTTTATAAGTATAGCAGACCCCTTTCTAATGAGCTTTTCCTCATTAGGCTTCCTTTATGGTCTGGCCTTTCCCCCTCTGTATGGTGAAGAGGTCAGGTAGAGACTAGTTATGAGTGCACTCTGCACACATACCGGTCACTCATCTTTAAAACATTTTTTCTATTTAGGTAAGGCAGCAATTACAGCAGTGTACCAGAGAAATGATGCTTATGACATTTGTTTCAATGATTAAGTGGCATTTAATAAGACTTTCTGGCTTCTTCATTTCTATATGCCTAAGTGGATTTTAAAGGAAAAAATTATTTAAATCTAGGGAAGACAAAATAAAAAGCATAATTAAGAGAACAGTCCCAATAAATCTTTGGTTTCAATAAGTCTTGAGTAAAAGCAAATATTTCTGAAATAGCTTTACGGGGAGACAGTTATCACTCAGAAGACAGATCAAATAGTCAAGTTTCTAAAATGGCTACCATGAAATGCCTATCATAGAGTGTCACTGACTTGCTTCTCAATTCATTCTTGCCCTCTAGCTGATATTTCTATGCCTCTGCTTAAAGCTTTTTGTGGACCTTGCTGCCCTGAAAATAAGATGAAATGCCTTAGTACATGGCAGAAATGCTTCATCTGACCCCGCCCAGGACTATGCTGATCGTTCCTTTAATGATCATGTTCTTGCTTAATTCTGGGCTTTCTCCTCCTCCTTGCTTCTCCTACTTAATATCTACTCCTTTCCTCTGAAAAGTCCTCTCTGATCCCTCAAGGCTGGGCTGAGTGCCCTGACATTTTCTCTCACATCCACTCTAGCCTAACACATACGCACTGTTCTGTAACCTCCTATGAGGCTGCTGTTTCCTGTTCACTTGACTGAGTGAATAGATGAACATTGATTGCTAATTTGCAAAGATGAAGCAAGAATTCCTGTAACTTAAAGCACATAATATTTTTAGGCCAAAGGATTTATTTATAGGAACACTTCAGATGAAGGAAAGGTCCTTTGTCAGATCAGGCCTCAGCTGTCTGGTTACACCTGAAAATAACAAGATTATGAAAGTACCTTAGAGTTAGAAGATAGCTGACAATGTGCCTGGGTTGAAGGTCCTGAGATGATCTATAAAGCACTTCGTCAAACCTAAAAGAAAGATGACAGGAGCAACTGTCAGGGGAAGACTGTGCACATGTTACACTATGCTAAGCTGTTAAGACAGATATCTAAGATGTAAGGTTGACTTGACATCACTAAGGGTAGGAAGTATATGAAAAAAGACCTGTGTACAGTTGAAGGTAAGGGCACATTTTTCTCTCACAAATTTCTGGATGGCAGGCACTTTCTAAATCATCTTTTCCTTAGGCCTACTTCAGCATAAGGACTCAACCATGGCTGTTAAACTGAACGTAAAAGCTGCTTAGTGATGTTTATGGACATAATCTAGAAACAAGCAAACAGTGTCTACCCTCAATGCCAAGAAATCCAAGTTGGCTTATTTTTCCTCATAAACTAGGTCCTTTTGATCCCAGGAAAGAATCACTGGCCGCTGTGTGGCAATCAGACAAAACTGCCTTGTTAACCGTCCGCATCCCTGCTGGAGCCTGAGCTCTCACAAGGCTGGCTTCCCCAGTGATGCTGGAGAGAGCTCAAAGGTGCAGTCTCCTGCCCAGATGAGGGCATCAGACAGATGCATATTTGAAACTGTGACTTGAAACCAAGAGGCAAATGAAAGACTCAGGGAAGCTGTGTAAAGGCAAGGATTTTCCTTTACTTATCATAGAGGGTGAGAAGATGATCTTTTAAAAAATTACACAGTTATGCTTTTACCAGGGTTCACATTCTCATACTACCTAAAGGGTGGTAGGCGCTTAGGCTAATTCAGTGGTGGTAATATTTTTAAAACCTAATGACTATTCATTCATATGCCCTCTGTGTACCCTTAAAGGGCAATCACTTTTTAGTCTACCTTGAGGAAAATGTTGTCTAGAGGCAGGAGCTAGCTACTAACTAGCCTGTTCCCTCCAGTGGTTAGCAAACCACCAACAATCATTTTGTAACCAGACCCCACAGGTCAGGCCCTCTGCTTATCTCTGCAAGTTAGGTCCTCTGTTTTCCCCTAACAAAACTATATTAACCCACCCATTCCCTTGTAGCGATAGGCTGCTTAATGTTTAAACTGTGGGGCTTAGCAAGACTGACCAGTACCTGGATTAATAATTTATGACCTACTGGTCAAACAACCATTTCAGGAAAACCACAGATAACATCTTAATTCAATGTTTCTGCTTCTTCAGAGAAAGGAATGGTCACAGGGCAATAATTTACAAGCTGACTTTGCAGAAAATGATGGAGACTCAATACCACCCATGACCCATGTGCCTTCTGACAGCATCTTAGAATCTACTCCTTGAGACCTATCAAGAGACCAAAGACCGTGGGTATTTACCCTAACACCCCTCTCCCAGCTTAAAAATCCTTAACCTCGTCCAGCGGTAAGATGGATTTGAGGTACTATTAGGTCTCATACATCTTGGTTGGCTCCTCAATCAATAAATTCCAAATGCTGAGGTTTTGAGTTTTGGCCTTTCGAAGCATTGGGCATAGGAACCTGGGTTCAGAACAATTTCACTAAGCAGAAGCTGACTCAATAATACTCGAAAACCATACCTGAGAAGATGCTGGAGAATTGAAACAGACTGCGGCTCTTGTAAACAAGCAGTGTTGTAGTCATCCAGATAACCACATCCAAAAGTCTCTTCCAAACTGTAATCAAAAGTTTGAAACAACAAAGGATTAAACAAGTCATCGAAGGACACATAATTGTAAGTGATGAACACCATGTCATAATACAGTCTTGCTCTCCTTAATATATAGTCATGCCCCATAATGCTGGTCAACGATGGGCGGAGTATAGGATGGTGCTCCCATAAGATTATAATGGAGCTGAAAAATTCCTATCACTTTGTGATATTATAGCTGTCATAACACTGTAGTACAATGCACTATACAAATACTTAACCACTGCGTGACAACTGACTACAGTGTTCAGTACAGTAACACGCTGTACAGATTTGTAGCCTATGAGCTGTAGGAAAACAGTATCTATTACCCCAAAATATGTCTATCTGGCATAAGGATTATTTAGGCTGGTTAATTTTAAGAGATAATAGATACAATAGGGGAGAAGCTCTGAAAATCAAGTAGAAGTTACACTTCGTAAAAGACATTTATATTTGTAAGAGAATCTCCATTTGTAAGGGTGTCTCCCTGCGGTACCCTGAAGATGAAGATGACCTTATTTCTAGAAACTCTTATCAATGAAGAAGACCAGGAATTAAATCTGCGTAACAATCTCACCCTTGTTTTTTACTGTGCTCTTCCTGGTAACCTTCCATAACTGACCACCCTCACCCCCAACATCTCCTTTTGTCTTCAACTGAAGATGGTATTTTAAGGTGGTGGCTCCAGGCATTTTGGCGAGTAACTCAGTTTTCCTGGGTCTCTTCCATGTACACTGGAAGTATACACATTATTAAACTTTAGTTTTTCTCCTGCTAATCTGTCTTTTTTTAAATATATATTTTTAATTTTTTACAGAGAGGAAGGGAGAGGGAGTTAGAAACATCGATGAGAGAGAAACATTGATCAGCCGCCTCCTGCACAGCCCCCACTGGGGATGTGCCCGCAACCAAGGTACATGCCCTTGACTAGAATCGAACCTGGGACTCTTTAGTCCGCAGGCCGACGCTCTATCCACTGAGCCAAACCAGTTAGGGCTAATCTGTCTTTTATTATAGGAATATTTCAGTCAGGAATCCAGAAGGAAGGGTACAGGGAAATTATTTTTGCTCCCCTACAGAGCAATAGGCTAAATAGCACACAGCCTAGGTGTGTGTAGCAGGCTATACCGTCTAGATTTATGAAAATGCACTCTATGATGTGTGCACAATCATGAAATCACCCAAGAACGCATTTCTCAGTCATGCTCCACTTAGTGACAGGGCCTGTCTTTAAAGGTAAGTTCAACCGGATGCTTCAATTTTTCTTTAAAAAATATTTTTTATTTATTTTTTATTTTTAGAGTGAGTAAGAAGAGGAGAGGGATAAACAAGAAAGAGAGAGAGAGAGAGAGAGAGAGAGAGACACTGATCAGTTGCCTCCCGCATGCACACCAACCATGCATCAAACTCACAACCTGTGCTATGTGCCCTGATGGAACTGAACTCGCCACTTTTTGGTGTACGAGACGAGGCTCCAACAGAGCCACACCAGCCAGGGCTTGATGCCTCAATTTTTCCTAAATCTGTATCGTTATCTGAAAACAGAGTATATTCTTTTGGTAGGATTATTGTGAATACTAAATAAAGTAATATGCATAAAAGCATTTCCTACATAGGTGCTCAATAAATATTTTAGAAACTCCACACAAAAAAACAACATAACAGGTAGGCAGTCCACTGTACTTTAACTAGTTTTGAATATGAGATATCAGAGAAGCCTGGAAAATAGGGCCTTTGGTCTTAGGACTGCAGCAGTCAAACCCCACCCTGGGAAGGGCAGAGTGGCCCACTGTTTCCCTGCAGCCTCTTCTCACCTGTGGAGGCGGGCGTGCGTGTACTGCAGGAAGACACCTGTGTCCCCACGACTCTGGAACACACGGTCCCAGCTGAACTGATAGTCAGATAAGAGTGAACCTCTGAAGTCCTAAAATGACAGAGGAATCTCAGTGCTGGGATCCGTTCTACTACCACACAAAAGGGTCTCAGGAAGCAGTCTAACAGACCTGGATAATGAGTGCCGCCAGCCCGACCCTCTCTGCAGTCTCCTGCGGGTTCTCCAGTTCTTTGGTGGCTGAAACAGAAAAAGGTGGTATCGTTAACCTGCATGAACCTACACAGAGTCAGGGACTGAAGTGGAGACAAAATCAGCCAAAAATGAATGCTGGCAGTATCAAGAACAAACAGGTTTACAGTGGGCAATTTACTTTTCTAATTTGGGTTAATTTACCTTTGATTGATGATAATTCCCCTGCCTTCATTAAAAGGGAAAATACTCGAATTTATTTTTTTAATAAATATCCCTTATAAGAAAATATCCTTCTAAGGCAATAGATATAGCTGGCACTTATTTTTTCAAAGGTGAAGGTTAAACAAAGCCATGAAAAGAGGCCATGGCAATATCAACTCAGATTACTGAACTGAACAATACTTGAGCAGCCAAGTCTGAAAATTCCGGCACCTTTAATTAGTGAAAGCTATTTTTTAACAAGGTTAGTGAAAGTTCAATGGAGGAACGGTCATAATAAATCACACTGCACAAAAGTCCAGCAAAATATGAAAGTGGCATATAGGGTAAATCCTTCTTTTTTTACAGCTGCACAGCATTCCATGGTATAAATGTACCACAGCTTTTTTATCCACTCATCTACTGATGGGCACTTGGGCTGTTTCCAGATCTTAGCTATTATAAATTGCGCTGCTATAAACATGGGGTGCATATGTTCTTTCTGATTGGTGTTTCGTGTTTCTTAGGATATATTCCTAGAATTGAGATCACTGGGTCAAATGGCAGTTCCATATTTAATTTTTTAAGGGAACCCCATACTGTTTTTCATTTTGGCTGCACCAGTCTGCATTCCCACAAGCAGTATACTAGGGTTCCCTTTGTTTAACCTTCACCCTTGCCAGCACTTGTCATTTGTTGATGGTAGCTAGGGGTGGGTGGGTGGGTGGGACGAGATTAACCAAAGAACTTATATGCATATATACATAACCCATGGACACAGGTAATAGGGTGGTGAAGGCCTGGGGTGGGGGATGGGAGCAGGCTAGAAGAGGTCAACAGGGGAAAAAGGAGACGTATGTAATACTTTCAACAATAAAGATTTTTTAAAACAGGAAGATAAGTTATTATAACAAAAAAAAGTGAATTCACTCTTAATAGAAGCCATGTTCTGTAGCATCCTTAATCGAATCTCATTTAAGACATCTTCCAGAAAAGTGACATCTCCTCTTCGAGTCCTCATTCCCTGCACCACTCCGAAGGGCACATGTTGGCACCTGAAATGGAGGGGCATTTAGTTAACTGAACACTGAGAAAGAGCTGGTTACCAAAGGATAGAATAACACCCTTTAGAGAGTAGTCTGAACTTAACTCTCATAATGGGGTTTTACAAAATTAACAGATTGAAACATGATGTCATTTACTATATGCCACAAATGTTAAACACACAGCATTATTTTAGAGAGATAATCACTAGCATAATTGCCTTTATGAAAAACAGGAAGGGGGGTAAAGAATTCTGAAAATCAGCCCTAGCTGGTTTGGCTCAGTGGATAGAGCATTGGCCTGCAGACTGAAGGGTCCCGGGTTTGATGCCAGCCAAGGGCACATGCCCAGGTTGTGGGCTCGATCCCCAGTAGGGGGCGTGAAGGAGGCAGCCAATCAATGGTTCATTTTTATCATTGATGTTTTTCTCTCTCTACTTCCTCTCTGAAATCAATAAACATATATTAAAAAAAGAATTTTGAAAATCAAGCCACTGAGAGCAGACATCTAATAAAAGCATTTATTAAATGTTTATATAAGCTACGTATTAATACAGCCAGGCATAAATTAACACACATAAAAAATCTGCTTTCCCACACTAACACCTTGAAACTTAGAAGTAAAGTTTCAATGAAAATTTTTAAAAACTTGGCACATTTTTGGATTTGGCTGACCTAACAATGATTCTGGAGGCAGGTAATTAAGAACCATGTACACATTACCTTTTTGCCCAGTCATATCCCATGATCTGCAGCATTTGGAACACTTGCTGAAAATGCCTTTTTTGCCCCTTATCTGTCTTTGGAGGGAAAAAGGTATTTAAAATAAAAGAACAATGATAATCTACAGAAATATGTTGGACATGAATTAAATGAAAATATTTGAGTTCTGACAGACTACAGTCATTGTTAATTGATATGTTTTAAATAAACACATAAAGAGGATGCCACCAGAAGACTGTCTTAGTGAGTGCACTAGATGAGAAGGAAGAAAGAGCTGCTATACTGTAAGGAGGAAATTCAAACTTTAATATTCTGAATTTTCTATTTAAATTCCTTCTCTCCCAGCTGTTATGATCTTTATCTCAAAAAAGAACAAAGCTAAGCTCTAAAAAGATATTTAATGGCAACGTTTTTTCTTAGGGGAAAGGAGGTTACACATGGAAGTGAAAGGGAAGAAGAGACAAATACTCAGCAACAAATGGAACGGATACAAACAAGAGATTGGGTGGATCTCAAGGGCATTCATGATGCTGAGTTAAAAAAGCCAATCTGAAAAGGTCACGCACTGTGAATGCATTTATATAACATTTGTACAATGACAAAACTGTAGTGATGAAGAACAGAGAAGTGGTTGCCAAGGGCTAGGGTTGGGGAGAAGGTGTGGTTGTCATGAAGGAGTTTGTTTTGTGATGGAACAGTTTTGTATCCTGAATGTGGTGATCGTTATGTGCATCTACATATGTGATAAAATTTCACAAAAACACACCACACAAAAAAACATTCAGGCCCTTATACCAGTGATGTGAAAATTGGCAAGATTTAATTAAGGTCTCTTCCAATGTCACTTTCTTGGTATGGACATAGTATTATGGTTATGTAAGATACTATCTTTGGGGAAGGCTAGGTAGAGGGCATATGAAAACTCTATCCTATTTTAAAACTTGTGAGTCTTAATATATTTAAAATAGAAAGTTATTTTTTAAAGTGTATGACAGTGACCTGTACATATTTATTTTATATAAGCATTTTCCTGATTTAGATAATTTTGTTTTTACTATGAAACAATGTGAACTTTCAAATTTTTATGTGTTTTTTTAAACATCGTGGTTACCACCTTAATCACACTTAGTACTGAATTCTTTCTATAGTTTGACAAAATTATTTTTCCATAATTTTTCAACATGGCATAAATTTTCAACCCAATTTCTATCTTTGCAATTTTCGTGAGGTAGGGATCATAAACTTTTGTTCTTTACTGTTGATTACTTACCACATAAATCATTGTATCAAAATTATATTTGTCCATTCGATCTATAGCGGCTGCAAGATCTCTGAAAAAATGGCCATAAATTAAGAGTTACTAAGCACATCTGGGTAATAATTTGTTTTACCTATTTAATAGTAATGAAGCTTTTCTAATTAAGAACTCCTGTTATCCCACAGGTTGGGGTATATTACCCATGCTTGTATAATCCCAATATCATATTTTGAGATACCAAGTAAAAATAATAAAAATAGCTTTGGGAAAAGCAATAATAAGTGTGCTATGAAAAGATAAAAAAATAAATGAGTAAGACTCTGGGACAAGTAGTAATAATAACTAAAATAGCTCTAGGTATGTTCTTGCCTCTGTCAAATATTAATTGAGCATAGTGGTTTGGGTCGATTTCTGGGTTCTCTATTCTATTCCATTGATCTATATGTCTGTTCTTGTGCCAGTACCAGGCAGTTTTGAGAACAGTGGCTTTGTAATACAGCTTGATATCTGGTATTGAGATCTCTCCCACTTTGTTCTTTTTTCTCAGGATTGCTGCAGCTATTCGGGGTCTTTTTTTTTATTCCAGATGAATTTTTGGAGAGCTCGTTCTAGGTCTGTGAAATATGCTGTTGGCATTTTAATGGGCAGTGTATTGAATATATAGATTGCTTTGGGTAGTATGGACATTTTAATGATGTTGATTCTACCAATCCATGAACATGGTATGTTCTTCCATCTGTTTATATCTTCCTCTACCTCTTTTTTCAGTGTCCTGTAGTTTTCCGAGTACAGGTCTTTTACCTCCTTAGTTAAGTTTATTCCTAGGTATCTTAATTTCTTTGGTGCGATGGGAAATGGAATTATTTTTAAATCTCTCTTTCTGTAAGTTCACTATTGGTGTATAAAAATGCCATAGATTTCTTGGTGTTAACAGTCTCTTCAATAAACGGTGTTGGGAAAATTGGACAGATACATGCAAAAAAAAAAAAAAAAAAAACCAGACCACCAACTTACACCATACACAAAAAAAAACCTCAAAATGGATAAAGGACTTAAATGTAAGATGGGAAACCATAAAAATATTAGAGGAATCCACAGGCAGCAAAATCTCATATGCCAAAGCAGTATCTTCACCGATACAGCTCTTACGGCAATGGAAACTAAAGAGAAAATAAATAAGTGGGACTACATCAAAATAAAAAGCTTCTGTATAGCAAAAGAAACCATCAACAAAACAACAAGAAAGCCCACTGCATGGGAGAACGTATTTGCCAATGTTATCACCAATAAGGGTTTAATCTCCAACATTTACAGGGAACTCATACAACTAAACAAAAGGAAGATAAACAACCCAATCAAAAAATGGGCAACGGACCTAAATAGATACTTTTCGAAAGAGGACATAAGGGAGGCCAAGAGACATATGAAAACATGCTCAAAGTCACTAATCATCTGAAAGATGCAAATCAAAACGACAATGCAGTATCAACTCACACCTATCAGAATGGCTAACATCAACAAATCAACAAATGACAAGTGCTGGCAAGGATGCAGAGGAAAAGGAACCCTCGTGCACTGCTGGTGGGAATGCAGACTGGTGCAGCCACTGTGGAGAACAGTATGGAGTGTCCTCAAAAAACTAAAAATGGAACTCTCATTTGACCCAATGATCCCACTTCTAGGAATATATCCCAAGAAAATAGAAACACCAATCAGATAAGGATATATACACCCCTATGTTCATAGCAGCACAATTTACAATAGCTAAGATTTGGAAACAGCCTAAGTGCCCATCAGCAGATGAGTGGATTAAAAAACTGTGGTACATCTACATCAGTGGTCGGCAAACTGCGGCTCGCAAGCCACATGCGGCTCTTTGGCCCCTTGAGTGTGGCTCTTCCACAAAATACCGACTTCTGGGCATGGGCCACGAAGTTTCAATCGCACTGTACATGCACGCCCACACGTGGTAATGGGGGGAAGGGGTAAGGACACGTGTAATACCTTAATCAATAAAGAAAAAAAAATGGTCAAAAAATAAATAAGATAGGGGAGAAACCAAGATGGCGGAATAGGTAAACACCGGAAATTGCTGCCTGCCACAACTTAAAAAATACAACTAAAAGACAAAACGGACATCATCCAGAACTACTGGAAGGCTGGCTGAGTGGAAATTCTACAACTAGAAGGAAAGAGAAAAGCACACTGAGACTCAGAGGAGGTGCGGTGTGGAAGTAAAGTGCAGAGGTACGGAGGCGCACGCGGAAACGGCTGCAACTGAGGACGCGGCTGTCTTTTTGAATCGGGAGGGAGTCACAAGCCCCCGACTGTTCTGAACTCCAGTTCCAGGAAGTCTCTGGGGACCCAGACTCATACAGGGAGAAACTGGACTATCTGGCATCAGTCGAGGGCGGCTTTCTCTCAGAGGTGCTTGCAGTGATTACCGGGACACTAAGACACGGGGCCTCTTAGGGCAGGGCTGAGGATCAGCCATAGCTGTTTGCTCCACCCTGTTGATTCCCTGAGACCCCGCCCCACCCAAGCTGCTAGCAGAAGCTTTTGCATATGAATGCCCTGGCCCTTTGCAATCTGAAAATTACCTAACAAACTGCAGCTGGGCCAGACAGACCCAGAACTTCCAAGAGAAGGCCCAAGGCCCCACAGCAGCTTGCATTGCTTCACAGCTGGGCCTCATCTGGGCACCTCCAAACCCCGAACAAGGAAGGGGAATCTGCAGATCTCTTCGTAGCTCCTGCTGGGTAGCCTCAGGCAGAGGCTAAATTAGCACCTCCTTAGAGATCCAAGAGCCAGTGTACCCAGTGGTCAGAGTGGGACCATCCAGATTACAACTCCTCGGATCCATAAGGGACACACTCAGGGGGCAGACTCAGTGAGCACCAAAGCCCCACTGAAGCAAGTCTTGCCCCAGAAGGGTGTCTCCACCGCAGAAGTTCTCCCACTGCAGACACAGCTGATTCTCACAGCCAATTGGCCTGGAGGTCAATCCCTCCCAGTGTTACCTACAACAATCAAGGCTTAACTACAACAAGACTGTGCACAAAGCCCACAAGGGGGTGCACCAAGAGTGTCTACCTCAGGTAATTGGGGAGGCTGAGCCACTGGGCCCTATAGGACACCTAGCACAGAAAGCCACTCTATCGACACAGCGAAGCATAAAAAAAATGCGGAGACAAAGAAACAGGACACAAATGACAGAAATGGAGGAAAGCAAACTACTGGATATAGAGTTCAAAACCACGGTTATAAGGTTTTTCAAGAATTTTCTAGAAACCGCCGATAAACTTAATGAGACCCTCAAGAAATCTAGTGAGACCCTCAAGGTTGTGATAAAGGACCAACTAGAAATTAAGCATACACGGACTGAAATAAAGAATATTATACAGACTCCCAACAGCAGACCAGAGGAGCGCAAGAATCAAGTCAAAGATTTGAAATGCGAAGAAGCAAAAAACACTCAACCGGAAAAGCAAAATGAAAAAAGAATCCAAAAATACGAAGATAGTGTAAGGAGCCTCTGGGACAGCTTCAAGCGTACCAACATCCGAATAATAGGGGTGCCAGAAGAAGAGAGAGAGCAAGATATTGAAAACCTATTGGAAGAAATAATGACAGAAAACTTCCCCTACCTGGTGAAAGAAATAGACTTACAAGTCCAGAAAGCGCAGAGAACCCCAAACAAAAGGAATCCAAAGAGGACCACACCAAGACACATCATAATTAAAATGCCAAGAGCAAAAGACAAAGAGAGAATCTTAAAAGAAGCAAGAGAAAGACAGTCAGTTACCTACAAGGGAGTACCCATATGACTGTCAGCTGATTTCTCAACAGAAACTTTGCAGGTCAGAAGGGAGTGGCAAGAAATATTCAAAGTGATGAATAGCAAGAACCTACAACCAAGATTACTTTATCCAGCAAAGCTATCATTCAGAATTGAAGGTCAGATAAAGAGCTTCACAGATAAGAAAAAGCTAAAGGAGTTCATCACCACCAAACCAGTATTATATGAAATGCTAAAAGGTATCCTTTAAGAAGAGGAAGAAGAAAAAGGTAAAGATAAAAATTATGAACAGCAAATACATATCTATCAACAAGTGAATCTAAAAATCAAGTGAATAAAAAATCTGATGAACAGAGTAAACTGGTGAATATAATAGAATCAGGGGCATAGAAAGGGAGTGGACTGACAATTCTTGGGGGGAAAGGGGTGTGGGGGTGCAGGAAGAGACTGGACAAAAATCTTACATGTACGGATGAGGACAGTGGGAGGGGTAAGGGCAGAGGATGGGGTGGGAATGGGGTGGGAACTGGGTGGAGGAGAGCTATGGGGGGAAAAAAGAGGAACAACTGTAATAATCTGAACAATAAAGATTTAATTAAATTTAAAAAAAAGAAATAACTAGCTTGCTTTACTTTAATTTTCAATGTCACTTCTGGAAGTAGATACATGAGAAGTTAGTGATTTACATTTGGTACTTTTGATTCTATAAGTTCAAAAACAATAAATGTTTAATAAAATAAAATCTCAAGAAATGTCAAAAGTAAGTATAAGTGTCTTCACACGTTTTAGAAAAAGTTAAAAATAAATGAGATTTAAAGTAAAAAAAAAATAAATAAGATAGCTCTAGGCAAAGTGTCTGTAGGTAAATATTTCAGGATCTATTAATTATAAAAATAAAAAACCTATTGTAAAGAATCACCTAATTGTCACCTATTTGCAATACACTCTGTTAAAGAACACATTTAAAAATAGTTGATGTAGTAACTAAATAGATAAATTCTAGCTACTCCTCAATTAGTATGATCAAGGAGTTTCAGTCTTGGATCAGTCATAAGTAATATTTTCTAAAGCATTTTAAAAGATCATAAAGTATTTTAATAAAAGTTCTATTAAACTCTTTCATCTCTGATTAACTAGAAAAGACCCAGTTTACATGTTGTATAAAATAATAAAAAATAAACCATAAACTATGAAATTTCAAGTTAAGATGATAAAAATGTTGAAATTAAAGTGATTTTTGACAATATATGATACTGGGGTAGGATTTAAAAAGTTCCTAGCTCTTTTGAAATGGTAGGATTATCAAAATATCATTAGTACTCACCTCATAATCCTATCTAATAATAGACAAACATGGTAATTAACCGTACCTCCGACACGCTTCCCATTGGCTAATCAGGGCAATATGCAAATTAACTGCCAACCAAGATGGCGGCCGTCAGCCAGGCAGCTGAAGCGAACAAGAGGCTTGCTTGCGCCAGTGAAGGAGGAAGCCAAGGTTCCCCGCCTGCCGCTGCTGGGCTCTGAGCTTGCACTCTAAGCAACTATGTTGCAATTATAGAAGCTAAACAATCCCCATGCTTTCAGCCAGCCCGCCCAGCTGGAGTTGCAACAGAGTTTCGATTATAGAACCCAAACAAACCCAGATACCTGCTTTCAGCAGCCGAGGCCTCAGAGCTGGAGCCGAGCCTCAGAGCTAAAGCTGGCTCTCAGCTCCAGTGACAGCCATAGAAGGTAAATAAATCCCAGAATAAAAAAAAGAAAAAAGAAAAAAAAAGGAGAGGTTGGGAGCTTCAGTCACCCGCCAGCCTGAAAACGGCCCTCAGCCCCTCACCCAGACTGGCCAGGCACCCAAGCGGGACCCCCACCCTGATCTAGAACACCCTTCAGGGCAAACCAGCCGGCCCCCACCCATGCACCAGGCCTCTATCCTATATAGTAAAAGGGTAATATGCCTCCCAGCACCGGGATCAGCGGACCCCCACCCATGCACCAGGACTCTATCCTATATAGTAAAAGGGTAATATGCCTCCCAGCACCGGGATCAGCGGAGCCGCGAGGCCTCCTAACACCCAGATCAGCAGAGCAGTGAGGCCTCACTGCCCAGGTGTCAAGCGGAGCCGGGAGGCCTCCTAGCACCAAGATCAGCTGAGCAGCGAGGCCTCACTGCCCCAGTGTCAAGCAGAGCCACGAGGCCTCCCAGCACTGGGATCAGCGGAGCTGAGAGGCCTCCTGGCCCTGGATCAGCGTGACAGGGGGCAGCGCCCAAACCCCCTGATCGCCCTGCGGCTCTGTGTGTGACAGGGGCAGGGCCACAACCTCCCTATCCGCCCTGCTCTGTTCGTGACAGGGGAAGGCGCCCCCCACCCCCGTGATCAGGCCTGCTCTGTGCCTGATAGGGGGGAGCTCCCCAACCCCCCATGGGCCCTGCTCTGTGTGTGACGGGGTGGAGCCGCAACCTCCCCATCGGCCCTGCCTTGAGTGTGACGGGGGGGGGGGGGACTCCCCAACCCCCTGATCGGCCCTGCTGTGTGTGTGACAGGGTGCGGCTCCCCAACCCCCCATGGGCCCTGCTCTGTGTGTGACGGGGTGGAGCCGCAACCTCCCCATCGGCCCTGCCCTGAGTGTGACGGGGGGGGGGGAGCTCCCCAACCCCCTGATCGGCCCTGCTGTGTGTGTGACGGGGTGGAGCCGCAACCTCCCCATCGGTCCTGCCCTGAGTGTGACGGGGGGGAGTGCCCCAACCCCCTGATCGGCCCTACTCTGTGTGTGACAGGGGCGAGCTCCCCAACCCCCTGATCAGCCCTGCTCTGTGCGTGACATGGGGGAGCTCCCCAACCCCCTGATCGGCCCTGCTCTGTGTGTGACAGGGTACGGAGCCCCAACCCCCCTAATGGGCCCTGCTCTGTATTTGATAGGTGGCATTCCCCAACCTCCTGATCGTCCCTGCTCTGTTCGTGACAGGTTGTGGCGTCGCATCTTCCCCCATTGACCCTGTCTTGATTTTGAAAGGGGATGGTCCCTCATCTCCTCAAGCGGCCCTGTTTTATTTTCCTTCAGGCCAACAATTTTGCATATATTTTTTTTTTTTTTTTCTTCTTTATTTTTCTCTATAT
>NW_005871200.1:2078562-2106819 GCF_000147115.1 Myotis lucifugus
AGCCCCAACCCCCCTAATGGGCCCTGCTCTGTGCATGAGAGGGGGCAGCACCCCAACCTCCTGATCGGCCCTGCTCTGTGCGTGACAGGGGGTGGCGCCGCAACTTCCCCATTGACTCTGCCTTGAGTGTGACAGGGGGCGGCGCCCCAACTCCCCAATCAGCCCTGCTCTGAGCCCTCTGCCACCCAGGAGCGGGCCTAAGCCAGCAGGTCGTTATCTCCCGAGGGGTCTCAGACTGTGAGAGGGCACAAGTGGGGCTGAGGGACACCCCCCCCCCCCCCCGCCAGTGCACAAATTTTTGTGCACCGGGCCTCTAGTCTATAATAATAAAAGTGTAACATGCTAATTAGATCAGACAGCCGAACGACCTTCCAGATATCCTTCCGGATGAAGCCAGGGCTGTGAGGGCCGAGTCAAGCTGTAGTGACTGTGAGGGCTGAGTTCCTTGCATGAATTTCATGCTTTGGGCCTCTAGTCCTATGTAATAAAAGCCTAATATGCAAATTGTCCCCTAGACTGGGAGCTCGATTAGGTGGCAGGGTCTGAGGCGGCGGCAGGCAGCTGGGGGAAGGGAGGCACCCCGGTTGGTAGCCGGCAGCCCCTAGGGACCCTACCGTACACAAATTTCGTGCACTGGGCCTCTAGTCCCATTATAACACAAAACATGCACTCTCAATGGAGGCAAAAACTGGCTCTTTAGGGACAGTAAAATCTTATTCCTTTTATGTATAAAGCACATATTTGCATATAATACATACAGATATATAGTATATCTGTGTTGTTAAAATTCATGAGGGTAGGCAAGTAGGAAAAATGGTTCCCAAGAGGGGTTATAATGAAAAAAAAAAAAAAAAAAGGTTGTGAAACACTGTTCTAGACGATTATTCCCAAAATGAAGTCACATATATATATACCCCAATTATACTTTTTGGTTTGAGCAAAGGACAAAACAGATAAACCTTCTGATCCGTTGAAAGAATAAACGAGAAGAATATAAGAAAAAGTTGTAGGTTGAGTTTGTAGAACTTGAATTGAAAGCCAGAAGATATGCCAGGTCATTTAGTTCAGGCCTCTCATTTCACAAAGTATGGAACCATGGCCCAGAGAGGGTAAGTGATGGGCCTGGTCTCAGAACGAAGTTCAGGTATCCAGCCTCACCCTGTGCTCTTGTCAGTATTCTATACTTTTCTTTGTTGTTATAACAACTCCTTTAACTCACACTTACACAGATGTATTCTATAAGGAACCCAATGAAAGGGCAGAAACAACTAAAGATAGAGTAAGGCAAAAAATCAAACACTTCAAACAAGTAGCAAAAAGAAAATCATTTTCCAAAGAAAAAAGAGAAAGTGTAAGTATTACGATAAATACAGTTGGCCCTCCACACCCACAGGTATCACAACTGTAAATAGGAAATTTTGGACAAAAAGGTTATGTTGTTGATATATGTGTACTGTGTAGTCAGGACTGCTCTATGATGGTTGCAACTGTACTAAGCATGTATAGACTTTTTTTTCCCTTGCCATTATTCCCTAAACAATACAGTGTAACAACTACTTACATAGTACTAGAATTGTTAAGTACTCTAGAGATGATTTAAAGTACACGGGAGAATGTGCGTAGTTTATATGCAAATACTATACTTGAGCATCTATGGATTTTGGTATCTGTGGGGCATCCTGGAACCAACCCCCCATGGATACAAAGGGATGACTGTACACAGAAAAATCTAGACCTAATAATAACCACAAAAAGATACCAGATTCAGGGCAGTTACATAGTCTTCATGTCATGGAACTTCCATTCTGAGTGGACACAATTCTTATAACCATTGCTCATGGGTTTCTTTTGTAATCTGTCCAGCAATAGTTAGCTGGCACAACAATTTTTTCTACTATTTATTTTTTGTATCTAGAAAAAGAAATGTACTTCTTACATATATAGGTTCTTTTCATATCCCACCCTCAACTGTATGGAATTGATAAAAGGACATTTCAAAAAGTAATAAAAAGTAGATGAATTTTCTGAAGGACAGTAGATGGATGGCTGTTTAAAATTGTTTGGAACAAATGATAGTAGTTAACAAAAATTTTTAAAAATTATCATTACTTTCACTATGCTTACAAGAGGTTTGTGATGTAATATAAAACTAGCCCAGGAGACTAGAGCCTTTTGCCAGCATTGCTTGAGTATGGCCATGTTTGCTTGTGTGGCTTTTTTATTTTTCTGTCTTTTCCTTCCTATTAGCTTTGTCTCAGAAATAAGTGTGTTTGACAATTCTAGATCTTACTAACAGAGACTGCTTTGTTCCACAGGAGTCAGTCATGGAGACAGAAGAAAAAAATGTAAGTGACATGGCCTGTTTTACCACAATCAGAATGAGGACTGATTATTAAGATGGTCTTTACAGAGTGAGGACACCACTGAGCTCACACAGCCACCTTTTAGCATACATTCCCTCCAACTATGCAATTGTAAAATATTTATAGTTGATTACAAGAAATCTCAATTTTATAGTTGGTAGAATAATGTGGAATCCTATGATGTTTACTTAACGAATTGTAAGTAGTTTTCAGTCACTTTTCTGATGATTTTTAACCTTTCCAGGCAATATAACTTGCACTAAACAGAAACCCAAAAAGTATATTTTTAGTGATGAGAACAAGAGATTTAGAAACTAGCCTTTGGTAATAGTTTTGAGGATAACATAATTGTTTTAGCATTAACTCTAGAACAAATAACATGAAGTCATATACACATGCTAATTCTAATGCTGACCTTCACATAAGATACAAACCTGGTTGCATAGAGAGATGTCCCATCACTACGCATCACAGTACAAACTGAGGAGGGGTCACCATTCCCAGAAAGATCCACTACAGCCGTTCCTTTTCTAGAAATGCAAAAAGGTAACTTGAAGCAACATAATAAAAATTAAGACCTTTAAAAGTATAATATCTATAACATTATCTTTGGCAAACCAGAAGCTATTTTTATTGCTTAAGTAGCAATAAGTGGTATAACCAACAACGAAGAAAAATAAGATGGAATCTGACCAGGAATCTATTAAGAGTGGGTATAATCCTATATAATAAAAGCCTAATATGCTACTGTCTGGTCGTCCGGTCAGCCATTCAACCAATCATGGCGTAATATGCTAATGATATGCTAAGGTCCCTCAACCACTTGCTATGACATGCACCGACCACCAGGGGGCAGACAGTTGACCGGTCGACCAATCGCTATGACATGCAGTGACCACCAGGGGGCAGACGCTCCAAATGGTAGGTTAGCTTGCTGCTGGGGTCTGGCTAATTGGGACAGAGCAAGATGGGCCAGGCATACCCTGGAGCCCTCCTGCGGTCCCTCCCCAGCTGGCCAAACTCCCATGTCCCTCCTTGGCCCCAGTCATGCAACAGTGGGGTCCTTCAGCCTGGCCTGCACCTTCTCGCAATCCAGGCTGAGGGACGCCCCCCACACACACACCCGAGTGCACGAATTTCGTGCACTGGGCCTCTAGTGCAATTAATATTTGGTTATCTTGTAACTCTGGGTAAGGTACTTAGATAATGTCATAAACATACCTAAAAAAAATGCAATTACAACTGTAGTTTAACTATAAAACATCATATTTTTTCTCTAATTCCAGTTATTTTAATATTAAATATTGGACTAGCTTTGAGATGCCATAAAGTACCCTTGAGTAATAAAACCATGGGATTTTGTTATTGTCTTTCCTGCCTGAGCAAAAATTAGAATTTGCATACAGTAATCTAAAAATTTTCCTTAACGACATTGCTAAGGATGTTATTAAACTCAGTTTCCATGTCTTCCTTATAAAGATGGCAAAAGAAATTGCTCTTTGGTTCTATGAAAAGCAGCCCTTCTAAGCAACTGGTTTGCTTTTACATTACAGATATCTGAGCTGCTATGACTGGTACTATTTTTCTGTCTG
Source organism: Myotis lucifugus (assembly GCF_000147115.1). Taxonomy (NCBI): domain Eukaryota; kingdom Metazoa; phylum Chordata; class Mammalia; order Chiroptera; family Vespertilionidae; genus Myotis; species Myotis lucifugus. The sequence continues at coordinate 2,082,518 of NW_005871200.1, forward strand.
GTTGACAGGAAGCTCAAAGCTAAATTAGAAATCTACCTTAAGCCAGGAAACAGAATCCCAGTGTGTGTTACATGACGTACTAATATCACCCTGACTTCACATTATTTTCTGCCCCAACTTCCTGATTTTCTCCTTTTACTCTTTTAAAAGCTTGTTGTATTACACCTATTTTCATGAGCTGCCTTAAATCTTTTTTTGAAGAGGATAGGATTACTTTTCTTTTAAAAGGCAGGGTTAAGTAAGAAGTTGTTAATTCTATTGCTTTTTTACAGTTATACCATTATCAGCCGTTGTGACCTTAGGCAGGTCATGTGTACCTTCTGTTCTTGTTTGCTCATGTGCAAACAGCAGATAACATCCTTTCTCCCAACCTTACCAGACTTCTGTTATGGCAGCAAAAGACAGCATGTGCAAAAGTACTTCGAATAGCAAAAGCACTATTAAAATAATGCCATAAAGGGCTGCAAAGCACATTCTGTTGTCCTTACTGAGTGAATATATCAACACCAATTTCAAAAAAGAACAAAAACCTTTACTAAAGAATAGTAGCCTGATCATACATTGTTTTCTGCAGGAGTCCTTTACTGTCCAGCAACTTTAAGACTTCTTGAGATTTTTCACGATAAAATGATTCTCCTGAGTATTCATCAAAATGTACTCCTAGACGCTAAAAGGGTTCAGAAACAAAAGAAAAAGAGTTACTTAAATGTCCTTTACCTTACCCTAAGACAAAATAGGATGCCCTACAGCAGTGGTTCTCAACCTTCCTAATGCTGCGACCCTTTAATACAGTTCCTCATGTTGTGGTGACCCCCAACCGTAAAATTATTTTCGTTGCTACTTCATAACTGTAATTTTGCTACTGTTATGAATCGTAATGTAAATATCTGATATGCAGGATGTATTTTCATTGTTACAAATTGAACATAATTAAAGCATAGTGATTAATCACAAAAACAATATGTAATTATATATGTGTTTTCCGATGGTCTTAGGCGACCCCTGTGAAAGGGTCATTTGACCCCCCCACCCCAAAGGGGTTGTGACCCACAGGTTGAGAACCGCTGCCCTACAGTCTGGCACACAGACCAAATTACTCCTCTGCTCTAATCTTCTAAAGGCTCCTCCACCAGTCAAGTCCTCCCAACAGTATCATACTGTCCAATATGGTAGTTTTAGGCACAGGAGGCTATTGAAATTCCCATGAAATACAATTAAACATTTAGTTTCTCAATGACATTACTCACACTGTAGCCACACAAGGTTAGTGGCTGCCATACTGGACAGCAAAGATACAGGGCATTTCCATCACCTCACGAAGCCAGATTGGACAGCCCTGGAAAACATCCCACATCACGTCCCACCCTACAACCTCTTCAATCTCCTCTCCTATAGTCCGCATCTTGCTTACCTACTCCAGCCACATGGGCTTCTTTACAGAAACTCTAGTCCACGCATGCCTGACCTCTTCTTCCCTGCTTAATTTTTCTCCACAGCATCATTACCATCTAACAGACTACATGCTCTTATTTAATTCACACTGCCTTTGTTTAATGCACTGTCTCCATGCTAGAATGTAAAGTCCATGAGAAAACTTATCTTTTTTATTCACTGTTGTATTTTTCCCATGCCCTAAAATGTTAATTAAATGAACAAATTTATACCCATCATGAAGAAAAAATGGTAAAAAAAAAAAAAAGTGAAGGAATGATAGAGAGAGAAAAGAAAAGCCTCCCTGAAATGAAGTATCAGAATGTCAGTCTGTTAAGCTCATAGGCTGTAGGATTATTTCATAGCTCTAACTTTCAGCCCAAAGAACAATATTTGAGTCCTAAATTCCAACTCAATGACAAATCTATTCTTAAAACATGAGCTTAAGAAGAAACATGGCTGCCTGGTGGTACCAGTCAAGAGCTGCACCACAACTCAAGAAAGCAGGAGAGAGCTCAGGTACCTTGTAAATCCGAATGTACTCTTCTACGCTCAAGTCCCGAAATTTTTGCCATAGTGCAAGTGCTTGCATGTCACCTAGTTCCAATCGCTGGAAGAAATCATGTGCTGATTTGGCTACACTTTTGTCTTCTGCTGCTTCTTTATTAACTTGTACGTAAACCTAAAAGCACAACAGTAATACATATTACTAGTCACAGTTATCTTCAATAAGGAAAAGAAAAAAAAAACCCTAAAAATTCTCATTTAAAGGTTATCCAACTACCCTCATCACAGAGTGTAACCTTTTCTTTTTTTTGCCATGAGCCTTTAGTGAACCCTATGGACCCTTCTTCTCTAAATGCATAAAGTAAAATACATATATTTACAAAGGAAATAATTACATTGAAATACAGTTATCCAAATATTTTTTATTTAAGATATAGCAATGAAGGAAAATGCTAACTTTCTGATAGAGGTTAGTGAAAATGTGTAAATTTTTCTTCCCATCCAAGTTCACAGACCCTTACATTAAGAAAGCCTGGCTTAGACTAGAATAGCATGTCTTGTTTTTTTATTTTTTAAAATCAAATTGTTATTGCTGCAACTTGGCTCAATCTGGCAAAGAAAAGGCCAAAGAATGATTTAGCAGTTGTTTTAATGAAATATTTTTTAATTGTTCTCTAAATGCACAAAAGACCAGTAAAATAGGTGATCCAGGACAGTTAGCTTAGCTTACTTATACTCCAACGTGGGCTCCTGAGAACTGCGTAGAGCCCTCACCGCTGGAGTGCTTTTGCACCATCTGCCTTGGCTGGTTCAGCTCTGCACCACCCAGTGACAGGTGTGGAGTCGGAAAGCTTATGGACTCTGGCAGTTCTAGGATTCTGTGTCCACAACACAGTTAATTATTTTCCAGTCTCCAAAATGCAAGGTTAAAAATTGACATTATAGCTCAAGTAGTTTTGAAGTTATGCATATGGACTATAAAGATTTTATTTACAAGTTGTAACTCACTTCCAGAGAGAAACAGGAATAAGTTACCTACCCCCATAATTTTCCCCCCAGAAAACTATTAAAGTAGCATGAAAGTAATAAAAATTGACAAACTACCAAAAAAAAAAAAAATCAGGCCTCTAAACTCTGACAGTAATATCATCAAAATATCATGGCAGGAGTATTTACAGAGAAAATGCTTTGATTGCTGGAGAATACGTTGGGAGAACCAGAATATGGCTTATACCCATGAGATACTACCACAAGGGAGAGGGCATTAAACTTCTGTCTCAAGGTAAAAATATCTCATCTTTCATAGATGGCTTGTGTTAATTATTGGAATGGCAGAATTGAATGGATACATACCTAACTAAAAGTAAAAACTACCTTAATATATTTTTCCTCTTTAAAGTATATTGTGTAGAAAAGAGTTAAAATAGCAGGTCTGAGACTGAAATCCTTAAAATGTTCTGTTTGCAAGGTTAGCCCCTGACTGGCATCTAGAAACTTGCATTTTGGGAATGTTCTCACCAACCTCACTGATAAAAGTGTCTCACTGTGCCTAAACTGTTCGTGCAAACACTACGGTTTATGCTAAACAGCTGCTTTCCTCTGGGAGTTTGAAATTTTAGTACATGCTATGTAGAGGGTACCTACATGATCTTCCAAAAGAAACCCTGGACGCAGAGCATCTAATGAGTTTCCCTGGTAGACATTATTTCACACATGCATTGTCACAACTGGCTGCAGAAGGAATTAAGTGCATCCTGTGTAACCCTACTAGGAAAGGACCCTGGGAAGCTTGGGCCTGGTTTCCTCCAGACTTCTCCCCAGTGCCTTTTCCCTTCACAGATTTTGCTTTGCATGCTTTTGCTGTAATAAATAATAGCTATTAGTACAATTATATGCTGAGTCCTGTGAGTCCTCTTAGTGAATCACCAAACCTGGGAGACCTGATGCACATATCATAAAAATTAATTTCCATATGGTCCTATGAATAAGTCCAAATAAGTGAGAAAACAGAAAAACATGATTTTGGTAAAGTATAGGCAACTGAGAGAGTCAATGTAAGACAGTAAGTTGCAAACTTCTTGACTCTTGAATGACCTATCTACAATGACAACTGCTTAATACAGGCAAACCTCAAGATTGCCTACACCTATGAAGAGCAATAAAGCAAAGTGCAATACAATGAGGTATGCCTCTACTCCAGCCTATAGGAGTAGACATATACATATATAGTTTATGATTCAAAATCAATCTATCTCTCTCTCAAACATATACACACAATTTATAAGCAAACATACACAAAATACCCTTATTTTCAAAAGAGGAAATATTTTAGTCTTTTTAAATCTAGAACTCTAAACTCAAATAGCCAAACATTTAAAAATCTAATAAGCATTCAAACTACTAGTAAGAATATTCTTTGAAAAACTTAACCAAAATCTTTTTCCTTTCTTAAATTTTAAAATAGAAATAAGTAAAACAAACATAAAAACCCTTTCTGCCCGACCAGCGTGGCTCATTGGTTGAGTGTCGACCTGTGAACCAGGAGGTCACAGTTCGATTCCTCGTCAGGGCATGTGCCAGGGTTTTGGGCTCAATCCTCAGTGGGGGCATGCAGGAGGTGGCCAATCAATGATTCTTTCTCATCATTGGTATTTCTATTTCTTCCTCTCCCTTCCTCAAAACAAAAACAACACAAACAAACAACAAAAAAACCCCACCTTTTCTAATACTTTAAGAATCTTGGCATTTCAGCAATTTGTAGTTATAAACCAAATATTACTGAAAATCAACTGACACTGTCAAACAGAACAATAAAAACCCCGCAATTGGCACCTAACAATTAGCTTATAAAGGCACAATCCTATATAATAAAGAGCTAATATGCTAATTAGACCAAACAGCAGAACGACTGTCCGGATGAAGCCGGGGCTGCGAGGGCCGAGCCCCTTGCACGAGTTTCATGCATCAGGCCTCTAGTATAAACTATAATTATTAACATTCATCACTGTTTTAGAAAAGAAATGCCTTTTCTTTCACAAATAAATTTAATACTGTGTACTTCTGAAAGTGTAGGTTTTAATTTACAACTACTACAAAGTTTTTACTCTTAGAAAGTATGCATTTGAAAACAGCTTTCTTTTGAGCCTAGATCTAGACACAAAGGAAATAAAAAGGCAAATTATTTGGATGTCTAGAATCAATTCAGTCTTGAATTATCTTCTTTACTTAAGTTTGAGGAATTGTTCTGGGACTCAACACCAGAAAAAATATGCTCTCTTAAGGAATAGATACTTTTCCTCCACATTTTAAAAAATGAGAGCATCATGAGATCACTCATCAAATTAGCACTCATCAAGTTGGTTTTGATCTTGCCCTATATTTTCACTTACTACTATTTTTCATTTTTATTTTTGCTACTGATACAGGGAAACTCAGGGTCAAATCTCTTATATACTACTAGAGGCCCGGCGCACAAAATTCATGCATGGGTAGGGTCCCTAGGCCTGGCCTGCGATCAGGGCCAATCTTCCCTGGCTGCCGGTAGCCGGCCCTGCCCGCCGCCGTCAGTTGTCTTCTGTGTGTGGGGCACCCAGCAGTGTGATCAGGGCCCCACTCGCACTGCCTTGGCCTGGCGCTGCCCGCCGCCACCCACCCTGGTTCCCTGTTCCCCATTGGGCGATCGGAGCCTGCTGGCTGGGGGGGAGGGACTGAGAGGTTGGCCGGCAGGCCCCCATTGGGTGATCGGGGCCTGTGGGCTGGGGGCAGCTCCTGCATTGAGCATCTGCCCCCTGGTGGTCAGTGCACATCATAGCGACGGTTCGTTCCCCTATCCAGTCGATTTGCATATTATGCTTTTATATATATAGATTTCCTAATTATATGTTATCTCTGACTTTCTGTGTCTTTTTTAAGTGCCCATCACTGCCATTACCTCAAATCCATTTAGAATGGAGCAAGGTAAAAATAAAATATTATGGGGATCATTTTGAACTTACAAAAAATTTTATAAAATAAAAGGCATCCAAATTGGAAAGGAAGAAGTAAAACTATCATTATTTGCAGATAACATGATATTGTACATAAAAAACACTAAAGACTCCATCAAAAAACTACTAGATTCAATAAATGAATTCAGCAATGTAGCAGAATACAAAATTATGGCATTGATGGCGTTTTTATGCACCAATAATGAACTCTCAGGAAGAGAAAAACAAAAGAGAACAAAACAACCCCACAATCCCATTTGCAATTGCAGTGCAGTGCTGGTGGCATAGTGGTGAGCACAGCTGTCTTCCATTTACTATTGCAACACAAAAATTAAGATACTTAGGAATAAACTTAACCAAGGAGGTAAAAGACTTGCACTCAGAAAACTACAGAATGTTGGAAAAAAGAGATAGAGAAAGATATAAACAAATGGAAGAATATACCATGTTCATGGATTGGTAGAATCATCATCATTAAAATGTCCATACTACCCAAAGCAATCTACAGATTCAATGCAATCCCTATTAAAATACCAATGGCATATTTCACAGATCTAGAACCACTGCTACAATAATTTATATGGAAACAAAAAAGACCCTGAATAGCAGTAGTAATCTTGAGAAAGAAGAACAAAGTTGGAGAAATCAGAATACCAGATATCAAGTTATACAACAAAGCCACTCAAAACAGGCTGGTACTGGCACAAGAACAGGCATAAAGATCAATGGGACAGAGCAGAGAACCCAGAAATTGACCCAAGCCATTATGTTCAATTAATATTTGAAAAGGAGGCAAGAGCATACAATGGAGTAAAGACAGTCTTGTCAATAAATGGTGCTGGGGAAAATGTACAGGTACATGCAAAATAATAAAACTAGACCACTAATTTATACCATACACAAGAATAAACTCAAAATGTAAGTTGTGAAACCATAAAAATCTTAGAAGAAGCCATAGGCAGCAAAATCTCAGACATCTCTTGCAGCAATATGTTTACTGATACATCTCCTAGGGTAAAGGAAACTAAGGCTAAAATAAACAAATTGAACTACAGCAAAAGAAACCATCAACAAAATGAAAAGGGAGCCCACTGCATGAGAGAACATACTTGCTAATAATACATCTGATAATGGGTTAATTTCCAAAAAATATAAGGAACTCATACAACTTAATTAAAGGAAGATAAACAATCGAATTAAAAAATGTGCAAAGGACCTAAATAGACACTTCTTCAAAGTGGACACAGAAAAGGCCAAGAGACATGAGAAAATGCTCAAAGTCACTAATCATCAGAGAGATGTAAATTAAAACGACAATGAGGTATCACCTCATATCTGTCAGCATGGCTATCATCAACAAATCAACGAAGGACAAGTGTTGGTGAGGATGTGGACAAAAAGGGAACTCTAGTACACTGCTGGTGGGAATCAGACTGGTGGAGCCACTGTGGAAAACAGTATGGAATTTCCTCAAAAAATTAAAAATGGAACTCCCATTTGACCTAGTGATCCACTTCTAGGAATATATCCTAAGAAACCTGAAAACCAATCAGAACATGCATCCCTATGTTCACAGCAGCTCAATTAACAATAGCTAAGATTTGGTAACAGCCCAAGTGCCCATTAGCAGGTGAATAGATAAAAAAAATCTGTGGTACATCTACACAATGGAATACTATGCAGCTGTAAAAAAGAAAGAACTCTTATCATTTGCAACAGCATGGATGGACGTGGGGAGTATTATGCTAAATGAAATAAGCCAGTCAGAAAAAAGATTAAGTATCACATGATCTCACTTGTGGACTCTAATGAACAAAATAAACTGATGAACAAAATAATTTTTTAAAATAAAAACCTAATATTATCTGTTTTAATATATTTTGTTACCATTATAAATGCCAGAGCTAGGGTACAGAGCTAATGTGTACTTATTGACATAATTTTTAACTCTTGTGAGAGGCTGCTAGTATTTCAGAGGAATATCTATAGTTATCAAAATCCATATTAATAAGAAGCATGCAATGAGTCGAATTTTAAAATCTTCTGTAGCAAAATAAAGAAAAAGAAAGAAAAAAAAGTTTATATATATATATTCCTAAAGGTACAGCGTTAGATGTTATCAAGGTCTATTCAAGTAGTTTAAATCTAGGAGGAACCCTGAGAAATTTCTTCTAAATATTATTAAAACAAAAATAAATGATGACACCTATATATCCACGATTTAGATTTAACACTTGTTTACTTTTTACCATAAGAAATTACTTTTCAACATAAACGGAAAGTCTTTTTGTAAGTGTTCCAAAATTTATCACAAATAAATTTAGAATTAACAGTTTTCCTTGAATTAACAGTACAAATTCTAAACAGCAAATACATTAACTTGTTAACTCATCAGCCAATTCACTGGGGAGAAACTATTATGAAACCATTTCCCTATTTTGTTACAACAAATTAGAAAAAAGAAAAAGTTTCAAATGTTGGCTTACAAAGGCCTAATTTTATGTACAAAACAACCAGATTTCATTGGCAAAGAATGACTACACATACATAGAAAAACTAATAATGAGCACAAAAATGGAAATGCAGTAGAGAAATGACTAAAAGTGTTAAACATTTTCATTACAGAAAAGAAATGCTAAAACTATTCTATAATATCATTTCCAACCTGGCTGAAACAATGAAAAGGGAGATACTGACCATGGTGCATTTTAAAGGGAGGTAGGACACAAAATATGCTACCAGATGACTTAAGCCAAATTCAAAACAAATACGCCAGAGGTTGAAACTGCCAAAACTAAGTTACTAATTGCATCCCTGCTACAGCAATTTGATGATGAAAGAAAAAAAAAATGCTATATAAATAATTACAACCAATGGAAATAAATGGCTCAAAAAGGTACTTTTATAGTGCCAGTGGGGGCAGGGCAGTGTAGTAAATAGTGCACTTGGGAGCCAAATTACCTGTGTTGGAATTCTGGGTCTGGTCCTTGGGTTCTTCATTAGTAAACTGCATAACAAAGTAAGTTAGAATCTGACAAATGGTAATTAGTGTGTCCTACCACAGTTAGCCCTTTTCTGGAGCTATACAGGTTTTTTACTGCATAACTTAAATGAAAGATAAAGAAAGGGGCAAGACCAAATTCATTCAAACATTTCGTGCAAGGTATAACATTTGGGGCTGAGGATAAAAGATCAGGAAAACACAGTCCTTTCTCTCGAAGAGCTTACAACAATAATTTGACAAGGAAAAAACCAGAGGTTAGACCACGGGTCAGGTTTTTTTTGGTGTTTTTTGTTTGTGTGCTTGTTTGTTTTTGGAACAGGATAAAGTCATTTTATAATATTTGCTTAAAGCTTTAAAAAAAGGGGAAAATCCACATTTATGCTAAAAGTTGTTGAAAGTAATCTACAGTGACAACTGTAATTTTAAAATAAAATCTAGGTCTGCAAGAATTAGCACAAAGCTAAAATAACCTGGAGGATGTCACTTTAGGCTCTGCATTTTCTCTGTCCTGCAAAGGAAGGAGAAAGAGAGCAGGTGGGTGCTCTAATGGATTTCTATCTTCTACTACAAACAGCAAGGTGGGTGTATTTGACTTGCACTCTTTTGTCCATAAATAATGCTCCCCTATAAGGCAAAAGAACACTTAATGAAAGCACAGCCATTGTTCCTTGAGTTTTTAGTTATTCATAGGAGTACTCCTGCCCATTTATTCCTTCTGTGTATCCATTAATTAGTCACCTCTAACACAGACCCATGATCTCCTTCCTACGAGTCTCAAAAGACAGGAAGCTGTATTAAACTACATAGAAAGAAACACATGTTTAGGTTTCTATGGAGTTTAAGAACAGACTTTACTAAAATATTTAAAACACTGTGGCCAACAAAGATTTACTATTTTCAAGATTCAATAAAAATTTTTGTGTGGGGTGGAAGAAAGGTGAGAATAGTTACTCTCCCATGTGAAGCTGTACTCAAAATTCTTTTTTTAAAAAGTAATTTTCTTCCGAGAAATGTTTGTTTGTTAATCCTTACCTGGGGATATTTTTTCATTGATTTTTAGAGAGAGTGGACTGGAGGAGGAGAGACAGAGAAACATCAATATGAGAATGACACATGGATTGGTTGCCTCCTGACCTGGATTGGGCAGGGATTGAGCCTGCAACTGAGGTACCTGCCACTGACCAGAACTGAACCTGAGCCAAACTGGCTAGGACTGTACTCAAGATTCTTAAAAATGTTCTCTGAATGACACAAGGTCTCCAAGGCTGGTATTTTCTGCACCCTGGGTTGTCTCTGTGGGCCTGGATCAAATGAAAGGTTCACTAAGCTTGTGGTAAAAAATACTTGCCATTATTCAAAGTTTAATAAAATAACACAGTAAAAATTCCAGGCATTAATGTGACATACTTTATTTATAGACAACCATAAAGAATTATTTTTAAAACTCTTGCCTATCAATAAGACTCTTAATGGGAGAGAAAAAAATCTTTTGGTTAATATTATATATAAAAATGTAGGCATTTCAAGTGCAGTGTAGGCATGGACTCAGAAGGAAATTACAAATCTTTAAAGATTTTCAAGAATTAGAATGTGTTTTTGTGAAATTTAACTACAAAACCAGCTGCAAGAGAAAACCATTTAATAAAAAGAAAACCAGAGAAAGATAAATATCACATACTCTCACTCATTTGTGGATTATAATGAACAACATAAACTGATGAACAAAAACAGATCCAGAGATTAGAAGCATTGATCAGATGCTCAAACCTCAGAGGGGAGGGGAGGGAGGGTGGGGGTAAGGGGGAGAGATCAACCAAAGGACTTGTATGCATGCCTATAAGCATAACCAATGGACACAAACACCAGGGGGTGAGGGCATCAGCGGGGGAGGGGGGGCAATGGGGGGATAAGGACACATATGTAATACCTTAATCAATTAAAAAAAAAAGAAAGAAAGAAAAGAAAACTAACAAAATGCTCTTAGTGGCTTTGGCTAGAGGAATAAAGTATATTTTGACACCCTCTCATCCTCACACACAGCACAGGCATAACATCTTTAGTCTGAGCCCGTGGACTGTCACCAACATGGCTAATGGTGTATCTGTATTTCTTCTTGTGAGGCCCAGAAATAGCAGAGATAACAACTGAGACAATGAAAGGAAACACATCCTTGGAGATTAATTGGACAGGAAGAGTTTTATTAATGAACTCCAGGATGGATTGATGACAGAGAAATGAAGGGACTAAATGAAGTAGAATAGAAGAGTTCACATTGGGCAAGAGCCAGGAAAAGGAGCTGAAAGAAAGACATGAAAAAAGGCCATATAAAGTTAGAGAGAAACACACCTCCCTTCTTCCATACCAGAAGAGCAAAAAGAGTATAATCTCATGTTTTTTCAAGTCTAAATAAGTTATAGTTACTACCATGAACAAAGCTACAGTGCCTGGCTGGCATGGCTCAGTGGTTGAGCGTCGACCTATGAACTAGGAGGTCACAGTTGGATTCCCGGTCAGGGCACATGCCCAGGTTGTGAGCTCAACTCATCCCATGTGGGGTTTGCAGGAGGCAGCTGATCAATGATTCTTTCTCAGCATTGATGTTTCTCTCTCTCTCTCCCTTTCCCTTTATGTCTGAAATCAATAAAAATATATTTTAAAAAAGAAAAGAAAGCTGCAGTATATAACAACTAACAAAAATTCAGAAATTTCTCTCTGTATTATTAAATTTTTATCCTATGTGTTTATTCTAAGAAGATTTGATACCTGGAGAACTAGTGTCCCAAATCAACTAAAATAGTAATAAAAGAACTCTTGGATTTGAAAATTAAAATAACTCCCCAGTAAAATAAAAGCAACATTTTCAATTTTGTAGTTCCTTGTTTTAAGGAACATTTGTTAAAACTTCTGGGATTAAAAATGTGTTACCAAACTGCGTAGCACTCTGGAAAAAAAAAAAAAGTTGAAATATTTTCTAATATTGTTTGTTGAAACTTACTTCAAAGAGATGCTGCAAAGGATTGGACTGGAGCTTTTCTTCATAGCCAAACAGTTGGAAGCCAGTCCCCAGAAGACCTGCCACAATAATCCATAAGTGAAAACATTATAAAATGGAACAGTAGAGATCAGTCATGGCAGGGAACAGATATAGTTCTTACAAAAAGATCAATCTCCCATAATTATGTATCTTGAAACATTGCAAAACACATGCTATCACCTTCTGCTACCCGATAAACCTACACAAGTCAAATTCAATATATTGAATCACAAGTTCAATATATTGAGTTACTGAAATTAACTTTACAGAAACCAATAGACTATGAGCTCATCAAAGGCAGAGGTAAAAGTAATTTATCTTTGTACTAACAGTGCTCAACACTTCCCTAGCAAACATAATAAAAGTAGCATTTGTTGAGCAGCTAACTCTGGGGAAAACATCAAAAATTGCCCCCGCTGGACACTGGGCACTCAAAATTTGTGAAAACAAACTGATGGCAAGTGATTTCAAAACTTTCTTTTTAAACTTGTAGCTGTTAAAATAAAACAAAGGTAGGAATTCTCTGGATATTATAATATCACTTCTTACACAAATAATTAATGAAAACAGTAAAAGATAAAACTCAAAACACCCCTGGTTACTTCTTTCATTCAAGGTGACCAAGCAACAAAATTCTTTTATTTGGCCATATTTTTACCATTTGACAATTTTTTGGGGGTAATCTTTGGTGGGAACTTCAGCATTCAGTGACAGTGTTAGTTTGAACCCTTTTAAAAAATAGTAATTAAAGTTTATAAACCAGCAATGAAAATGCCTCGTATGGACTGTGAATATTTATACTCTTAAAATATTTTGCTAAAAGATAATCACAATTTCAGTTTGAAAGGATATCTGCAGCCTGGGGTCAACAGCAATAAAAAGTAGTTTAATTATTTAAAAAAACATCTGTTTCTACAATTTTATCAATTACCAAGCTTCAGCTCTAAAGGAGCTACTGACACTGGGCTTTGCTGATTGGGGTACATTTTTCTACATAGGCTCAGCAGAAAGTGGGATGCTACAGACACGTTATGTATACAACTAGAGGCCCGGTGCACTTGCGGGGGAGAGGTCCCTCAGCCTGGTCTGCGCCCTCTCGCAGTCCGGGAGCCCTGGGGGGATGTCCGACTGACGGCTTAGTGGGCCTAAGCCGTCAGTAGGACATCCTTAGCATTGCCACAGAGGCGGGAGAGGCTCCCACCATTGCCGCTGTGCTCGCCAGCCGTGAGTCCGGCTTCTGGCTGAGAGGTGCTCCCGCTGTAGGAGAACACTGACCACCAGAGGGCAGCTCCTGCGTTGAGTGTCTCCCCCCTGGTGGTCAGCACGCATCATAGTGACCGGTCATTCCACCATTCGGTCATTTGCATATTGGCCTTTTATTATGTAGGATATGCTGTAGATGAGGCCTCCTAGAACCAAAAGAAATGCAAAAAATTCACTGTTAACTCATTCTCAAATTGCCCCCACTTAAAATGAAATTGCCCCCGCTGTGGGGCATGTGCTGCACCTTGGGAACCCACCCAGCCAGCCTCCCTGTTCCCCCATGGGTGTGGGGGCTGGGGCAGAGTGTCCATCCGTCCCCCTGGGGGTGCAGGGGCTGGGGCAGGGTGTCTGTGCAGGGGGATTGAAAGACCTCCCGTGGCTGCTTCCTCTTCCTCTCCTCAGACCCCCGGGAACTTGCCTCCAGCTGCCCGCCCCCTGCTGCACACACAGCCTCCTGCTGGTCTGTCAATATGCAAATTGGTTGTTACTGGGACACCATAACGGACAATTAGCATATTACCTCTTTATATGTATAGATACTTTGGAGCTTAGACAGGAACTAGAAGGATGACTAAAATATGTACTAGCTCTATTCACTTTCAAGCAAAAGCAAATATGATTGTGATTCAGGGTCTTAGGAGTAAGCAGGGTGTGGAAAGATGCACAGAGTGTTCTAAAAAACAGAAATAGGAAAAGAAAAGGCCAATTCCATTTAACATTTCACCTAATATATTTTCAAAACCTCTGTGCCTAGGTATCTCTGAGAACTTTTAATAAGGGATAGCTGAAACAACCAAAATTAAAACTCTTCAACAATGACGGTTATAATGGAAATGTTAACAGGTCATTAACCACTGTAGTCCTTTAGAGAAAAACAACTACAATAAAATCCTGCAGCTAAAATTCCATGAATATCATCATCACATATTTGCTAATGCCTGTGAAATGCCTAAATCAGTCAAACTAACATAAAGTAGATACCATCTATTAAGTCTGACTATTGAGCCTAGAGCCTAAACCTCTGCCAGCTGTTGTGAACTACAGATAGATTTTTTAAATGCAGGGCATGTTTTCTGATTCCTCCACAGTGAATACAAGGGCACTATTAACAGGTTCAAATTTATCCACTGTAAGGTCTAAAAAAGATTTTTATTAACTAAAAGTATAATATTCACAAGAGAAGGTCCTGATAAGTCTGTCTTTTGAAAGCTTTGATTCCATTTCACTAGATACAGAACATACTATTATCAGTGAACTTTAGAACTAGCAGTGTACACTGCACTTTAAAGAAACTTTAAAATATTACCTAGCCTTTCTCTTGGATTAGGATTGTAAAATACATTCCAGGACAGAGTCATTCATCAGTCTGAGTGCCTCTTATGTGCCAGGCACTATGGATACAAAAATAATTAAGACACACTCCATGCCCTCAAAAAAACATTGTGTAGCAGGGAAAGAAGGACAAAAATAAGAAGACAGTAAGACAGAAACCTCTTTGAATAGAGCAGGGTACTAGGAACTTGGTGATGCAAGAAGGTGGGCAAGGGTGTGTCTGGGTGTCAGAATGCTTTAGATGTGACAGTGTAAAGGCTAGATCTTAAAACAAACATAGTAGTTGCCAGAGATTTTTAAAAACTTGCACTTCACACGCTATCAGTCCTTACCTGCCTTAGCAACTACATTTATCTTGCCCTTCTTATACCTTAATTTCTGGTGTATATGAGCTAGGAATGTTTCTGACTGAACTTGACATTGGAGATCATTTGTGGCGCTCATCTGTCTGGATCTCACTCCTCTTTTCCTCTTTTCCCTCTAGGTCACGGGCCCAGGATATAAAAACAGATCACTCTTCACACAGAATGGCCCAGAAGGGAATGTGGTTGACAAGGGTGTATATAGCTAGACCTATCTTCTTCCCTGTATACTCACTCCTCCATTTAACTCACAAATATAAGCGATTTTTCTTTAATAAAACCACAAGAGGCCTGTATTATCAGGTGTTTCTCTGAATGTGTGAAGTTTCCTCACCCAAACTTACTTGTGTGGTGAGAATTACTCTAAAAAATAAAATACAAGATTTATGCAAAAGAGCCACTAGGAAAAAAAATGTAGAGGTACTATTTTATCTAATGGGATTCTGCTTATATTCTGTGCAGATGACCAAGTGACATGATATTAAAACATATTAAATTTAACAGTGAAATGAAAAATAAAATCTCGAACTTACTTACCAAACTGCATACCCCAATCTCCAAGGTAATTTATTCTCGTTACTTGATGTCCTAAAGCTTCTTTGAGATTTGCTATGAAATTTCCTAGTAATGATAAAATATACAGTTTCTCATTCTTGTTAAACATTTTGGCATAGGAATCGTGTGCTTCTCTATTATCAAAATATAACAAAGAAAATTCTTTTGGCAAAATTTACCAGCTCAGTTTTATTTTGTTTTTGTTTTTTTAGTAAAACTTTCATTATTGTATTTTCATCTATGTTATGGAAAGTAAGGCATTATTGGGCAGGTGGTTATTACAAGAAATCCCCTAACTTTCATAAGAACAGAATTTTCATTAACATTAATGGGAGTTGGGAACACGTTAGAGTAATTGCTATTCCAAGTTAATCCCAAGGGCAGAAAATAATACTGTTTTAGTAATTAGTAAGGAATAATTTGGCTGTGCCCTACAGAACCTGAGCCATACTGGTTTTAGTTTTAAATAGCTCACTTTAACTTCCTTCAATCACTGAAGTCCATCTTCTCATGCCTGCTCCCTAACAGTACACAGCAGCCCAAGGCTTCCCGGAACGGCCAATACTGGTTTGATATTCAACATCTATTCCACTTTCCTTCTAGTGTGCACTCAACATACTGCAGAGGCTGGAAACCTAAAAATTACATTTCCCAGAATCTCTTGCAGTTAGAGTTCCAGAAGTAATTTAGCTTTAGCCAATCAGATATACTTTGCATGAGATTCAGAAGGTGGAAGGGGAGCTACTTCTATTATTTCTGACAAACATAGTTGTGGGGCTTGTGTGTATGTGATCACAAATAGAGGGCCTGGTGTCCTACCATGTATCCTCCAAGGTAACTAACTGAAAGACTGAGAATGAATGGGGCTGCCTCTTTTGCTAGTATGAATTCTAGAAGGCAAGGCGGGACTAGTGGAGTTTCCTGACTACGGCAGGGGCAGCATGGTTCTAAAGTAGTGGAAGTGATTGCAGAAAAGGGAGATGCTCCTTGATGACCAAGCTCATGGTATAGTTTTAGGAGTAATTTTTGCCAGCTTAATCCAAAGCTTCTTCAGCACTCCCAACAAGTTTGAAAATTAATCAATATCCTGTAGTAAATCCCTTCCTGCTTTTACTAGAGTAGATCCAGTTTTCTGCAAATAATCCCTCACCTATATGTATATCTGACTTAAATTACTGCAGCGTCCCTATTTCGAGGTCTTCCCAACCTATAGAGTCCCAGCAACAGGAACCACCTTCTTCAGATGGTACTCAGACTGTATTCCTATTTTTTCTTAACGCCTTATTACGTTACAAATCCAACTGAAAGACTGAACCTAGGCTTTTGGAACTGACTCTAATTTCCAATCCTGGCTATGATACTTAGCTAGCTATGTGATTTTGGAAAAGTTATTTTTGGTATCTGCGCTTCCTCACCCATAGACTAGATAGAAGGATCAGTGATGAGAGAGAATCATTGATCTGCTGCCTCCTGCACACCCCTTACTGGGGATCGAGCCTGTAACCCGGGCATCCTGATGGGGGGAATTGAACTGTGACTGCCTGGTTCATAGGTCAACGCTCAACCACTGAGCCAGGCCTGCCAGGCAACAGTTTCTTTTTTAAAACAAAATACACGAACAAAAAAATCGGGGAGATTACTATCATCTTCACATAACTATTTTCATATTTTCTCCATATACATACATATTTTGTAACAGTTAAAATCATAACAAACATTTCAGTTAAAACTGTTTCCTGAGTTAATCTTGAAGTTTTGAAACAAATTTCTTTTTTCCACTTCTAAACCAGTTTTTCCCATTTCATGTAATATTTAATGAGCACCAGGCTCATATAAATTTGAACTTTTTATCCTATTGCTATTTAAGCATTAAACCATTAGACAGTATTATCAAATAGTGCCCCAAAGACTTGTTTAATATTTTCTGTGAAACGACACTTACCTATGATAGTAGAACGCAAATGTCCAACGTGAAATTTTTTGGCAACGTTAGGTGAACTGCAAATAATTGCAAAAGTTATATTTTTGTGCTAAGAACAAAGGTTCTAAAGTGAACTAGGTCATGCTTCCATAGTTCAATACAATTGGGGACTAAGGCCTTTGGTAATTTAGGGCAAAGATAAGTTAAAAATTACAAATTTAGAGCAAAGATAAATTAGAACTCAAAGAATCATGTGTAGTGAAAATGACCCTGTGATTCATGAGGCTGTACCATACACAGAAGTGAAGTGGCAAACTGAGGAAAACGCAGATACATTTAAAGATTCAAAAAAAGATGAAGAAATTCAGAGATATTGTTTTGACACAATGTTAACTATAGGGAATTAAATTTAGTGCACCAGTTAACAAATCCTTTATCCTTTTAAAATTCAGGAACCCAAAGAAATTTACTCTGTATGATAATATCTATCAATATTTACTGGATCAGAAATTAAAATATAAAATTATTCATGCATTAAGCTTCCCAGAATAATCAGAAATCTGATTCACCACTTAAAATTCTCAGTCATCACCTTTATCACTACTCTGTGTGTTTTGAGAAATTGTAATCAATCATTTAACACTACAAATGCTTCTAAGGCACTCACTACCTGACAGGCAGTTTTATGCATTAACTCATTTAATACTCATAAGAGGTGTGAAGTAAGGTACTCTATTCTACAGCTGAGGGAACTGAGACAACAAGGAAAAAGAGATAAAACAAATGTGGCAATATGGTGATGACTTGAATCTTAGTGCTGAGCACATGGGATTTCCTTACACTTCTCTGTTTTGTATGTTTGAAATTTTCATAAGTTTTTTAATACTAAAAAGGTAAATTGACCGGGAAACCAGAAACATACATAAAACACTGGTTTTATGAAACTGTATAAGATCTGTGATCCTGTGAGAATGAGAACAAGGTGATCCCTAGGACTGCCTTAAAAGCAACTCTATGAGCTAAAGCAGAAAAGTTCATAGCACAAAATGTTTATATTAGAAAAGAAAAAAGGTTTCTAATCAATAATCTAAGATTTTCCTTTAAGAAACTAGAAAAAGAGAACCAAAGAAAGCAGAATAAAAGAGAATGAGACAAATAAAAGCAAAAATCAATGAAACAGATAAAGACAGACAATGTTCTCTATACTTTAAGTGTAGTGGTGGTTACATGAACTGTACATCTTTACCAAAACTCATCAAATTATATGTTGAAATATGGTGAACTGTATTGTATAGGATGTAATTATACCTCAATAAAGATGATTTTAAAAAAATCAACAGACTACTATGAAACAATAAAAATTACAAACCGCCCTGGATGTTCTGATATTAAAGGAGCATAAGATATATTGTTTTGTGGAAAAAAAAAAAAAAAAAAAGCCAGGAGAACAATATATAATGTGTGAGATCTGCTTATAAATGCAAAGACTATTTCTAGTTGGATAAATAAGAAAGTAGTATTGGTGAATGCCCAAAGGAGAGAACCAGGAAACTGGATGGGGAGGAGACTTGCTTTTCACTGAGTATCCTTTTGCAATCTTTGATTTTTTTCAAACCAGGTATTTATATTATGAGGAGTTTTTTTGTTTTTTGTTTTTTTGCTTTCACAGAGCTTTTGTATTTTTTCCTTTAGGATTAGAAGAACTCAATCTATGTAGGTCTTTAGCCTTGATAAAAGGTCACTTGAAATCATCAATTTGCCATTCTCTGGTACCATATTCCTACTGGGAAGGGAATACAATAAAATGGAAAATACAAATTCAACTCCTTTGGCAACCAAAGTAGCCGCAATGAATGAATTACAGTTTGGACAACTTATTGGGACTTATAAATAATTATTTCATGTAACTTTCTCAATTTTGTAAGAAAAGACAAATATTATTGCTCTTATTGTCCAGACAAGAAGAGACCAGGGAAAAAAAGCTGCCTCATCTGAGATCACTAAATCAGTTACTAACAGTCAGAACTGGTACTCTCATTTTTTGGATTCTCATTTTACCAATCAGAGGTCCTCAATCTGTTCTCTGAGACACTTCAGACTGGGAACAGCAGAGGGTGGGAGAAGACTGTGTTGAGGAAACTGCTGATCTGAACAAAATAGGAAAGGCTGACGTTGCAGAGAGGAGAGAGGCAATAGTAGTTATCTATAAGTTTTACACCACCTACCAGGTACAGTTATCTACTCTGGTACTTCATCACATTGCTCCTACATCTGACAAAATATTATGACAATCAACACTGTATCAGGGAGGCAGTAAAGGTTACATATGTAGGCTTCAGAATCAGTCAGCGCTATGACTCTAAGTAAGTTAGTTGACCTATTATCATCAACATCTTTATGCAAGGAGCAAGTTTCTTGAGCACAGTGATTATATCTCTTGCTTTTGTGGGGAAAGTTGCCTGGTTTATTTAAGATAGTACATATTTAAAACATTCTCTTTAGTCATCTCTCTCATTTTCAGGAGAAATTCAAGAACAATGTTTTCTATCAATTTTGCCCCACCCCCCACCTGTTTGTCTCTACTTTGAAACCACAATGGTAAGCCCCACAGTAATTAGAAAACTTCTAAGGGAGGGGCAGCTATGGTCATCCCACAGCAATGCCAGAGAGCAAAGATGGCTGCTGGGAAAGGGACCCTGCCTTCATCAGCATTCAGATGCTCATCTAAGTTCCAGCCCTCCGTAACTGCTATAGGAAAAAAGTTGAGAGGGACAAATCCATAGGCAAATAACACAGAGAAAAAGCCTACAGAATACAACTCAAATAGAACAGATTATTTTTAGACATTTCTTACAAGCATAAACAAAAAGAGCAGTACAATGGAACCTCGGGCCTTGAACTTAATTCCGGAAGGCTGTTCAAAAACTGAATCATTATTTCCCATTAGAAGTAATGTAAATTAAATTAATCTGTTCCAGACTCCCAAATGACTCCCTTTTTTAACCTGTCTTATATATAGTACATGTCTAAGGTACTAATCTATAAATACTTTAAAAACAAAAAGGACATGAAATATAAATGAAAATTTAATAAAAGGACATAAAATGTACAGTAAAAAATGAAAATTTAATAAAATAAGCAGTAACAAAAGCAAAAAAAAAACTACCAAACACATACACACACAAATATTCACAGCACACTTTCCGGGGATGTTAACAATGTGAGGTTTAGTAGTAAACTGACTCATACTCGCACATTCTTTCCTTTGTCGCCCTAGAGAGATGTGACTGATCATACAGGTATGAGCATGAAGGGTGTTGGGTCGAGAGGCAAATTATTTGAGATGGGAGACGTTAGAGAACCGAGGTTTGATTGTATATGGGAAATGAAAACTGAGGAGAAAAGCCAGAGAATCAATGAGTAAGGAAGACTAAGGTTTTGGTATTTTGAGCTTGGTTGGGGAGGAGAGATGGTAACAGTGAAGTGAAAATGAGAAAGGTGTTAGGAGTGAGCCCTGGTGGCAACTTTTCAAGTTTCAAGAAACTTACAGTGGCATTATTTCAAGGCTGTATGCATGGGAAAAGATATTGTACCACCTCCCTACTGATTTTCCTTTACTATTGGTTAGGTAACAGCAAGGAGCGTGAGTAATATAGTTAGCACTGAAATGTATCCCTAGAAAAGAAGGTGCTGTGTTCTGCATCAATTTAAAGATGTTAATTTCATGAGCCCTTATATGGTAACTATTGGCCGGATGCACAAAATTCATGCAAGAGTAGGCCTTCCTTCCCCCGGCTGCCAGCACCAGCTTCCCTCTGGCACCCGGGACCCGGGCTTTCCTCTGGCCCCTGGCAGGCACCCGGGACCCAGGCTTCCCTAGCAGCCCTGCTTCGTCCCGAAGGTTGTCCAAAAGGACGTCCGGTCTAATTAGCATATTACGCTTTTATTATTATAAATAGTAAATCACTCATCTGATCAGCTAATTGATTAACAAACACATAAGAAGAATAGGCACTGACCTGAATTCAACCACGATCTTCTTCTGGGGAAGACCAGAGAAAAGCTCACTTTTTAATCCATATTTTGAACCATCTTCGATAACTTGTTTTAACACTGTCTGAAAAGTAAAGGTTGGGATTTAACGATAGAAAAAAACTGTAGTTTTCTTGCTACTGGAAACTAAACGCTGCTAGTTTGCTCATTTCAATTTGTGGAACTGAGACATTTATAGCACTGTCAGCAGCATCATCTTCTTGAGTTCACATCTGTGCTCTTTTATACATCCTGTCTGTTCCTCCTCGCAGTGATTGATGAAGTAAATATTTTACAGGTGAAGAAACAGAATTTAGAGAGGTTAAGTACCTACCAAAAGTCTCACAGCAAGTAGTAACAAAGAAACCAGAAGCAGCATCTGAATATTTATTGACTGCATACTACTATGTGTCAGGCACTATTCTAAGTATTTTCTATGTATTTACTTTTTTAATCCTCACAACAATCTTAAGAGATAAGTATCATTTTTACAAATGAGAAAATAAAAGCACAGAGAGGTTAAGTAACTTTCCAAGGTCATACGGCTAGTAAAATTGTTTTCACTCCATAGCTAACTATTGTATGCTGCTACTTTTTTTGATACTAATAACAAGCAATGGTAGAAAACAAATAAAATATAATTCAAATGCTTATCCTATCTAATAGAGGGAATATGCTAATTGACCCTCACACCATCGCAAAGATGGTGGCGCCCAGAGCCAATAAGGAGGGAACATGCTAATTGACTGCCATGCCCTCAAAGATGGCAGCACCCACAGCCAATAAGGAGGGAATATGCTAATTGACTGCCATGCCTTCAAAGATGGCGGCATCCACAGCCACAAGATGGCGGTGCCTAGTTCCCTCAGCTTCGCCAGGGCGGCAGGCGCACGGCAAGGCCGGGCCCACCCCCAGGCAGCCCGGCCTTGCTGCACGCCTGCCACCGGAGGCCCCCAGTCCCCTCAGCTGCCCAGGGCTGGCCCGAGGCACAGGTAACCAGGGCCAGCCAAGGTGCAGGTAACCAGGGCTGGCCGAGGCTTGCGCTGCCGGCAGTGGCAGCAGCAGAGGTGTGATGGGGGCGTCGCCTTCCCCTGATCACCGGGTCGCCTCCCGCCCCTGAGGGCTCCCGGACTATGAGATGGGTCAGGCCGGGCTGAGGGAACCCCCCTCCAGTGCATGAATTTTCATGCACCAGGCCTCAAGTTGGCTACATAAGTAATAAAAACAGGAAATCATACAGAAACTGCCAAAACATATTCCAGGTTAATTTTTAGTTATTAACACAGAACTAGTGTATAGTTCACAAAATTCATATTTTATTACTTTTTTGCTAATGGTGATGATTTATTTACTTCAAGGCTTTAAATTTATTGTGATAGACTTTAATTTACTCTTATATTGGTTTTGCTTCTCAAATTGGATTCTGAGTCCTAAATGTGCAGTTTATGATGTAAAGAATTTCACTATCATAGGTTAAGATGGTCACTTAATGGAAAAGGCAGAGAGGTAAAAGGAAACAGCAAAGCAATACTTTTAAGATACATCTACAGAGTGCTAGGTTCAAGTCTAGATGCTTTTATGTTATCTTTAAGACCCACAACCTTAGAGGTGGGCAACAGCTGTAAAAACTAAGGTTCAGAAACAGTATGTATTTGCCCAAGGACACAGAGGTAAAATATTAATAAATATATAGACATTAAAGAGAATAGTGTCTGTCATACACTAAGGGCCTATTAAATGTTAATTACTCCAAGAATATGGGCAACAAGAAGACTGCAAGTGGGGAGGTAAACAGTGAGAAGAAATTCATTCTCAAGATTATTCTAAAGTTAAAGTCTAAGCATCTTTTTCATTTTCCATTCCTTTTCATGTAATGGATGGTAGACTCCATAAATGGTAATAGCAATAAGTTAGAATTCTCTTTTACAAGTGACTCTCCATTTGTTGATTTCTCTGGCACAAACAAAAAAAATAACTAGTCAAAAACTATCTTATATGCTTCACTTCCAAACATTCCTTTAACAATTTGACTTATCTGCCACCTGGAGCTTTTTTCCTCTACTGTTTCACTGAAAGTACTCTCCAAATCAAAATTCCAAATGCCAAACCTAAATGAATGCTTAAATTTTATTATATTACTTTTATGAATACATTCTTTTGTAAAATGAACAAATAAACAATTAAGATAAGGCTAAAGTCTAGAGTTCCTTTTCATCATCCACCCTAACCTCCTCGGTCCCTTCCGGCCTTCTCCAGGGTAACCACTTTCTTTCTTTCTTTTTTTAAAAATATATTTTATTGATTTTTTTTTTACAGAAAGGAAGCGAGAAGGAGAGGGATAGAGAGTTAGAAATATCGACGAGAGAGAAACATCAATTCAGCTGCTTCCTGCACACTCCCTACTGGGGATGTGCCCGCAACCAAGGTACATGCCATTGACCAGAATCGAACCTGGGACCCTTCAGTCCGCAGGCCGACGCTCTATCCACTGAGCCAAACCGGTCAGGGCAGGGTACCACTTTCATACACCATCTTAGCTGATAATTACTTTCTTCTCCTTGCAACTATCTTTCCTCCTTGGTTGTAATGACATCGCTCTACGGATTTTTACTTCTCAGTTTCCTCTGTAGGTTCCTCTTCCACTGTCTGTCCCCCCCACTTCCCACCCTGTAGTACTTCCTTCTTCCAGCTCCTTACTTTACACAAGTACCATCTACATTCTGACAGCTGCTAAATGTAGATCTCCCCTCCTGAACTTCTCCACAGATCATCCACAGTATCTGTATGATTTCTCAAAGTCACCTCAGACTCAGCATGTCCAAAAACATGTCTTCTCCCCCGACCAACTTAAAAATGGCTCCACCATCTGCCCAGG
>NW_005871200.1:2107833-2117904 GCF_000147115.1 Myotis lucifugus
CTCAGAATCCTGCCCCAAAAAAGCTCAGTGGATTCGAGAGTCTGCAACCCCTTCAGATTGAAAAAAAACCGCGCATCCAGTTGCAGCCCTCCTGGCGCGCGACTCCATACCTCCGTTCTTGGAGCCTCTGCACAATCTACTCAGTCTCAATGCTCTTCTTTCTTTTCTTCCAATTGTAGAGCTTCCACTGGGCCAGCTTTCCCATGGTTCTGAATGATAGCTGTTTGTCTTATAGTTGGTAGTCTCGATGTTGTTGTGAGAGGCAGCACGCACAGGTCTGTACCTTATGCCGCCATCTTGGTTCTTCCCCTGGATTGCAACTTTAAACGCCTCCATGATATTAGCCATATTATCATACCCATCACACATTACACCATTTTTTATGCTTTTCTTTCTCTCTTAATATTTTTTTTTATTGATTTCAGAGAGGAAAGGAGAGGGAAAGAGAGATAGAAACATCAATGATGAGAGAGAATCACTGTGAGGCTGACTCCTGCACGCCCCTCACTGGGGACTGAGCCCTCAACCTGGGCATGTGCCTTTGACCGGAATCAAACCTGGGATCCTTCAGTCTGTAGGCTGACGCTCAATCCACTAGGCCAAAATGGCTAGGCCTATGCTTTTCTTTTTTTATTGTAAGTTCCTAAAAGGCAGGATCTATGTAGATTTCTATAATATAGTCCCTGATAAATAATAAGCAGGAGGCTTATTAAATTAGTGGCCACACAGAAGAAAACTATTAACTATAGAATGTCAGTGAGCTAGTAAAGTTTCCTTATATTCCAATAGATGAACAAGCTAGAGGCCAATTCATTCATCAATAAGAATGTCTAAATGTAAAATGTACTCAGTAAACTTAGGTGCATAATGAGTTTATAATAAAAAATTAAATCTTTCAAAGGTTTTACTTTTTGGAATGCTTTAGCAAATTAATATTTTAATTGGCTGACATTTTTTGTTTGTCTATCACCATCACTTTTCCTGTGGATGACTTTTGTCATTTTATCTAACTCTGCTGGTTACTATTTCTGTACAGCTCTCAACAGGATTTGTAAACAAGCTACCACTAACTATCTGTCTAGTCAATTCTTTGGTCAATAATAGAGAAGTGTTTAATTATTCATTCTTTGCGTGTGTTCAGCCAACTGGCACTACACATGACTTAAATGCATCCTGACTGCCTACTGACAAACTTAATTAGTCAAATAATGAGCAGAATTAGAACCACTTAAATTAGTATCATTTTTTCTTCTTCTCAAGTCTTGATAAAGTATACAAAGTTGAATTTGGCAAATAAAAAAAATGCATGTGTACATGTAAAATAAAATGTCATCCACTGTATTTCTAGGGCACACCTAAAAAACAGGATTTTGGCCAAGACCGGTTTGGCTCAGTGGATAGAGCGTTGGCCTGCGGACTGAAGGGTCCCGGATTCGATTCTGGTCAAGGGCATGTACCTGAGTTGTGGGCACATCCCCAGTAGGAGATGTGCAGGAGGCAGCTGATCGATGTTTCTTTCTCATCGATGTTTCTAACTATCTCTCTCCCTTCCTCTCTGTAAGAAATCAATAAAATATATTAAAAAAAAAAAAAAGGCTGTTGCCAAAAAAAAAAAAAAAACACACACACAAAAAAAACAGGATTTTGTTTGCCCTTTTCCTAGTTAAACTCTTATTTTCTTTTTTCTCTCCCTAGACTGAATTAATTATTACTCAAAGTTATAGTTTCTCTTGAAAGTCATCCTTTAGCTACTAACAGGTGGGAAGTTTGGTAAAAGTGATAGTTCTTCACAGTGTATGAACTGGTCACATAATCTTCTAGCTTTGAAAATTTATGGTCTAGTCCCACATATCTGGCAGTTTCTTTTGCCTTTAATTTCATATTTTAGCCTCTTACCCTTGAGAATGATTTATATGAAGAGATTTTAAGCCACTATGTGTGATCCAAACTTAAGCTAACATTTAATCATCCCTGGTGCTGCCAGTGCTAATAATTCAATTGCAATTCATGGACAGGTAATGTTTCATTCCGTCTAAGTTTATACACGTGTAAGCAATGACAAATTCACAATTCTCTGCTTGAGGAGTAAATTCTGGACATAGATCATTGGCTACATGTCAATCTTGCCAACTCTAAAATGTAAAAAAAAAAAAAAAAAGGAAAAAAGACTTACAATGGTCCTAAAATGGTTGAATTTTTTTCTTGACATGATCTGAAAAATTCATTAGACATGCAAATGATCACTGTTGAAATTAGACTTTGAGCAAAGAAGTATTATCATTTAAAAATTATAATTTAAATTTTTTAAAAAAAGGCAAAAAAAAAAAAATCTAGAGCTACTGCCATTGGTTGATAAAATATAGAAGAGGCCCCCAAAGAGACTATTTCCCAATACGTTCACACAAGCCATTGTTAATTATGATTGTATTGCCAATAAAAATATGTTCTGTTAATAAAAAAATTATAATTTATAAACACAGGTACATTCAATATTCTTTTCTTAGTCTATGGGTGTTCACTGCTCTAGGATGTATCTTTACTGTGACACTGAGAAGGGCTATGTGAGCAATCTGCTCGTTCCTTTAAAACAAAAATCACAATAAGGTCCAGATTCTCAAGGTTCTAAATCTTATTCCCTCCGTTGTCAACTGAGAAGAATTTGGGAATATTTTTAATAAGCAAGCAAATGGGCATCCTTAAACCAGAGAAAATGTATTTAATTGTAATAAAGCATGAAAATCCATGGCTATTAAAATGTTAAATTATTAATATATGCTGTGCTTTAAAATACAAATTACATCGCTTTCAGCTAAGCCAGCTGTAAAGGCAAACTCCATCTACCACAGTACATTTTCCCATCTTAGAAAAAACAAAAGCAGTACAATATTGCTGCCTACCAAATGGCCTAAAGTTTGGTAGGCACTTTGGTGAGCTGTATTTATACTTCAATAAAATTAAGTCAACAATTAGAAAAGTCACTAATTCAAAAAATGGTAAATTAGACTCACTGGTTTGCTTAATTGACATGAAATGTTATCAAGAGCCCAGCATGTTGTAGACACTTTGTAAAAAGCTCAAAAAAAATTGTTCCTTCTTGTCCTTGTGACTGATTTTGGTTAACTAATTTACCTTGAAGTAAGAGTGAAAAAAGATAAAAGAAAAAAATTAAAAGATCAAGAGACAAGTATAAAACACTATCTCTCTTTCAGTGAAAAAATATATTACTAGAAATTTTGGTTTTATAGTTATTTTCAGTTCAAGAGGCAGCATTTACTAAGCCCTACCAACTCAATACTGTTGTGATTTGTTTTGTTTTTTTTTACATACTATACCCGTGGCCGGCAAACTGTGGCTCGTGAGCCCGGCTCTTTGGCCCCTTGAGTGTGGCTCTTCCACAAAATACCATGTGCAGGCGTGACCATACAGTGCGATTGAAACCTCCTGGCCCATGCGCAGAAGTCAGTATTTTGTGGAAGAGCCACACTCAAGGGGCCAAAGAGCCACGTATGGCTCGCGAGCCGCAGTTTGCCGACCACTATACTCCACCAAAGCCTGCATTATGATAAGTTTTAATGTTTGAGATGAGAGTCTCAACAAAAGGTCTCATACCACTGCCTATCCAGAATTACATGTCCTCCATGGCCTTACTCATGTGAGACCTAATTCCTCTATGCGATTTCCCCAACCCTCCAGGCCATTCTGATTTTTCCATCTTTGATCTTTCTTATGCTTATTGTACCAATCATCTTTATTAATTATTGTTTTTTTAAAAAAATCTCTTTTTTTATTGATCTTAGAAAGAGGGAGGGAGAGAGAAACATTGATCAGTTGCTTCCCGCACTCAGCATGTGCCCTGACCAGAGATCAAACCTGCAACCTGGGTATGTGCCCTGATCTGGAATTGAACCCACCACCTCTTGGTGTACAGGACAACACTCTAACCAACTGAGCCACATTGGCCAGGACTATTTATTGTTTTATTTTTTTTTTAAAAGCTGTCTTATGGTTGCATTTGTATAATTCTTATGCTTCCTACAGAATACAGGCTACCAGAGAGCAGAAACCAGTAGTACCTTTCTTACATTTGATACAGAGCCCATTACTTCATTCAATAATAATTATCTCACATCTACTACATGCCAGGCATTGTGCTAGGAAGTGGGGATTTAATAGTGAGTGAGAAAAGCAGAAACTATAAGCCCTAATGGAAATTAGAGTTTAAAGGCAACAGACATTAATCAAATAAAAAGAATGTAAAAGGAACTATCGTAAATTCTACAAGGAGAGATGTACAGTGCTATGAGAGTGTACAAATGAAGGTGTCAGAAGGCCACTGCCCAGGAAATATCAAGATCTGAAGGATAAGCAGGAGTTAACATGGGGTGGTATTCCAGGCAAAGGCATTAGAATGTGCATAAGTTCTGAGGCAAGAGGAGGCACAATAAGTTTAAGAACTGGAGGGAAACCACTGTAGCTAAAACAGAGAGAGTGAGTGAAGATGCAAGAGCTAAAACATAACCCATTCTTACCTTTGTTAATAGTTCTCTGTTTATTTTGAAATTTACAGTCCCTTGACCAGTGCTGATTTCAGTCACCACTGTATCACATTTTAGCTGAAAAGATAACAGATCAAGTAAAAGAGCTATATTATAAAGTAAGCCCAATGAGAGTTGTAGTTCTAAAATTATCAGATTTTCAACTGTCTAAAGGCAAAAGGTGCATCATCTCTCTGTCTTCATATCTAGACCTGGGCCTTAGCCAGTCCCTTCAAATCAATCATTCTATTTGGGTAAACATGTTTTCTTCTTTACTGATTAGAATACTATTCTGTATTCCAAGTCTCTTCCTCTTTCTCATTCCCTCGCCTCAAATTCTCCATCTGACATGGAAGAGAGAGAGCACCACTTTACTCCCACCTCTATGTACCCTGACATGCAATGAACTTTTTTTTTTTTTTTTGCAATGGACTCTTTTTATCTCACCCACCTGTTGCAAAAGCCACAGAACAAGACATTATGTCAGGGCCTATGCTAAAGCACTTGTGTCAACACATAAAATGTAAATAACTTACTTTGTCTTCAGTGAATATGCCTTAAAATTTTAACCAACTAGATATTCAAAGCACCTGATATACCCATGGACCTTGAAAAACCACTTGTCACTGAAGAATCACTTGTTTTTATTTTGACACTAAATATTGTAATTAGGATGATTCTATTCTTGGTTTACTTCCTGATAAAAATCTGGGGTGGTTTATGATCAAATAAATACTCAGCTACCAAAGCTCCTTTATCACACTCATTCTTTAAGCATCCTTTTCTATGATAATGACTTCCATTGTTCCAGTTCTTCAGGGTACACACGCACCTCTTTTGTAATAACCTTATTTAAAAAAGAAAACAAAAAACTTGTCCAACACCTGCCTTTTCTGGTGGTATTATACTAACAACTTGGTCATTCTCTACAATCCTTTCAATTTCTCTTTTAGGTACCAAATTCATCACAGAAATTAGAAATGAAAGAGGTTTATTAAATCATCTAACCACTTTGTCTCTGCAATCATAATTCTACTGCAATCTAATAATTTCTTCTCATATTTTAATGTTCATTTTCTCAGAAACTCATTTTAAGAAGTGCAACCCACTGCTCTAATTTATCAACTTGTTCTCCTAAATTCAGAAGTCCAACCAGCTTCAATCTGTAAATTTAATTAACACTTCAGTCCTCCTGTAAGTAGTTAATAAAAAAACTGAACAATGTCAGCTCAAGAAGAATGCTCTATAACTAACTTAAAAAATCATACTAATCTTATAGTACATGGCTAAAATGAATTTAAATTATGTTTTCCAAGGTGCTTTCAACAAAGAAACATTATTAAATTCATTACTATGGCTGAGATAACCTGCAGAGTATTTTTTTCTTTAAAATAATAACTGTATTATAAAGTAAAAAAAAGGTAATAGTGCTAAAGTACCTTCTCTGCCAGTTGTGTGGCTTGAACTTGAATATCTGGTCTTGAGTAGTCATTGTTCCCCAACAGAGAATCCACAGAAAGCTGAAAATCAGCTACTTCTCTAAAGAAGTAGGGAAAAACTGTTATTACCCTACAAACATTATTAATATAACAAAAAAAGATTAATCATTATGAGTTTCCCACACTGACATAATTTTACAAGAAAAAAGTATTATGCTTTTAATATAAAGTAATTAGAAATATCATCACCTTGTATTTATTTAGAACTTTATCTTTTATCATCTTATGAAATTCTTCCTCTTCTATTACCTAATGGTAGCTTCGTAATATCTCTGTGAGATAGGAAGAGCAGCCACTTTGGAAAAAATTAAGACCTAACTTGTTAGAAAGTAAGCACATGAGTGTTTATTATTGTTTTCTATAAATTTTTCTGTAGGTTTATAATAGGTCAAAGTGCAAAATAATTTTAATTGATATAGAAACATCTACGTAATTACCCATATTGCACATCTGATATTTAATAAGAAACCAGAGAATGAGAATCTAGGGGCAGAGTAAGTGGGTTAAACCACTGTCTAGCGGCTAGCCCACTCTCATTGACACAAAAGACACATTTCAGAGGGCCACAAGTGACTCCGTTCTTATCACTCTTCAAATTAGAGATGTGCCTAAAAAATCCTGTGTATCTTTCGTTTAACAGCACATTAACGAACCTAGTCAACAAGGACCATTGAGAATTTTCCTGAGCCTTAATCCATTATCCAGCAGCCTAGTGTGAATTATATTTACCTACCCAAACTCATCTACTGACATTTAAGCTGTAACTACAAACCCAAGTTCATCTATTAATCAGTGTCTGTGTGATCTTCGGTATGTTGCTTAAACCTCCCTTGTAACCTCAGTATAATGGTAATAATAGTACCTACTTCATAGTGTTGCTGAAAAATTAAATTCTAGTTAAATAATACTGATCTTAATTCTGATGTTAAATAAAAATGCTTAATAGTACCAGTACTGAGCCCTGGGAATTATTCTGTCTGTAGTTCTTCAGTGGCTTGGTTGGCAAACTGTACTCTATTTTTTTTTTCTAAGACTATTCTCTAATGATAAAATGACAATTTGATTTTCTAAAGATTAATTTTAACTCTGGAAACTCACATAAGGTCTAGATGTATTTATTTTACCTATTCTTTCCAAAAGACTCTGACAGCCTAGTCAAGTATTTGTGCCAACAATGTGGGACAATGAAAATATAAATTTAACAAAATGGGAATAACACACAAACATAAAGATTTTTTTCATGAAAAAATATTAAATTAAAATAAAATCCATACAAACAATGTTAATTGAAATTATACAGATTTGAATATACCAAAGATTAAACTATGATTTTTTTAACAAGGGGACATATGTAATACTTTCAACAATAAAGATTTAAAAAAGCTATGATTTTTAACATGCAGCAAGGATAATTTATAAAAGGTTAAATATGACCATAAACCTATAGGGGGGCTCTCAAAACATCTAGGAAACACAGAGGTCACATGATTTTCTATAGATAGTTATTTAAAATCATGAATACAATTTTATTCTAGAAATGAATAATAAAGTAGTTCAATTGAATTTAAAAATTTTATTATTTCAATAGAATCATGACAAATATTCCCAATTAGTTCAGTGATAGAAGGACACATTTTAAAACATTACTCTTTTAGTCTATTAAAAATGATGAACAATCATTTCTTAAACTAGGAATATTTAAAACATGAATTCTGAAATTATGTGAAGGGTTATTTGGCAGTAAAAAAGACCCAAAAGAAAAATAAATGCTTTCAGGAAGTAGGTGGAACTCAACCAGACTTGACCTCTTTCACCATTTTCCCTTTGGGGAGCTTTCAATTATATAGCCACAAGGAACTTTTGCTTTTTCTATTTAAAGACGTATTCTTAAATGTGAATTATGTAAAAAGTCTGAAAACATTCTAAATGTCCAAAGGGGAGCATTAGAGTATTAATTAGCTATTGTTAAAAGTGATACTTATAAAAAAAAAAGATTGATGTCAAGGGAAAGAATAAAAATTATACATACAGTTTTATGACTATGTTTTGTGGATTTTTAAAAAATAAATTTTTATTGATTTCAGAGGGGAAGAGAGAGATAGAAACATCAATGATGAGAGAGAATCTTGACTGGCTGCCTCCTGCAAGCCCACTACTGGGGATTGAGCCCAAAACTCAGCCTTGTGCTCTCACCAGGAATTGAGCCTTGACCTCCTGGCTCATAGGTCGATGCTCAACCATGAACCACACTGGCCAGGCTATAACTATGTTTGTTTGTTTTTAAAGACTGCAAGACATATTCAAAGAGAAAGTGTGAAAATACACCAAGTTGCTATCATCAGATGTCTCAACACAGTAAGGCTAATGGGAATTTTTTCTCTTCTTATTCTTCCTGAATCTCCTTAACATTATCTGTTTTGCTCTTGTGATAGAAAAACAAATTAAGAAAAAACTAACAATACATAACATCTAGACCAGCCGTGGGCAAACTACGGCCCGGATCCGGCCCGTTTGAAATGAATAAAACTAAAAAAAAAAAGACCGTACCCTTTTATGTAATAATGTTTACTTTGAATTTATATTAGTTCACACAAACACTCCATCCATGCTTTTGTTCCGGCCCTCCAGTCCAGTTTAAGAACCCATTGTGGCCCTCGAGTCAAAAAGTTTGCCCACCCCTGATCTAGACTATAAAAAGCAGTAACCGTGAAAATAACCCACTGTGAAGAAGGAGAGTGGACAGGAGTATAGATGAAACAAAACTGGCCATGAGACAATGTCAGTAACTGATGGGCATGTATGGGTCATTATGGTAATCTATTTCCTCTACTTTATTATTGTTTAAATTAAAAGAAAAGGTTTAAAAATAGCTACTTTTCCACTATTTCTGAGGAGTTTTTGTTGTGCTGGAGTGAAATCCCTAGACTTGAGTACTACTGGCTTAATAATAATTATTAATCTTCTCTACTATGATCAATATTAAATAGAAATTTCACCATAATTGACAAATTTGAACTAGTAGACCTGAGCAAATTGATTCACATCACATTAAATAAGTCACATTAACAAAAATAGTATTTCCTTTTTTTTTTTTTTACAGTTACTGAGTTGTTGTTGTTGTTGTTGTTGTTCTAATTCTTTATTGTTTAAAGTATTACATATGTCTCCTTTTTTCCCCCATTGACCTCTCCCCGGCCATTCCCACCCCCCAGCACATGCCCTAACCCCTTTACTGTTGTATCCATGGGTTATGCTTATATGCATGCATACAAGTCCTTGGGTTGCTCTCTTACCCCAAAAATAGTATTTCTTAATCTTCTGGCACTTAATAGTATTTTAGAATAAAGTTAGAAATATAGAACAGTTAGGCTGGTTTTAGTACTGTAAAGGACACTTGGGTTTATTATGACAAAGCATTAGAAATTCCCTTTGTTTTAAATAAATATGTATAATTTTATACTTGTAGCCTAGAAAAATTTTGAGGTCCTCCCCAGTATTTA
Organism: Myotis lucifugus; assembly: GCF_000147115.1. Classification (NCBI taxonomy): domain Eukaryota; kingdom Metazoa; phylum Chordata; class Mammalia; order Chiroptera; family Vespertilionidae; genus Myotis; species Myotis lucifugus. The sequence goes on from NW_005871200.1 coordinate 2,117,368, forward strand.
TTTTCTATAAATCAAAGTCTTAGCATTTCAGAGTGCTAAAGTGGAACTGCCCAAAGGAGCTCCAGGCAGGTAAAGGAAATGTTATTCACAAGATAGGCCAAGACAGTTCAGCTTATTAAAGCTCTTTGAAACATAAAATAAAAAGAGATGTTCTCATGATTATGCAGAATGTCATTTAGAGACTTTATAAATAGGTAACTGGTTTGGAACATTACATCAGTGTATATCCTATATAATAAAAGGCTAATATGCAAATCAACCAAACAGCAGAATGACCGGTCACTATGATGTGCACTGACCACCGGGGGCAGACGCTCAATGCAGGAGTTGCCTCCTGGTGGTTAGTGTGCCAGAAGCCAGGCTCACGGCTGGCGAAGGCAGCAGCGGGGGTGGAAGCCTCTCTCGCCTCCGTGGCAGTGCTAAGGATGTCCAACTGCTGGCGGGAGCAGGCCTAAACCATCAGTCGGACATCCACTGAGGGCTCCTGGACTGCAAGAGGGTGCAGGCCAGGCTGAGGGACCCCCCCCCCCCCCCCCG
>NW_005871200.1:2118040-2123649 GCF_000147115.1 Myotis lucifugus
AAGAATATTTATCCTACTGAATCTAAAATGCTGACAAAGGGGACAAAACATAAGGACATAATGATACTGATGATTATATCTTTACATCTTTCTAAAGCTTAGGGCTTAAATGTCTAGCAAATTTCTTGTCATTATTAATTGACTGAGAGGGTATTTTATCCAAATATTAAAGTTTTCTAGTCAAATGGTAAACAAGTATCATTTAGAATGATAAAACTCACAAAGAGATAGATTTTTCCTTGCAACCAACAAGATAAACTATTGGCTGCATGTAGTCCTAACCAAAAGTTCCCTGTAACACCGTGAGTCTCCAAATGGAGGGGAAGAAAAAACTAGCAGGTAAATATTGTACAATAGTATTCAAGCATCAGGTGTATAATCTCTCCTAGTCCTTCAAAAACCCTTAGATCCTAACCATAATCTTATTTCTTTTAGTTGCTGTTACACAATTAAATTTGAACCTCATTCTTCATTCTTCTTAAAGACTTCGCCATAATTATAGTTATCAGCATAAATATCAAAACAACACAAGGTTACTAAAAGGGTTAATTTTAAGGACTACTCTATAAATTGAAGAGTAACTTTCTTTTTTGGTATCTTTACAAAGTAAGCAACATTTTATATTATTACAAGTATGTTATACTTAACTCTTTTCTGGAAATTGGAACTGCAGATATTGACTTGATCAAGTTTTCTGGTGGAAGATCCAATACTCTGGAAAGCTAAAAATAAAGAAAAACAAAACAAAACAGAGCAAGATTGTTAATATATTTGTTCCAGGTTCACTGTAACAGTGCTTAGCAAAAAAAGGAATGTTGAGACACTTAACAACATAAATGAGCCTCAAATGCACTAAGTGACAATAGCCAGACTCAAAAAGCTATATAGTGGCCCTAGCTGGTTTGGCTCACTGGATAGAGCATCGGCCTGCGGACTGAAGGGTCCCAGGTTTGATTCCAGTCAAGGGCATGTACCTTGGTTGCAGGCACATCCCCAGTAGGGGGTGTGCAGGAGGCAGCTGATCAATGCTTCTCTCTCATCCATGTTTCTAACTCTCTATCCCTCTCTCTTCCTCTCTGTAAAAAATCAATAAAATATATATATATTTTTAAAAAGCTATATAGTGTATGATTCAATTTACTTAAAATTCCAGAAAACCCCAAACTGTAAGGATGAAGAATAGATCATGGTTTCCAGGGACTGAGGATGAGAAGAGGGTGTGACTATAAGTAACAAACATAATGTCCCCCACCCCCTCAAAAAAAGAATTTTGCATTTATAAATTTAAAAATGAGTTAATGTTTTTTCCTAAAAGAGAGATGAACCACTGAGGAATCAAAGATAATTCATTTTATTTGTTAATAAAGTATTTATTGAGTGCCTAATTTGTGCCAGGCATTGTTCTAGAAATTGGGGACATAGCAATGAACAAGAGAGATAAAAATCTCATGGCACTTAAAAATAAACAAATAAATAATGGGAGAAAAATATGATCCCCAGGCTCTATTAAAGGTTAGCTAGAACAGCAGGGGCAGGGGCATTTGTATTTTTAAAAAGTTCCTTGAATGAATATAATGCATAGCCATAGTTATGAACTATTGCCTTAGTCAATCCTATTTATTGAATGATTCTTACATGACAGGCACATCTTACATGCCTTAATTTTTCCTTGAAATAATTCCATGACTTTCACACTATTATAGAATTTATTTCAAGAACGATGAAACTGGAGAACCAAGATGGCGGCATAGGTAAACACCTGAACTTGCTGCCGCGTACAACCACATTTAAACTACAACTAAAAGACAAAACGAGTATCATCCAGAACAACGGGAAGGCTGGCTGAGTGGAAATTCTACAACTAGAAGGAAAGAGAAAAGCGCATTGAGTCCGGCAGGAGGTGGAAGTGTGGAGGTACGGAGGCGCACGCGAAAGGGGCTGCTAGCTGGGTACGCTGTTGTCTTTTTCAATTGGGAGGGAGATACAAGCTCCCAACTGCTCTGAACTCCAGCTATAGGCAAAAATTTGGGGACCCAGACGGATACAGAGAGAAACTGTACTGTCTGGCATCGGGGTGGAATGTGAGGGCGGCTTCCTCGCAAAAGTGCTTGCAGTGTTCATTGTTCCTGCATGGGGCATGGGACACAGACCCCAGGACCTCTCAGAGGCAAAGCAGACTGGCAGCCATTGCGGTTTGCCCCACCCTGGTGGTTCCCTGAAACCCTGCCCCACCCAATTTACATCCCCACCCAAGCTGTGCATAGAGGCTTTTGCATACTAATGGCCTGGCCTATCTCTGCCTAAAAACCTGTCAAACTGTATCTGGGTCAGAGAATCCCAGAGATTCCAAAAGAAGGCCTAAGGCTCATCAGCAGCCTGCATTACTTCACAGGGGCGCCTCATCTGGGCATGTCCAAACCCCAAACAAAGAGGAGGAATCTGCAGATCTCTCTGTAGCTTCTGCTGGGTGGCCTCAGGCAGTGGTTAACTTTGCACCTCCTTGGAGATCCAAGAGCCAGTCTACCCAGTGGTCAGAGGGAGACCATCCAGATTACAACTCTTCACATCCATAAGAGACACACTCAGGGGGCAGACTCAGTGAGTGCCAAAGCCCCACTGAAGCAAGTCCTGCCCCATAAGGGTGTCTCCAGCACAGAAGTTCTCCCATTGTAGACACAACTGGTCCTTACAGCCAACTGACCTGAAGGTCGATTCCTCCCAATGATACCAATAGCAATCAAGGCTTAACTACAACAAGATTGTGCACACAGCCCACAAAGGGGTGCACCAAGAGTGTCAACCTCGGGTAATTAGGGAGGCTGAGCCACTGGGCCCTATAGGACACTTAGCACACAAAGCCACTCTATCAACACAGGGAAGCAGCCAAAATGCAGAGACAAAGAAACAGATCATAAATGAAAGAAATGGAGGAAAGCAAACTACTGGATATAGAGTTCAAAACCATGGTTATAAGGTTACTAAAGAATCTTCTAGAAACCTCTGAGAAATATAGTGAGACCCTCAAGGATATGAAAAAGGACCAATTAGAAATTAAGTATACACTGACTGAAATAAAGAATAATATACAGAGATACAACAGCAGACTAGGGGATCCCAAGAATCAAGTCAAAGATATGAAATATGAAGAAGCAAAAAACACCCAACCGGAAAAGCAAAAGGAAAAAAGAATACAAAAATATGAAGATAGTGCAAGGAGCCTCTGGGACAACTTCAATGTACCAACATCTTCTGGGGGTGCCAGAAGAAGAGAAAGAGTAAGATATTGAAAACCTATTTGAAGAAATAATGACAGAAAACTTCCCCTACCTGGTGAAAGAAATAGACTTACAAGTCCAGGAAGCATGGAGAACCCCAAACAAGAGGAATCCAAAGAGGACCACACCAAGACACATCATAATTAAAATGCCAAGGGCAAAAGACAAAGAGAGAATCTTAAAAGCAGCAAGAGGAAAACAGTTAGTTACATACAAGGGAGTACCCATACGATTGTCAGCTGATTTCTCAACAGAAACCATGCAGACCAGAAGGGAGTGGCAAGAAATATTCAAAGTGATGAATAGTAAGAACCTACAACCAAGATTACTCTACCCAGCAAAGCTATCATTTAGAATTGAAGGTCAGATAAAGAGCTTCACAGATAAGAAAAAGCTAAAGCAGTTCATCACCACCAAACCAGTATTATATGAAATGCCGAAGGGTATTCTTTAAGAAGAGGAAGAAGAAGAAAAAGGTAAAGATAAAAATTATGAACAAAGTGACAACAAATACATATCTATCAACAAGTGAATCTAAAAATCAAGTGAATAAAAAATCTGATGAACAGAATAAACTGGTGAATAGAATAGAAACAGGGGCATAGAAAGGGAGTGGACTAACAATTCTCAGGGGGAAGGGAGTGCGGGGGGTGAGGGAAGAGACTGGACAAAAATCTTACACCTATGGATGAGGACAGTGTTGGGGGGGGGGGGTTAGGGTAGGGGGTAGGGTGGGAACCGGGTGGAGGGGAGCTATGGAGGGAAAAAGAGGAACAACTGTAATAATCTGAACAACAAAGATTTATTAAAAAATAAATAAAAATAAAAATGAATTTTCAGGGAAAAAAAAGATGAAACTGAAATACAGAGAATTTATGTAACATGCCTAAGTGAAAAAGCTCAGATGTTAACACAAGCAATCTAAAACCAGAACCTACACCCAACCCGTGTCATACATATATCCTTTCAATGAGCAATGCATGAAAAGAGTGAGATAGCAGTATTGCCATAATGAATTTAGAACTGCCTTCCTCTTTTCTCCTTGACTCCTTAATTTTTATGAAGCCTTTGCAATGGACAAACCATGGCTGTTGAGGGATAAGACAAGGGAGAAATGGGGTAAATAGGAAGTAAAGAATGTAGGAAGAAATCTTCTTCAGATGTGTTTGTAACTATTCCGGAGAAGAATAAAACTAAAAGCACTGTCTCCTAACTGGTAGTATTATCTTCAAATTGTAAAAAAAAATATGTTGAATTTCACAAACATTAAAAAAAAAGTCAAAACTTGCTGACCTGGAGCTGTCATTTCTCTTTAAGATGCTCTGTACATTTCTGCTTTGATCTAGTAAAGGTTGATTTTTAAATTTTAAAGTGCAATCTTTATTTTTAAATTCTGGTCTTTAGGAACTGCCATTACTGTATCCCCTACAAAAAGGTATTTCTTTAGGATATTTTCTCAGAAGTAGATATTTTCAAAGCATTTATAGAATGAAAGCTGCAATACTTCTTGTTTATACTACAAAATGTTCGTGCCAATACAGATTCTCAGTAATAAAGGTTCTGTTATAATTTCTCTTAGAAAAAAAGGGATTCAAATTCCAGTTCTAGTTTTATTAGCTTTGCATCCTTGGGAAAGTCATTTTACATGCATGAACTTAAGTTTACACATCTGACAAACGGGGATAATAAATCTATTAAATAAGAAACCAAAAAAAAAAAAAAAAAGAAACCAGGTAGGGCTCTTGTGAGGATTAAGAAAAATGTGTCACATAATTAGGATGTAATAAATCCTATTTCCTTCTACATCTCAAAACATCCACAACCACTAACATTTTCTGTCTTTCTTAAATAAAACTAAACTTTGCTGGGGGGAAAAAAAGTGATGTAGGAAAGTTTTAAAGTTTAATTCAAGTGAACAAAACAAAAAATTTCTTATATAAACTAAAAACTACTTTTAAATGTTTCTTTTTAAAATTACATTTATTTGCTCCAAAAGGGCTCTGAAGGGGGCTTAAGAACATATAAATAAAATGAAGGTGTAAAATTATACCAGAAAACCAAGCTAAAGATAGTTACTATGCTTCTTGAAAACCAAGGTACAAAGGGCATAACTACACAGCATGTTTTATCTAGTAACTACAGGCCCGGTGCACAAAATTCATGCATGGGAGGGAGGGTCCCCTCAGCCCAGCCTGTACCCTCTCCAATCTGGAACCTTGGGGGATATCCGACTACCAGTTGGGATCAGGCCTAAACTGGCAGTTGGACATCCCTCTCACAATCCGGGACAATGGCTCCTAACTGCTCACCTGCCCTGACAGCCTGATTGTTCCT
>NW_005871200.1:2123749-2195030 GCF_000147115.1 Myotis lucifugus
CCCCCCCCCCCCCCCCGGTCTGGTTGCCCCCACCTGCCCCCTGCTGCCGGGCAAGGTCCCCCCCCAAGCCCCCCCCCCCCCTTACAGCCTGGTCGTCCCACCAGCCTGATGCTCAGTCGTTTGGTCGTCCCTCACTAACCCCCCTGCTGGCCTGGTCGCCCCACACAGCCTGCTGTTTGGTCGTCCCTCACTAACCCCCCTGCCAGCCTTGTCGCCCTACACAGCCTGCTGTTTGGTCGTCTGTCAGGCTGTTTCTGACGGCCCCTGGCTTTTTATATATTAGGATAGATCTAGCAAGTCAGGAGGAACCAACTTTTCCTAAAAGTAAATTCTAAGACCAAGTTATATTCACATGGAGATATGAACACAAAAATAGAAAGTATCTTCAATAGTAGTTTTACAAAGGCACAGAAACATTCTTATATGATGCAAATTAAAAAACAAAAAGAAGGGACTGGGGGAAAAGGAGCAATGGGGATTTACTGTTTAATGAGTAGAGGTTCAGTTTTGCAAGGTTAAAAGAATTCTGGAGATGGTTGCATAACAATGTGAATGTATTTAATGCTACTGAACTGTACATTTACAAATAGTTAAGATGGTAAATTTTATGTTATGTATCTTTCCCCATAATTAAAAACAAAACAAAACCCTAAAAGAAATACTGGGATAAAGTAGTGGAATGAAGGCTTCTGTATATAATCTCCCACCTCCCAATTCCCACCTATTTTCAAATTAAAATGAAAAGGAGGGAGAAGAGGAAGGAAGGAAGGTACGTAATAAGTATGTAGGTTATCCGGTTCTCCATTACCAAATACAACAGATAGGCACAGTCCAAAGATATACACTTAAAAGTAATAGCCAAGGAAAGATATAGATTTTGAAGAGGAATGGATGCAGCCTGTTTGGCAAGGCTCCTAACATGAATTAACAATTCTCATTAATACCCCAAATCTGGAGAGAGAAAAAATGGAATGAATTCCATTATTTTTTTCTCACTGATGAATAGGTGATGCTACAGAGTTTCGGGAAGAGTAAAACAGAAGTGAATTTCAGCACTTTCCAGCCTAAGTGCAGATTCTAGGACAGCACACTGAGGAGCCTCCCAGTGAAAACACAACACATTCCCCAAGTACAGGAAGTAAATCTTGATTTGGTGTTGCATGGGTAGAAAGAATCAGAGAAGGAACTTTTGTGGGAAGATAGAAAGTATCAGGGCTACCTAGTAGAAATCTAATATGTTAAGTCAGAGTTCAGAAATATGTGTACAAGTCATCACGACCTACTGGAGAGACAAAAGGGGAATGGAGAGCTGTGGAGTTTATATTTTTGTAACCACGAAAGTGAGGTGAGCCAAGAACAAATCTGAAATGGAGAGTGAAGAAGTCATCCACACAATGCAGGAACAAATACAGAGTTTGGGCAGAGGTGACAAGCCTCAGCAAGATGAGAAAGAATAAGCATCACAAATAGGCAAACAAACTGAGAGAGAAGTGAAGGGGAGAAGAGAGGGAGGAAAAGAAAAATACAGAAGAGAAGGAATGTGGTATAGGGGATCAAAGAACTCTTGTCTGAAAGAAAAATATAGCCTAATAAATACAAAAACATTATTCATAAGTGCTTCAAGATTTGTAATTAAAGCAATCAGAGCAATATAAAAAATGCATAAAGATAATCCATCCTTAGTATATTTGATGTCCCTAAAATATAAAAAGGGTAGAAGCAAGAGGACAGGATGATAGGTACACTGGTTCTCCATTAGCAAAGACATAAGGATAGAGACAAAGCTCAAAGCCACTCTTCAAAAAGTGATAGCCAAAGAAAGATATTAACTTGGTCTCCCTTATCAGAAGCCATAGAAATGAATAAACAAAACCCAAGAAAATTTTAAAGTATTTGTTGATATATATCTTGGCTTCCCCAAAAGCAGGGCCTGAGAAAAGGATTGTATGCAGATAGTTTATTTGGGAGGTGAACCCTGAGGGCAGAAGTGATGGAAGGAGAGTAAAAGAGGAGAAAAAGCAAATATAAGAGTGTGCTATCAAGGCCACTACTATAGGCAATGGAGCCTTAATTTCCATTACGTACTACCTCCTAAGAAGCATACACGATGCCCATCCAAAAATAGGAAGCAGGAGCCTCCATCCCCATTGGTTGAAGGGCTGTCCTTGACATTAACTCCACCACATTTGAGCCCATAGGCTGGGATTAGCAGGCTTTCAAAAACAGAATAGGATGCTGTTAGCAATAAGGAATGGGAACACATGTGAAACTGTTCACACAAAAGTGGCAGCTGGAATCACAGGTGTGACCAAGTGATGGGAGATAATAGGGCATAATATTCAATAACAGGAAAAACGTCCCTGAAATAAAGAACCAAATCTATATTGTGGTATATTATGGGCATGGCACACCATTCTGCAGTAAAATGAAAGAATTAAACCTCCATAATCTTTATAAATATTTTTTAAAAATTGAGGCAAACAAACAAAAACCCAAGTTGCAGAAGGATAATTACAGTTTGATTATCACTTATATAAAATTTAATAACTGGCCCTAGCTGGTTTGGCTCAGTGGATAGAGTGTTGGCCTGCAGACTGAAGGGTCCTGGGTTCCATTCCCGTCAAGGGCATGTACCTCGGTTGCAGGCTCCTCCCTGGCTAGGGCCCTGGTCTGGCACAAGCAGGAGTCAACCAATGGATGTGTTTCTTTCACATTGATATTTCTGTCTTTCCCTCTCTTCCACTCTCTCTAAAAATCAATGGAAAAATATCCTCAGGTAAGGATTTTAAAAAATAATAATAAAATTAATAACTGAAAAATAAATTATTGTAAATATTAAAATCTCCTGGCTACTCATCCCTGGTTGCAAATTCTCTTTCCTCACATATGAGGTTTTGTTTTACCATATCTGTGCATGTCATTTACAACCTATGAATGCATCCCAATTAGTAATGGGTACATGAATATTATCTATTTTTTTCTCCATGATTAAATATTTCATTAAAAAAAAGAAACAAACTGAATCCACAGATCAAAGTAAATTACTATGTCAGGAAAATATAACACAGAAAATTTAACAGAGAAACATCAGGCTAAGTTACTAAATTTCAAAAGATAAAGCATCCAATCAAAAATCTAGAGATGAAAAGAAGAACGTTACTTTGTATTCATGTTGCCTGATCACATGGTTAAAGCAAATAATTTAGCAATGATATTATATAGGACTAAATTCATCCACTAGAAAAATTGCAGACGGGCATGTTTGTTTCACTTGCTCAGTTGTTTTTAGTTTGATTTAGTTGCCAACATATGAAAATTGGAAATTAAAAAAATAACATTGGATTGATGTATGCATTTGTATATATGGTGTAAGTCTTTGGAAAATTCAAAATCAGAACTAAATAATGTTGTTATTGCTTTATTTCTAAAATGAAGATTTTTTATATTTCCAAATCTATTTTGATATTTCTAAACATGCTAATTTTTTAATAATTAAACCTCCAAGATTATTTTATCTGAGAAGTCATAATTTCTTTTTTTTTAAGTAATGTTTGAAAAAAATAAAGCACCATGAGCCCTTCTTGAAAAATCTATTTATAAAGAAATCCGGCCAATTAAGCCATGTAACCAGGAAAAGTACTGGTAATAAGCATCTTATCTAAATCAATATAAAGTGAACAGCAGACAAGTTGTGCATATATGGCTAATAAACAGACTATGAGGGTTACAAATGAATGAGAAAGTTACCCAAACAAATTAGGAATGGTAGAGGAAAGTTATGCCAACTATAAGAGTTCTAATGTCCTCGTCTCTCACGCCAGGGGTTGATATTGTCTAAATATGAAACATGAAGATTTTAAAGAAACATTCCAAATTGTATTGTTCTGCATAATCTCTTAACTGCAGAGGACTCATGTAGAAAATACATCAATAATTCTTTGCATTGCACTTTGGTTTCTTTTTCTTTCATTAAATTCAAGCAAAACTATGTTTAATACTTATTTAAAACAATATTTCAGTTATGCATACATGGGGAATCCTAACACTATTACACTTTTAGTAGTTGGACATTTTTCATCATAAAACTTTTAAAGAAGCAAACAAACCTAAAAATAAAAACTCATTGCAATTTTTATAAAAAGCATATCTACCCAGTTTTTCTATCTTCCTTCCTTTTTTCCTGACTTTAAGTACTGCTAAGGAATTTTCACTGAAAATTAATTAGGGTTCAGATACGTAGCTTTCTGGTGACCTAACCTCATGTGGGACTAAAGCATTCACTGAGAGTAATGTGTAACTAGATTCCCATATCAGAAGTGTAGCAAGGGGATTCAAAATACTACTGTCCTCAGCATTCTAATTTAACAGAGTATTTAATATTTATTGAGTGTATACAATGTACCAAACCCAACCCCCAAGTACTAAATATGGATTGATTCATTAAATCCTAATGACAATCCTATAAAGTAGCTAAATAACTTTCCAGACTTTACAAATGAGGGACAGAGAACTCACATACCTACCAGAGAAGCGGGATTTAAACCCACATGTCCTCATGGTCAGTGTTCTTAATCACTATACCAATGGCTCCCACCTTGGCTGCACATTGGAATGACCCAGGGATCTTTAGAAAACACTGATGCAAACATTCTCATTTAACTAGCACAGGATGGGGTGTGAGCAACAGGATGTTAGTAAGTTCTTGTGTTGATTGTAATGTGCAGGGAAGTGTGGGGACCACTGCACACTATACCTTTCTGCCTCCTGGCCGTCCTTGGTTAGCAGTTATCAATCCTGGATGAACATCAACATCACCTGATAGAGTTTCAAGACCCGCCCGACGCGGGGGGCCTGGGCTTGGGTATTTTTTAAGGGTCCTCGGGTGACCGCAGTCTGCAGCCAAGGTTGAGAACCACTGCTTAGGGAGACACCAGTTGCCCTCCCAGTTAACAATCAGGACTAATTACCACCTAGGGATTCAGAGGGCAAGAAGGCAGGACTATTTCCCCAGAACTTCCTTTTTACTCTAAGAACCCTCAGTTTCCCTTCCTTCAGAACACTCCGGGTACTGCACGGCTATATTTCCGGTTTACAAACCCTAAGACCCTTGAATAAGCCTGTATCTTTCATTCTAGCCAAAGCCTCCTGATTTCACTAGGTCCACGTTCATTTCTGTGGGGTCTAATCATGGCCCCGTGACTTCCCCACCCAGATAAGGCGTACAAAGCTGTAGGGTGGGAAGGCGTGAGGGAAGCCGCGCGTGCCTCTCCAAGTTCACTTTTCACCCTGAAGGCTGGTCTGAGCCGCACGCCCGACCCTCCACTGGGTTTGCCTCCGCAGCGGAGGCATCTCCAGAGGACGGTGAGGAAGCGGCAGCAACAAACGGGGTTTCCTCAGAACCCGCCCGTCCGCTGACTGAAGACTGGCCCACCGCGGTGAGGCGGCTTCGGGGGCGCGGGGCTCCGTTCCTGGGACCGTACCTGACAGGCGATGGACCTGCGGAAGCCGCACGCCATGTCTACTTCCACGTAGTGCGTCCCCGAGGTTCCAGACGGAGCCACGCCCCGCCTCCTCTGAAGCCCCGCCTCCACGCGCCGGAAGCCCGCCTCGAGGGTGATGCCAGCCAATCAAGAAGCCCAGTGGCTCGTCACTAACCTCTGCCCTGCTGCCGCGAAGGAGCGCGGGAAATCCCGAGTTTCTGGATGCCATTCTGCCGCTGGGACCATGGCCACCTCCTCGGTGTCCAAGGTACGCGGGGGCGGGCGGCCACTGAGACTCCGCCGCAACCTCATCCCCTTTCGGGGAAGGCACGGAGCGGAGGTTACCTGGGCCTCGGTGTACCGACTTCAGGGGAAGGTGGCGGTCGGAGCTGAGATCTTGGCTCCCGGTCCGGTTCAGGCCAACTTTGGGGAGCGAAGACGCCCGCCCGCCTGCCTTAGTGTTTTGGCTAGGAGGATTTTTAAATTCTGGTTTGTGGAGGTCGACTGTCCGGAGGATGTGCCCCAGTCACCTGTCCTCTCTCTTTCCTTCTCAAATGTTTATTGTGCCAAACACTCCATGCGGTACCAGGATACAGGGGTTAACAAAATAGACTCAGTGTTTGCACTGCAGAAACACATTAAACACGGATAAACTGAGCACAAACTGTGATAAATGTGAGCAAGAAAGAAAGTTCTAAGCGGGAGAGCAGAAGAGCTAGAAGAACCTAGATTGCCCGAGGTCAGGGAAGGCCTTTGGAGAAAGACATTTGAGCTGAGACCTGAAAAGTGAGAAGTTAGGTAAAGGATTGTGGAGTGGGTGGGGGGTGGAGGGTGTTCGCAAAGAGAATATGTTCTTTGGTCCAGAAGATAGAAATAAAATGGCATATTAAATAAAGGAGTTGAAACATCTGTATAATTAGAGAGTTGAAAGAGAAAAGGGAGCCTTATGAAAAGTAGTATACGGGTGTGTGTGTGTGAGGAGGTCATACAGATCTCATACTGGCTGCTTAGATGGCCAGGGATTGCAAGACATGGTATAGTTGGTAAGAAAAATTTTAGAGCTCTATTGTTCAGTGCGGTAGCCATTAGCCACATGTGGGTATTTAAATGAAAATAAAGTAAACTTAAAAGTTTAGTTCCTGCCCTAACTGGTTGGCTCGGTGGATAGAGCATGGGCCTGCGGACTGAAGGGTCCCAGGTTCGATTTCGGTCAAGGGCATGTACCTTGGTTGCAGGCACATCCCCAGTAGGGGGTGTGCAGGAGGCAGCTGATCGATGTTTCTCTCTCATCGATGTTTCTATCCTTCTCCCTTCCTCTCTGTGAAAAAATCAATAAAATATATTAAAAAACAAAACAAAAAGTTTAGTTCCTCAGTCTCACTAATATGACTACATCTTAGTGCAGATTTTGATATTTCCCTCGTTACTGGAAGCCCTATTGGATAGCACTGCTATAGACGGTCAAGTAAGACCTTTAGTAATATGAGTGCAACTGAGAGCTCCTTAAGTTAAAGCTGTCTGGTAAAGCTGAGAATGCAGATGAAGAAGCTACAAAGACATTTCTCTCTGTGTAAAACCAGATTAATGAAGAAGGCTACACCATTGATCTAATTTTTAATGTTGATTAAAATTATAAAATTATGAGGACAGTGCCTTCCAAGAGTATATATCAAGGAGGAACTACAAGCTTAGGGTTAAGTTTACAAAGGACTAACTGTGTTGCTAGGTGCAAGCTAGAAGAGATTTAGCTGCTAGTATTTAAAAAATTTTATTACGATTGGTACTGTTTTTGTTTTGCCCTGGTTGTAAAGTTCCATAGATTTTGGATGGTCTGTCTTCTAATCCCTTTTGTTGCATAAGCCTTGTATTATTTTTTTAATCCCCACCCGAGAATATGTTTTTATTAATTCTTAGAGAAAGGAAGGGTGTGAAAGTGAAAGAAACATCAATGTGAGAGAGAGACATTAATTGGTTGCCTCCCATACCCACCCTGATGGGGGAATCAAACCCATAACCTAAGTATGTGCCCTGACCAGGAATTGAACCTGCAACCTTTTGGTGTATGGGAGCACGCTCTAACTAATAGAGCCACCCAGCCAGGGCAAGCCTCTTATTTTTGTATATCTTGCAGAATTGTGAGATTCCCCCCCTCCCCCCAGGAAAGCACCTACGGCATTATAACAGAAATACTTGTATTGAGATGATTATGAAGGGAACCTTACATGAATAAGAATCTTTAGACTATTTTTCCCTAACCTATCGAAACTTCTCTTTCTTTGTCGTATTTTCTTGCTGTCGGCTGTCCTCCTAGACTTCTTCCTTCATCTCAAACACCATCCTTGATCAGGAGTTCAAAGTGGTTAACCGTAGTACTACCACTGCCATACATCAGGATTCCTTCTTGACACTATATTTCACTCCTTCAAATCTCCTTTTCCTTTACTGAATTGCAGATAGATATAGAAAGGAGGTAATAACAAGCTTGTCGTGGTACCACATGATTTTTCTAAACATGTATGTGTATTTTAAATAGTTCCATTAGCTGCAGATACAAGAGCATATAGGGCAAAGTTCTCACTTTGGATCCTGTAATCCAAATGGCCACTTTATATTTACACTGCTGTCTTTAGCAGTGCAAATATCCTGAGATGACTTTTTCTAGAAACACAGGTGTCCCCCCCAAAAAGATATACACACTTTGAATGATTGTAAAGTCAGTGTTTATTAACATACAGTTCATTTTCAAAATTGAGTTATCAGCTGTTAAAGTATATATACATTTTTTGGAGACACCCTATATATTTTTTTTTACTTTTTCATTTTCCACAGAAATGGCAATCTTAAGAAGCTGTCCATGCTTTAGGATTGTGAGAATAAACATAGGACCAGTAGCTTGGGGACTATATATCACTAATCAAATAATAACGTGAAATTAAATGTAGCTAGGAAATTACCAGGGATATTACTTGGCAAGCATTTCTATATACTGATTGCCTAGTGTATATGTTAACACTGTCCTAAACATTGGGAAAATGATCATGCACTAAATGCAATCTGCTCTGAAGACACTCAGAAACTATTTAGGGAGACAGACCCTAAATAACTATGATGCAGAGTGAAAGTGATTAAAAATAAAGATATTCAAGTACTATGAGATCTTAGGAGAAGGAATAATTCTAACTAGAGTGGCTGAGTTTGAGTTGATCTGTAATAGATAAATGAATATGTATTTATCAGATGAAGAAAGGTGAAACAATAACAGCCCAAATTATCTATTTCCCATCATGGTTCTATAGTTGGAGTTTAATTAAATAACAAATACTTATTTTGAGATGGAGAGCATCACTATTTTATATCTTCTTGATCTTCATTTTAATGTATACTACTAATGTTCTTTCTTCTCTAAGTTTTATAAAAATGGAATCTTTCTGCATTTAAATTTCATCAGAGTTTATTTTCTTTGTCTGTCTCTTAGATCAGGTCCCAAAGAACATAATCAAAGATCATGAGCATCCCATGAAAAGGAAGAGAAAGAAATAGATAGTCCTTGTATTGTTTAAGAATTTTCCTTCTGTAACTCAGATAGAAAAGAAACACCTTTTTTTAAAAAAAATATATATTTTATTGATTTTTTACAGAGAGGAGGGGAGAGGGATAGAGAGTTAGAAACATCGATGAGAGAGAAACATCCATCAGCTGCCTCCTGCACGCCCCCTACTGGGGATGTGCCCGCAACCAAGGTACATGCCCTTGACCGGAATCGAACCTGGGACCCTTGAGTCCACAGGCTGATGCTTTATCCGCTGAGCCAAACCGGTTAGGGCGAAAAGAAACACATTTTTTTAAAAAAATCTGCTTATCCATAAAATACTTGGTTAACAGATTTATCTGCTCCTTGGCTACTTTGACTTTATGCTTTGTATTTCTTTTTATAGGGCTGTTTTGTGTTTAAGCCAAACTTCAAGAAGAGAAAGATCTCTGTGCCAATAGGTATGATGTCTTAATATCAAATTTGTTACTTTTCTACCCCTGATTGAATTTAGTACTTTTCTTGTCTAAGCATGGCTTACAAAGGGCAAATTGAAAAGTAAATTTCCTTCAAAGGATATGTCACCAATCTTTAAAAGAGATTGTCCTAAAAATCTCAGTGGTTTTTCTGGGGCAAAAGAGGGGGTATTGACTGCCAAAGGGCAATAGGGACTTTTTTGGAGTGAGGAAAATAGTTCCCTAGATTTGAGGGGGTGGTCATGAGAGTGCATACTTTTGTTAGGACATATCAAATGGGGATACTTAGACATAAAGAACTTTCAGTGATGTTGCTAGTAAGTGACAGAGCTGGGTTTAAACCCAAGCTGTCTGATTCTCGAATCCATGGTCTAACTTTTACTTTCAAAATATGAGGTGAGTTTTTGCTTAGAACTTTTTTTGTATTGAATTTCAGCTATAATTTATTAAGATTTGTATAAAGTTTTTAGTATTAGTAAACCTAATGTATACAATTGTATAATATGAACTTTGAGGTACTTTAGGTTTTTCCCATTGTGCTGATCTAAGACCCACAGATATTGTTATAATATGAAAATCTTAGAGGAATTGACCCTAATTTTAAGACAGATGGACCAGAAATGAAGAAAACATATCCAGAATTTAGCACTTGCCTTCAATGGCTTCCGTTCTTGAAACAAGATTGCCTGAATAAGTAGGAAGATGTTTTGCATTGTGCCCACCATCTGTCTAAGAAAAGATTGGTAACTCTCCTCAGTATTCTGTGGAGAGAGAGGTTGGGAGGGCTATGAGTAGGAGCAGGAGGGAACCTGTCAGCATTGAAAGCTGGTATTTATTCTGTAGCTCCTACTAGATTGATAAATGACTGAGAGAAGTCTTGGTAACAGGTTAACGTGTCCTACTGCTCTTGTTTTCCAATTTCTGGAAGTTTTTTTGTTATCTATTTTGATGCAGCGTTATTCAACACATTAAAAAAAATTCATGTCTTGATTTGCCATTTTAACATTTTATATGATTTTACTGATTTTCAAAGATGACTATTTTCATTCTGTTTAAGGCTAACTTATTATTCTGCTTTGTCTCTTAGTACTAGTATATCCCCTTGCTTTTTTTTTGTTTGCATTTTTATACTATAACCTTGTCTATTATTTTACCATATGATGACTTCAGTATATTCTAAGCCTTTTGATAAAATTTTTAAAAAATCAGTATTTGCCCCAAACTTAGTCAACTATGATTAGGAGGAAAGTTCCTTAATATGAAAGAGAATTTGTATTCCAAACTCTCAGTTAACATTTAAATTTGATGGTGGAATTCTAGCAGCATTTCAGTGAAGTCAAGAACAAAATGTGTACTTTCACAATTATGTAATATCATGAAAGTTCTAGCTATTACAATAAAATACCTAGTAGTGAACAAGATTTAAGGAATGCAAAATATTGATTAAAAGAAGAGACCTGTAGTATTTTTGGACATGAATTTTTAATATATTTTCTCCCCAAATCAATCTATAGATTTTCTTTTATCCAGTCAAAATACCAGTGTAATTATTTTTTAGAAATGACAAAATTAGTTTGAAAGAATGGCTTAAATTTTTTTGAAAAAGAATGATGATGTTTTGTGGTGATGGGAAGAAGACCTGAATTTATTCAATATTAGAATGAACTACAAAGCTACAATAATTAAAATAGTTCAGGACTGGTATGGTTAGATTCAGTAGAACAAAAGAAAAAGTTCAAAAATAGTTCCAAATGTATTTATAAGCATTTAGATGATAAGGACATCCCAAATCAGAAGAAAGGAATTGTTTTTCAAACTGAAAATTTTTACATATAATCCAAGTGTGAGTCATGAAGTCAATTTAGTGGGTGTTGAGAGTTTTAAAAAACAGAATAGGAAACATTTGGTATCACATGGTAAGTATTGTTTTGTGGGACTTTGTTTGGGTTTCTATTATATGTGTGTGTGTTGGATTATGATGTAAGATGTATTCCTTAATGTGGATCATGGTTTTAAAAGTTTGAAAACCACTACAGCAAATGGTATTTTGATAAATGGCCAACCATTGGGAGGAAAACATTCCAAAAATATATAACATAATGCAGACAGAATAAATATAAGTCTGGGCTAAAACTGTCTCAGTTGAACAAATGAACAAGGATAGTAGTAGTAAGAATCATTTAATAAAGGAGAACTCAAAACAGATATATAAAACAAAGTATATACAGCCTTAGAATAAGAGTAAATAATGAGAATATATTAATATTGAATGTATACATTTCAAATCAAAACCATTAAATAAAAACTTAGAAGTTCAGAAGTAAATGATAGAAATACATTATAAAAATTAAATAAAAAAAACAAAAAAAATTAAGATATTTAACCTTACAATACTTACAGTAAGAATTTAAGATGTATAAATAAAATTAAATATAAAAGATGTTACCTATCCCCAAATATATATATACATATATATATATATACACACACACACACACACACACACACACATATTATATAAAAAAGACATTAACTTATTTCTGTGTTTTCAGAGGAGTATTTTAATGAAGGGAAAAATGAGTCTGAGGACAGTAAGCTTCGATTTGAAACTTATCAGATGATATGGCAGCAGATGAAATCTGAAACTGAGGTGAATACTTTTTTTAATAACATTTCTCTAATACCGTAAATCTCATATTTGTTGTTTCTCATCTTCTTTTCCACCAGTTCATAAGACGATTGATGAAATGTTGGTAATACTGGTTAAGCACAATCTGTATATCCTAAAAAAAACAAAACCCTCATGTTCCAAGTATTAAGCATAGCTTCAGGTACTGGAACTTATGTTTATAATGATAGTTGCTAAGGCAAGGGGCTCTTTATACATCCTCACAGCTTTGAAATGCTGGCACTGTCCAAATTATCCATTCAGTTACACAAATAAGAAATCAAGCTATTTCTAAATACTTCACTCTCTCATCCTATATCCAGTTACCATGTTCTTTATATTCCAGCTCTGAAAAATTTCTCCACTATAGCAGATTCATTGTTCTAGAGCTAACAGAATTTTTTTTGACCAACACAGTGTTGTATTTTTTTTCTTTATTAATTAAGGTATTACATATGTATCCTATCACCCTATTGCCTCTCCCCCCCCCAACACCCTCCCACACTCATGCCCTCACCCCCCTGGTGTCTGTGTCTATTGGTTATGCTTATATGCATGCATACAAGTCCTTTGGTTGATCTCTCCCCCTTACCCCTTCCCTCCCCTACCTTTCCTTTGAGGTTTGACGGTCTGAGCGATGCTTCTCTGTCTCTGGATCTGTTTTTATTCATCAGTTTATGTTGTTTCTTATATTCCATAAATGAGTGAGATCATGTGCTTTCTCTGACTGGCTTATTTTGCTTAGCATAATGCTCTCCAGTTCCATCTATGCTGTTGCAAATGGTAAGAATTCCTTCTTTTTTACCGCAGCATAGTATTCCATTGTGTAGATGGACCACAGTTTTTTAATCCACTCATCTGCTGATGGGCACTTAGGCTCTTTCCAAATCTTAGCTATGGTAAATTGTGCCACTCTGAACATAGGGGTGCATATATCCTTTCTGATTGGTGTTTCTAGTTTCTTGGGATATATTCCTAGAAGTGGAATCACTGGGTCAAATGGGAGTTCCATTTTTTAAAAATATTTTATTGATTTTTTATAGAGAGGAAGGGAGAGGGATAGAGAGTCAGAAACATGGATGAGAGAGAAACATTGGTCAGCTGCCTCCTGCACACTCCCCCACTGGGGATGTGCCCGAAACCAAGGTACATGCCCTTGACCGGAATCGAACCTGGGACCCTTCAGTCTACAGGCCGACGCTCTAGCCACTGAGCCAAACTGGTTAGGGCCATTTTTAGTTTTTTGAGGAAACTCCATACTATTCTCCAAGGTGGCTGCACCAGTCTTATTATTTTTTTTTAATGCCTTTCGGACGGTTATGTGCTTTTCAGTTTATTACTGTTTCCCGCCACACTTTATTGCTTTACACCTAGTGGCTTTGCTCATGCATGTATTCCATGTGACCCTTGAAGATATTTGAGTTTGTGGTTTCCAGTTTAGGTCCCCTTTTTTTTTACCTGATTGTCATGATATCCTCCTAACTGACTCTAGTGTAAAATCCTTCAGATCTGCCACTAGTCCCTATGGCACTGTTGGCCAAATTAGAAAAGTCCTTCTTTCATGCAGATACAGTCTTAGGTCCTGCAACAGGGGTTTTCCAACTCTGGGGCCAACTGGCCTTCACAGTGCTGTCAGATTAACCCTTCCTACTCCCGATTTAATCATATCTCTACTTCAAATGTCTTCAGTGGTTCTCCCTACATGATAAAATCCAAACTCTTTAACATCAAATATATTTTTTCTTGGTCTAGCCCTTTGCTTATTTGTCCAGTCTCATTCCCTACCACTTTTCATGTTCTTTATGCTTAGCTATATCTGTGACTCTTCAGTTGTTTGGTACTTTCTTCCTTCCTTGCCTCCTTTATTATTTATTCATTCAAATTTCCTTTACCTACCATCACCAACTCCATCACCTGCTGTAATGCTTTGGCTCAGATATATCACCTCCTCAGCTTAAGTTGGATGGTCCTACTCTTTATTCCTATATTGTCATAGCACTCTACACAACATTATTTTCATTTTAAGTGTTCTTGCTCAATTTCTTTACATTTTAGGGTAGGGACTACAGACAGTCCTCGGGTTACGTTGGACTCACGTACGTAGTTTCGTGGTTACGTCACCATCTCCCATTTATTTATTAAAAAAAAAAAAGTTCCGTCATTTCGACGTATGTACATATGTGCTTTATGTTTTTTTTATTATTTATTTACCACAAGTAAAGGTCAGGAATTGTTATCTTTCTTTTAATTTTTTTTACTGTTTCACTTCATTACTGCTGTGTATGTGCTCCATGTGAGTGACATAGGCGCTTATTCAGGTGGGTTCCCACTTACTGCGAAAATCGCGTTACATCGTGCCGTAGGAAGGGATCTCCAACATAACCCGAGGACCTACTGTATCTTTCATTTGTAAGGTGGTTAATCAGTGTTTGTTGAATGATTAAATGAGTCTCTTTAATGAGGGGATCCAAAGCTCTAATCATTGGAGATTTAAAGAAAAACATTTTTTTTTCATCATGATTGTAATTTTACATGTAATCTTTGGAATTGAATTCATGACAGTTTTCTTTCCCAAATTTTGAAAGACACATCAGATTATTGCTAATTATAATCCATAAAATTTTGTGTGTTCTGTGTAGCAAATGCAAGAGGAATTAAATAAAAACCTGTTTGACAGCCTAATCAAATTTCTACAAAAGTCTCATTCTGGATTCCAGAAGAATTCAAGAGACTGGGGCTGTCAAATAAAACTAAGAGAAATTCCAACTGCTGCTCTTATTTTAGGTATGTACAGATTTGTTTGTTTTTTAAAATTGGTGGCTCTGTTTTTGAGAATAGTGGGGAATAATCTGTTCTGGTAAACCTGTTTGTCGCTCTCATTTACAGAATTAAAACAATCATATTTTGTTAGGCATAATTTCAAAACCAATCAAAGTTCTTTATATTGATCATGAATCTATAAATTAGAAGAAATTGATTTGAGTTAGCTAGTACCCTCATCAACTTTCTGTCTGAAAAAATGAAGGGGAAATATATATGTTACTCTTCTCTTCTTTAGTTATATTATGAAAGTAGATGAGATTTGAATTTGCTAATAAAGAAACCAGCAGTATATTAAAAGATTTTATTTTTATATCTTTTTATCATTTCTTCAGTGCAGTTATTCTATGACTAATTTTTTTCCTTATTTGTAGTTTTTTAAATATTTGTTTCATAATATTGTATTAGTAGTAATTGTTTAAAAGAATTTTGGATGAATTATATATAAACTGCTTTCAGACTACAGGTTGTACATTTCTTAGTTACTTAAATTTCTATCATTAACATGCAATTTTAACCAAATATCTGTCTTGCAGGTAATGGAAAAATTTTCTTTGAAATATTAGCAGTTTTTTTTTTCATTTCGTTTAAAACGTACTGCCTAATACTGTTAATTATCTTCCTGATATTCAGGGCAGTACTTTTCAAACTTTCATGTACCTAAAAATAACTTCTAGGGGATCTTAGTAAATGAAAATTTTCACTAATAAGCCTGGGGCAGGGCCTAAAACGCTGCATTTCTAATACGCCTCTATCTGATGCCAACACTGCTGATCCCAGGACCACTCTGAGTAATAAGACTTTGTGGAATGATTTTAAAATGCTGTGGATCAGCTTTTCAGTGCAACCTGCCAATTAATTTGAAAACCCTTTCCATTATGGATGAGAAACTGAAGCCCAGTGATGGCTGGCTTGTACTGTTTGTTGGGTGCCTTCTTTCTCTATTGCCATGTTACAGTAATTGAAGTGGGAGAAACACGATCAAGAGGGATGGCCTGATAGGTTGTTGTGAGAGCACTGTTTAAATCCCTTCTCTGCCCCGTGCCAAAAGGAGAAGAGAAGCTAATGGAAATCATGTGTTTGAAAGTCAGTAGTTTGAGGAGAACATTTTTCCAGTTACAGAGGCTGATTATCTTGTTTCCAATAGACAAGTGCGTTATCTTAAGGAACATAGTGTTAAATAGCTTACAAAGTCAGTCAGACAAGATAAGCCAGTGCTTTACTGCTTTACTAAACTCCTAAATTTGTTCAGAGATGTAGTATCATAATCTTAGACCGTAATGCATGCTAGGAATATCATTCTGACACTTTAAAAAAATCTGTACTCAAAGTTACTTAAGCACATTGCACAGTTTCTACTTTCCGTAAGGTATATGTCTATTTATTTCTTTTAGTGTATGTCTGTTTAAAAATATCCTGCCAACATTTTTGTGTGTTGCCTCTCCTAGGAAAAAAATGTTGACTATTGGTGGTCTGGATGATTCTGAACCTTTCTTGCAAGCAGTTGAAGGTTTATAGTAGCAAGCCTCAAGTAGTTTCAGGATGTCTGCTTCTGGCATCCGCCGAAGTGCCAACGCTCTTTCTAGAAAGCACAGATTGGGGCCTTAGGGAAGTTACCAGTTAATAGAATTTTTTCCAAAGTAGTGGGAAGTTTTCACTCAATTCTGATAACTGCATGAAGAGCACTAAAATTCTGATGTGTGGAAGTGAGAATCGGAATTTAGTAAATACCTAAAGGACCAAAAACTATAATATAATTTGGTTTTAGACTCTTTCCTCAGAAATTAGTTTAGTGTACACTTTACCTATTATATTTACTACTGTGATCATAAATAATATTACTGATTGGATTCTCCTCAGCTGTTAACTGAGGGTCACAGTAAGACTGGAATCCATAGTCTTTATTTTTGAGTAATTATTTTAAAGAGCTCTTAATGAATGTGACAAAGAAATGAAATGTTTTCAAGATGTTCTTAAGATGTTTTCAAGGTCAACTACACATCCCCAGTAATTTTTTTTTTAAAGAGAAATTGTGCTAAATATCTTTCCTAACAAATAAGTATAGTGTGTGCCTCTAGATATCTAGTATTACTGGAGATCTCTTCATTTATGCAGTGTGTTATTTTATTAATCATTTAAAAATACTTTTACTTAGCAATTCACTTGACATGTTAAATAGCTTTTGTTGTTAAGTTATTAATAATAAAAATGATGGTGTAATATTGATGTATAATCCCATAGGTGTGAATGTAACAGATCATGAATTTACATTCAGAAGTCTAACAGAAGCCGTTCAGAATAATGTCACTCCATATGTAGTCTCATTGCAAGCTAGAGACTGTCCAGGTAAAGTATAAATGCTTTAATAACCTTGGTGAGGTGTTACCAATTTCTTTGGCCCTTCTCTCTCCATCTTTCTTTGTGTATCTCTCCATATCTGTCTCTCTGTGTCTCTCAAGCTTTCTTCATCCCTTTTTATTTGTGGGAAGAGTATGGTACTATATTTTAGCAGGGTGAAGTTTAGTGCCTCCCAAGTTGCAGGAGTCTTTGACACTTTATTCCAGCCCTACTCCTGCCATACGAACTTCACTGCCAGTAATAGTCCAGGCATTTCAAGTTAGAATGTTTGGGACAGAGAGCTGAGAATTAAGGAATTGGGAGTTCTTACTTAGCCTAACAGAGAATAGATTACATAGGCTCATATTTATAGGCTAAGATCATCTTACTGTTCCATTTTGAAAGACCACATTGGTAAAAATGGTCCATTGTCAGAGCTTACCTTGGGTATCTGAAGCCATTAAATAAATCATAAAGGATGTAGACACTAAGAGTAAAATGTGCTTAGATTTGGACTGATGTGCTTATGTGCTTTATATTACTTTCATATTCATTAATTGATTGTAATGAAGTAAAAGCCCTTAGGACATCTTTAAAAATGACTTTAAGGAAGATTTATAATCAGTAAAATAACTTATGTCAATAACACTTTTGGTCTTTTTTAGGGTCCTTAAAAACATTTTGTTGTCCAGAAGTAATGTAAATATATATTATTCCTAATATAATTAATAGTTTTCATAGTTATACATTTATTTAGGTAACACTTTTATTATAGACAATACAAATAAACTTTGGCCTATTGAGAGAATACTAATGAACATTAATAGTCAATATGTTAAATGTTATGCTAATTAATGTTAAGTATAGAAAACACATTCTACTGATCAGGAAGTTTCAGTTGTTTTAGATTTGCTTTAAGGAGAGATAAACTTTCTTACCTTTTATCTACTGCAGATATGAAACATTTTTTACAAAAGCTGTTCTCACAGTTGATGGACTGCCGTGTAGATGTGGAATCCAAAGAGGAGGAAAAAGATATCCAGAAAAAGACACATTGTTCAATGGATTCTCTTTCCAGTTGGTATATGAATGTCACACAGGTAAATGCACACTGACAATTTTCTCCCAGGAAATTGGCATATGATTGAAGAGGCTTGGGATTATATTAAGCATAGTACTATTTTGTTCTAATAAGGATATGCTTATGTAGCACTAGCTGTTAATTTAATAGTAGCTTCTTTTATCAGTATGCAGCCTATTTCCTGGTAGAAGTTTAGGTTCCTACAAGGCCATTTTATTTGTGGGAGAATGTCATCTAGTGACAAAAACAGCATTTGGAATTGGTTCTGCTGCAGATTTTATCTCTGTAACAATTTCTATAATGTTAATATATTATCTCATAGGTTCCTCAATATTTGCTTTTGTGCAATAGAACCATGCTGTCAGTATCTGTTATCAACTTAGTCCGATGAGAAACAGCCATAGATATATATATACATATATATATTTTTTATATATATTTTATTGATTTTTTACAGAGAGGAAGGGAGAGAGATAGAGAGTTAGAAACATCGATGAGAGAGAAACATCGATCAGCTGCCTCCTGCACATCTCCTACTGGGGATGTGCCCGCAACCCAGATACATGCCCTTGACCGGAATCGAACCTGGGACCTTTCAGTCCGCAGGCCGACGCTCTATCCACTGAGCCAAACCGGTTTCGGCATAGATATATATTTTTAAGAACTTTAATTTGTTCCATGTTTAGAATTCTTGGGGAGTAAATGCTCTCTAAGTAAAGTGTATTCAGTAAACAGATAAATAAAAAGAAATTTCATTCTACCATGTTAGTCTCTGGTGAAAATGAATAACTTAGATGATTCATGGGTAACTATACCATAAAACTAGCCTTAGTTTATGATGCTGTGTAGCCAGATAGTATGGGAAAAAATACTGTATTGACATTTTTTGATGAATGTATTTGCTGAAGTCATCATAAGTGAAGCTTCCTTTTGTAATATGTAGGTATCAAATTGTGTCTAATGCTTACTGAAGTATCTTAATTTGATCCAGAGTTAGATTTTTTGTTGTGGTTATTAATCCTCACTTAAGGTTATTTTCCCATTGATTTTTAGAGAAAGTGGAAGGGAAAGGGAGAAACAGAAACATCGATGTGAGAGAAACACATCAATTGGGTGACTCCTGCATGTGTTTCATGGGAGGTTGGGAGAGAGGGAGAGAGGGAAGGAGAGAGAGAGAAAGAGAAAAAGAGAGAGAAGCATCGATGTATGAGAGAAACATTGATCAGTTGCCTCCTGTATGCCGCCACTGAGGATTGAACCTACAACTTACGTATGTACCCTAACCAGAAATCTAACCCACAACCTTTCAGTGTACGGGATAACACTCCAACCAAATGAACCTCAATGGCTAGGGCCAGAATTTTAAATTTTGTAGAAATCAAATACTGTATGCAATTTAAAAGATTGGGATTGGACTAGATGATAATTTAAGATGCTTTTCAACTTGAAATTTTACAGTAGTGGAGCTGGGTTATTCATTATGCATTTTAATTAAAAATACTACTTCTTACCTTAAAGCAAAGGAAAATATGACATTCTACCAACAGAAAAATAAATTTTATAGAGAATGTTCTCTTCTCCCTATGCTTTTCGTTCATTTTTTCAGATAGCAGAAAATATAAATATTTCTTATGAGTTATAGATTTTACTGGACCTTTTTCTTCTTGGTTATTATTCCCATGTCAAATGGAAAGATTCTGCTAATAAATGTTGGAATGAGTTTCTATTTAATATGTGGGAGAAATAAAAAACACACACACTGTTACTGTGAAATATAAAGGGAGAGAGATCTACAGGTACAGCATTATTTGGTTGGTAAGGCTTACCTTTTAACTTCTTCTTTTCACAATGGCTTGAAAGAAGACAGACCCAGGAAAGCCACGGAAAAAGAGGACTTCTAGCCAATGGCCGTCTCCTCCTGTTGTGCTTATCTTAAAAGATATGGAAAGCTTCACCACAAAAGTACTCCAAGACTTCATAATTATCAGCAGGTAGATGATGTATCACCTGGTTTTTGCACAAAATTTCTTGTATTAAGAAAACATACCATGTTTAACTTAAAAACAACCTTTTTCAGAGAAAATGAATGGCAACATCTTTATTTTAATACCAAAAGGATGTAAAGCAAGATGATTTCAAATTCCTTATAATTGAATGTTCAAAGATCTCCTATCAGATTTTCATTTGCTTTTTGACCAAAGAATGAGAATCAAAAGACAAAAGTCAGCCAATTTTAAATTAGCATGATAAGGCAGTATAGAATCTAATTTCTATCTCACCAAGATTGTCTGTCTCTTAATTGCTCCTTGAATGTATAAAGTATTTCAGATTGAGATGTTTTTGTCAGGTATTATTTTCTGTTACCTCTCCACCCTTAGAAGTTTTGAGTTAGCCCTACTGTTTGAGTTAGCTCTACTGAGCAAGAATGTTTTCTAAATAATATTACTTTATATAATACTAGAGCCCTGATGCACGAAATTTGTGCAAGGGGCTCGGGCCCCCGCCGCTGTGGTGGTCGCCTCTGCCTTGTCCCCCACCGCTACAGCTTTGTCCGGCAGGTCGTCCGGTCTAATTAGCATGTTATGCTTTTATTGTTATAGATATCTAGTGAGAATCTACTTCCTTGATCTCATTGGATCTTTAAGGCAATCCTGTGAGATTTAACTCTATTTTAAAATCCAATAGCTTGCATTACCCGTGGTACATTTTTTAAAGTATAATTTATTTTGTTTCCTATATGTTAACTTATTTAATAGTCAGGGCTACATATGTTTAATTTACTAATATACTTATTATTCCTATTTTGATAGTGTCTTTTTTCCCCACTAAAACTAAGATTTCTAGATCCTAAGACTTTTTAAAAAATAAATATTTTTATTGATTTTTTACAGAGAGGAAGGGAGAGGAATAGAGAGTTAGAAACATTGATGAGAGGGAAACACCAATCAGCTGCCTCCTGCACACCCCCTACTGGGGATGTGCTCACAACCAAGGTACATGCCCTTGCCCAGAATCGAACCTGGGACCCTTCAGTCCGCAGGCTGATGCTCTATCCACTGAGCCAAACCAGTTAGGGCCTCAGACTTTTCTTAATGCTAATACTGAATGCTTAACATACTGGAAAATGTACACTATAGAATAGTGATGGAAAAGCTCTACTTTTATGAAGCTCAGACTTGTGACTACCTTTACCATCAAAAGTAAGGAAAAAGAACTTAAAACAGTAACAGAGTCCATGCAATACTCCTATGATGGTAGAACTGTATACAGCTATACTATGAAAAGCAATAGCTAACAGGAGGGAGCAAGCAAGATCATCAGCCTTGTTACACAGGACTAACCTGCAGTAGCTCTCAAGAAGAGAACTGTTTTACTCTGGGGAAGTCATTTGTGTTCCTGTTGGTAATGCTAAGAATCAATCATATTCAATAAGTTTGAGTTAAGGATGCGAGAAAAGGATGTAATGTTTTTTAGTAATGCCCACTAAAACTATGTCTTCGAAATGTGTCTGTTAGAAATGTCTATAAATAGAGTAAGTTACCTTGAAAATTAGTGATCTTCATGTCACTGAACTCTTAAAGCATAGGCTGGATAACTAACTTTGAGGAATACTGTAAGTGGGACTCAAATTTTGGGTGAGAGGTTAAATTGTATGGTATCTTACACCTCTTCTAACACTTCAGACTGTTTGGAAATATATTTGCTAAAGAAATCCCACTTCTGTATTTTTTTTTAAACTAGTCAGCATCTACATGAATTTCCACTAATACTCATTTTTGGAATTGCCACATCTCCTGTTATCATCCATCGGTTGCTTCCTCATGCAGTATCATCTATGTTGTGTATAGAAATATTCCAATCTTTGTCTTGCAAGGAGCACCTGACTACAGTAATTGATAAGGTAAAAATAAAAAAATTTACCAGTGAAATAGGATGAAAGAAAATTGCCAAGAATAGATTATAAGTGTAAATGTTAATGATAAATTTCTGCATCTCTTCAGAGTATGATATTGAACATATTCCTTCACATATTTTAATATTTTTATTGAATGATTTTGTGGTATAGTATTGCCTCTTGAGTTAAAAAGATAAGATTTATGAAAAGAATGATATCTGTCAATCTATAGCTATCAATCAGTTATTACTCAATGGAAAATTACTGGTTTTAAAAATAAATTTTTACAGAATTTAATGACTTCCTGGTAACAGTAACAATATTTTGACTCTTACATTTAATATTAAATGATTTGAAATTTTTAGTGGACTCTTTCTTGTCATGCTGCTCTTGACTGAAAATAAATACTAATGTTTTCCCAGACCATAGCTCTATGCCTCTACCTAAATAGAAATACACTTCTTTAGTATTGACCTTCCACAAATTGTTGCTAGACTCAGCTCCCTTGAGATGTGCTTTATGTTGCTTGTGTAAGGTAAACTAATGACAACCTTCCATTTAGTTACTAACCACTTATACAGTTTTTCCCCATAAAGGTGGTATCCATTGGTTTGCTGACACTCTAGGAAAAATTTTTCCAGCTATAGTTTTTAAAATTGCTTGGTTGTAGCCAATTTCAGTTGGCCTTCTATGACCATGTTTCTGTTTAAAATGTCTAGACCAGGGGAGGGGCAGGAGTGGGGTGGAGGGGGCCAATGAGGAAGGAGGAAGGGAGACATCTGTAATACTTTCAACAATAAAGATAAATTATAAAAAATGTTTTTAAAGTCTAGTATGACTTCATTTTCAGATGTAAAATCTTCACTATAGGCCATTGAAAATTAGATAATACAAATTCAGCTATTTTATATTTTTGAAATAGACATGTTAATTTGGGGTTTCTCATCTAATAGTACATAAAATGTATCAATAGGGATGAGAAAGAAATCAGATAACAAGAATTGCCAAAACTTGTAGCTTCAATGGCTTCTGGTGGGAGAAAGGGGTTTATATAGTTGATAGGCAGTATTTTTTAAAATGAGGAATTGAGTAGGAGGTGATGGACATCTTTGATTTTGAACATGTGGTATGAACAGCTCCTTTTTGTTATTGTTGTGTAAATTAATTTAAAATTTTAGTTGATGTTTAACCTAAAAAACCTAGCTATTATTATAGCTCTCATAGTTACTGTATCATAGTCTCATTCTTTGACTCATTACTTATACTTGATATTTATGAAGAATAAAGACTAACAAGGAGTATGTCCTGTCCCCATTTATCTCTTTCAGCTACTTCTTACAACTCAGTTTCCCTTTAAACTGAGTGAAAAAGTATTACAGATTCTGACCAGCATCTTTTTATATTATGATTTCTCAATACAGAACTTTATAAAAGGACTTCAGGTAAGAAGACACTAATGGATTTGAAAATTCACAAGCTGATTCCAAATAATTTGCATGTTATTTCAAATTGACTAGTGTGATATTTAAGGCATTTTAAATGGCAAAATCTAGAATAAGTAAATTCAAGTTATATTATTCTAGGTCCTACTATTGCTTTGTTACCTTGCAGCGAAAATATAGAGAATGCATTAATTGGATAGCAAAATGTCCATTCCAATGATTCTTAACCATGTTAGGGGGTAGGGTGGGAAAAGAGACCTTTTTTAAAAAATTTGATGAAAGCTTATAGACTTTCTACCTAGGAAATCCTATATAATAAAGAGGTAATATGCAAATTGACCCTCACACCCTCACAAGATGGCTACCTACAACCAGGCCAGCAGGGGGGTTAGTGAGGGACTACCAAACAACTGAACAGCAGGCTGCGTGGGGCAACCAGGCCGGCAGGGGGAGGGCAGTTGGGGGTGACCAGGCCAGCAAGCAGGTGAGCGATTAGGAGCCAGTGGTCCAGAATTGTGAGAGGGATGTCCGACTGCTGGTTTAGGCCTGATACCCAGGATTGGGCCTAAACTGGCAGTTGTACATCCCCCCAAGGGGTCCCGGATTTGAGAGGGTGCAGGCTGGGCTGAGGGGGATTCCCCCCCCCGCCCAACCGTGCATGAATTTCGTGCACTGGGCCTCTAGTGTTATATATAAGGGGTCAGCAAACATTTTTGTAAAGGACCAGATATTAAATATTTTTGGCTTTGCATGCTACATATGGCCTCTGTTGTATAGTCTTTGTTTTCTTTTAAAAAAACAACAACCCTTTAAAGATATAAAAAACATTCCTAGGCCATATAAAAATGGGCTGTGGGTCATAGCTTGCTGTCCTCTGCATATATGTGTATGTGTTCATTTATATTTATTCTTATATATTGGGAATGCATTTTCACCAAGATTTCCTAAATTGCCAGAAAAAAATTCATTAATCTAGCTTCATAACATCTATTCTAAACTAAAAATAGACCCCATTCTTTAGTTGTTTAAAACTTAATATTATTTCCCTCTCTTGGTGACTACCTAAAATACCTTAGCAAAGTGTAATCATTGTGAACATATGTCAGTTGTCAAATTGATTAAAACCTGTATATTAGTAACGTCGGTACAAAAGCACAATATAATACCTCATGTTTATGTAGTGCCTAGATGATTATAAATTACTTTCCATATCCACTCTTTTTCCATATAAAACACTGTAGTGGTCTGTTGTGGCTAATATATATATTTTTTTCAGTTTAGATATTTTTTATAAAAGTATTTAAGAGCAAGAAAATATTTACTTTAGCAATATGTGAAATTAAATGATATGGAGTTATAGCAACTTCTAACTTCTTATTCATTTCATTTTATTCATTTATTTATTCATAATTATTTATTAAGAGCCTACTAAAATCCAAGCACTATGCTAAGTTCTAGAAATGCATAGGACAAAGAAATGTCTGCCTTCAAATTGCTCATTGCTTAATGAAGGAGGAAGAAAAGTAAACATGCATTTATAGTTCTGAGTCAATGCTATGAAAGAAACATTCCTGGAGATTCTATAGAAAGAAGTGTGTCCTAAGGAAGAAGAGCTAGCCAGGTCAGAATTGGAAGAGCAGTCCCGGCAAAGGCAACCAGAGAGGGAGAGATCTATCAAAGATCTACTGCAGTAATATAGACAAGATATGACAAAGGCTAAATAAGGTAGTGATAGTGGGAATGGAGAGGAGGAAACAAATTTGAGGATGAGATAGAATCAACAGAATCTGGTGACTTAAGTAGATGATAGGATGTGTAAGAGAGGAGCATAAGTGACAGATATAAAGATTCTGGTTTGGCAGATAGATTTGAGGTTGGTACCATTTATTAAGTGTACATTTAATATAAATGAAAGCCAGTTAGAAAAGGGTAAGTTTTTGAATAGGCTAATTTAGGTTTTCTTGGATATAAAGATTTGGCACTGAGGAAAAAAATCTGGGCTAGAAATATTTAGGATTTATCATTAAAAGGTGGTTAGTTGAAGTCATGTAATGAGGATGAAATATCAAGCAGAGGAGTAAGGAAAGCACTAAGGGTAGAACCTTAAGACAGACTGATACATAAACATGAGCAATAGAAAAGGAGACTAAAAACAAAAGGAAAGCCAATAGAAAGTAGAGTACTACTGAAGTCAAGGGAAGAAGGAGCTTTAGAAAATATAAATTGTAGTCTCAAATACCATTGAAAAAGTGAGTGAAGAAAAGGACATTAACCAAGTTACTAATCTCTGTGGGTCTCAGTTTTCTCATCTATAAAATAAGGGGAATCAGATTGGATGATTTTATAGGTTTCTGATCATTTACGAAGCACCTCCTTTGTGCTGGGCACTTTACTAAGTATTTTTTTTGTTTCATTAATGTATTATTACCCTCAATTTTGCACATGAAAATACAGCCTTAGGGTAAGTAGCTTGGCCTAAGTCACATAGCTAATAAGTGGCAGAACATTTAGACCCCATTTGTCCAGTTTTCCTAATCATCAGTGGGAAATATGTGTAAGTCCTGATTTCTGTAGAGGTAAATAGGGAATATGATCATTCTGCATATGTTTAAATCCTTCCTTCATCAGGTGGATACGTTAACCAACTTGTTAATTGACCCAGAGATTGAGGACGCACTTGGACAAACTAGTTAAGTGACACTGGGTTCTTATCCTATTTGTAGCTCTACTGTAGCTCGTGACTTGCTCCCATTCCTCCTCTCCAGGAAGTTCCTTATCATGTTTGATTTTTATTTTTCTGATGTTTAAAAAATGGTGTTAACATTAGAATAAGTATTACCACATTAATGTCATTGGAAAATCTAAGTAAGAAACAAGATTATGTTAATATGTGCAAAAATAATTTAGCACTTGGCATGGATAGTTGCTTTCTGATTTATACTTGTTTTTAAGTTAGGCTGGTCCTTCACCTCACAGCCTTATACTTCCTCCAGAATGAACTATTTTGGAGGATTTTCTCTAGCCTTGGGTATCTGGTCTGTAGCTCTGTAGGCTCAGAAATTCATTATTAGTTTACCCAGGAAGGACCAAGCTCAAATACCTTAAGAGTGTTATGTAAACTAGCATATTAACTTATTATTTTGTGATGGGAATGCTATTTCCCAGTGATCACAGTGTGTTTTGTCTACTGTGTAGGGAACTGTCTCTCCAGTATCAAGGTATCTGGAAAAAAGCAAACTGGTCAATAGAAGGTTGCTTAGAGTCAAAGTTTTTAATATTTGGAGAGTTTTACAAGATATATCTTATCAGTTATGGCAGAATCTGGAAAATCATTCATCCTTATACTGTGACAACTACAGCATTCTAGTTACTAGATTACTTGTACCTATCTGATACTGTACTATGTTTTCCTCCATGAAGTGGAGGAAAACTGAATTTAAAAACTGAATTTAAAAAGATACATTTTCTTTAGCCATCATCATTTTTCATTATTCTTTTTATGAAAAAAGAATAGGCAAAGCTTCTACCATTGTAACATTTTTATTTAGCAGACCAGTTTTTACACTGATTTTAGATTGGTATTTTTTATGAGTTTTGGGACATCGATTAGAACCTTAGGTCACATCCCAGTCTCATCCCCACAACATTTACTGTACTGTTATTTTAAGTGAGTTACTTCTGCAAATAACTAATTTATCTATTTGTATTAGTTTCTTTAGTTTATACTTCAGAGATTATAATGTTCTGACCTTGTCCACAAAATGAAAACCTTAAAATATTAAAGGTATTAACCATTTATGTATTTTTTGCAGTTATTGTGACATTAAGTATATTTTGTGTCATAAATACTTCTGCTGTTTAAAAAAACAACTAAAATTGAGCAGACATAGGGCAAAAGATTTACTGACAAAATATAACAAATATATTTAATCTTTACATTTTTTTCAGCTTTCTCTATTAGAGCATTTCTATTCCCAGCCCCTCAGTGTTCTGTGTTGTAATCTCCCAGAAGCCAAGAGAAGAATACATTTTTTATCAGATAATCAATGTGAAAACATCCGACGTCTTGCATCATTTAGGAGGTAAAAAAAATAAAGTGTATATTTAACATGTCTTATGATAGAGTTTGGGCCAAAATAAGGGATCTCAGATGCAGTTATTTTTGAAGATGAAAAAGGAAAAAGAAACTTAATTTTTTTAGAGCAGATTTAAACCCTTCTGTGTTTTTTGAAAATATATTTTTATTAATTTCAGAGAGGAAGGGAGAGGGAGAGAGAGATAGAAACATTAATGATAAGAGAGAATCATTGATTGGCTGCCTCCTGATGCCCCCTACTGGGGATGGAGCCCACAACCCAGCATCTGCCCTACTGGAAATCAAACTGTGACCTCTTGGTTCATAGATTGATGCTCAACCATTGAGCCACACTGGCTGTGCCCCTTCTGTTTTTAATTGTGAGATTTCTTTGTTGGATTTGAAAATTTGGCATGAAGAAAAGTATTTTTACAAGGAGACATAATTTACAGATTCTCCAGAGTTACTTTTTATAAATAACATTTCCTATTTCTGGAGTTTATGATTGGACCCCTAGACTGTGAACTGCAGCTGACTTAAGGAGTTAAAAATATCATTAAACTATCATCTTGAATGTATTTTTGAGAAGAAATGAAAGAATGTGACCACCAATCTAGGTAGTTCTTTTCCCCCATGTGCTATTCAGATACTTAGAATGTTTAATTTTCTCTTTTTGTGTATGATACGGTAAACATTTTAGGTACGTGGAAAAGCAAGCTACAGAAAAGCAGGTTGCACTGTTGACTAATGAGAGATTTTTAAAGGTAGGAGTGTGGCTGTATTTCAGTTTTATTCTCCTTGTTTTCTTAATGAAAAAGAATATACACATATATATTGAGTTAATTTTACAAAACATTTGTATATCTTAATATGCTTTGTAGAATGAAGTAGTCCTTGATAATCATATAGGAATGTGACTATTAAAGATTACACTAAACCTCATATCAAAGATAAGACTTTATTAACTAGAACATTAGGTTTCTCCTATGGCCTATTTTGAAAACACTTTTAGATCTCAGTTTTCTTTCCACATGACAGTTTGGAAACTGCAGACAGTTTCATTTTAATGTCCTTTTAAAGACTGTCATAAATAAAAGCACATAGAAGCCATGTAGTTTAGGAACCCACTGCTAAGTGGGTATTGATTTGATACAATGTCGTTATATATTGATAATATAATGCCAGGAAAGAAGTAATGAGCTTAAAATATTATGAATTAGCCATAAAATGAAGGGAATGTCAAAAGAAAGAGTTTGGTTTATATCTTTTATGAATAATACTTGGACATGGTACATCATTCACAAGGCAAAGGCAATATAGAGTGAAAAGATTCCAACTGCCCTCTTTCCCTTCCTGAATATAGCCAGCATTATTAGTTTCTTACATATCATTCTAGAGATATTCTCCACATACACAAGTAATTATATATATATTATGAGGGTTTCCTCCCCTGTCTTACAGAAATAAGTATATTATATACACTATTATATCTACCTTGCTTTGTTGTGCCCTCTCACAGTCCGGGAGCCCTCAGGGGATGTCTGACTGATGGCTTAGGCCCGCTACCCCCAGGGAGTGGGCTTAAGCCAATAGTCAGACATCCTTAGCGCTGCTGAGGAGGCAGGAGAGGTCTCGCCACCGTTGCTGTGCTCTCTAGGTGTGAGCCCAGCTTCAGGCTGAGCGATGCTCCCCCTGTGGGAGCACACTGACCACCAGGGGGCAGCTCCTGCGTTGAGCAGGATCAGGCAGAAACCGGCTCTCCGATATCCCCTGAGTGGTGCTGGATTGCTAGAGGGTGCAGGGCAGGCCGAGGGACCCCACCAGTTCAGTCAGGGCCAGGGAGGGACACAGGAGATTGGCCAGCCGGGGAGGGACTGCGGGAGGGCTCCAGGGTGTGTCTGGTCCATGTCACTCAGTCCCGATCAGCCGGACCCCCGCAGCAAGCTAACCTACCTGTCAGAGTGTCTGCCCCCTGGTAATCAGTGCACGTCATAGCAAGTGGTTGAGTGGCCTTAGCATATCATTAGTATATTACGCTTTGATTGGTTGAACGGCCAACTGGACAACCGACACTTAGCATATTAGGCTTTTATTATATAGGATTACTTTTTTAAAATATGTTTTTTAT
This sequence comes from Myotis lucifugus, assembly GCF_000147115.1. Taxonomy (NCBI): domain Eukaryota; kingdom Metazoa; phylum Chordata; class Mammalia; order Chiroptera; family Vespertilionidae; genus Myotis; species Myotis lucifugus. The sequence goes on from NW_005871200.1 coordinate 2,153,681, forward strand.
TTTTTTAGAGAGAGATGAAAGGAGAGGGATAGATAGAAACATCGATGAAAGAGAAACATTATTGATCAGCTGCCTCCTGCACACCCACTACTGGGGATCAAGCCTACAACCTGGGCATGCACCCTGACCAGGAATTGAACCAGCTAATTCTTGGTTCCTGGGTCAAAGCTCAACCTCTGAGCTACACCAGCTAAGCTATTAAACATCATTTTTAATGCAGAATCCACACTGGGCCTTAATATAAAATTACTTCTAGATTGAGTTTAAGAATCGTTTTCATAATTTCTGTAACCTTTTTAGAGCAGTACAGAAAGTCCTCAAACCCTAATGCAGGTTATTTTGGTAGAGAGGAAATTTAAGAGCCACTGGAAAAGGATGTGTGCATGTTTACTAAAGTCTTTTAAGATCACATAGATTAGCTCTCTGCTAAGTGAGCTTGTTGCCAAGTGCATTTCCTGCTAGAACTTTCTTTCGAGAGTGTATTTTTAAAAGCCCAGGAATAGATTTTTAGAGTACCTTTAACCATTGAGTTACAAAGGGAGAACATGTCTAGGCTAGTTTCTTGTAGAAATAGCCTGATATTTATCTCTGCTTTTCAGTAACTTTTTGTGTACTGTCTAAGCATTTATTTCTACTGTACTTGTTCTTGTTGCACTCATCAGCCTGCTTCTTATCTTTCCTGAATTCATTTTAGAATTTTATGTTTTTTCATTTAGAGGCATATTTTTTGAGACTTACATAGAATATGAAGGAGCATAAAGATTTATACCCTTAGCCTGAAAAAGTTATCTGCAGGCTACCTGCTGAATTCAAAGGACAGAAGAGGTCTATGAAAAATTAGTGTGTCTGTTGATTTGAATAGTGTAGAGTGAAAGTATCTTTGAATATTTTATTCTTATAATGCTTTTTTCTTTTTATAATTTTGTTTTTAAATACAATATAATTCAACTTCATGTGTATTTTGCTACAGTTTTAAAAATTGGAAAAAATTTCACATTAAAATATGGTACTGCGTGATGTAGGGAAAGATCCTTATCTTAAACTCAGAAATCTTACATTTTATCTTCAGCTACTCAAGAACCACTTACCCTATTTAAGCCTCTATTTCCTTATCTAAATAATCAGATAATAATTCCTTGTACAATTTTCTTATAGGTTCAGTGATAATCAAAGTCTGCTCAGCAAGTGAAAGTTAAAAACAAATATAACTAAAACTTTCGTAAATGTAAATCATATTGTTACTATTTTTACTATTATAAAAATTAAGATCTCAATATGAATACATAGTTTTATATACTATACTGTTTTATATACTATATATAAATATTAGAGGCCCAATGCACGAAATTTGTGCACGGGGTTGGGGGTGGGGGAGGGGAGGATGTCCCTCAGCCTGGCCTGCACCCTCTTGCAATCCGGGACCCCTCGGGGGATTTCCAGCTGTGAGAGGGACCCCTAGCTCCTTACTGCTTGCTCACTGCTCCTTAGCGCTCCACGGAGGCTGGAGAGGCTCCCGCCACCAGCGCTGCACTCGCCAGCCGTGAGCCCTGCTTCTGGCTGAGTGGAGCTCCAGCTGTGGGAGCGCACTGACCACCAGGGGGCAGCTCCTGTGTTGAGCGTCTGCCCCCTGGTGGTTAATGCGCATCATAGTGACCGGTTATTCTGGTCGTCCAGTCCTCCCGCCGTAACAGTCGCTGGACTTTTATATATATAGATTATATATAAAATATTTTGTTACATAGTCATATAGATTATATAGTTATATAGACATGCCTACTCTTAGAGTTTATTTTTATTTATTTTTTAAAAAATATACTTTTATTGATTTCAGAGAGGGAGAGAGAGAGAAACATCAATAATGAGAATCATTAATTGGCTGCCTCCTACACACCCCACATTAGAGATCAAGCCCGCAACTTGGGCATATGCCCTGACTGGGAGTTGAACCGTGACCTCCTAGTTCATAGGTCAACACTCAACCACTGAGCCATGCTGGATGGGCTTAGAGTTTGTTTTTGTACCTAGTTTCTAAACTAAGATTTCTAAGACATATACCTCAAAGTATATTCCAAAAAAATGTATACTCTTTATGTCTGGGCTCTTTCTGCCCTAAAAATCTACTTTCCTCTTTATGCTGATGAACTAAACCTATGGTTATCAAATCAGAATCACTTGGAGAGATTGTTAAAGGAGATTTCTGGGCTCCATCCCCAGAGGTTCTCATTGTAGCTCTATTTCCAGCAGGGTTCCAGGTAATGCTAGAGACCATTCTTGAGAACCACTGAACTAGATTGAATCCCTATGTTATTTATCTTTCCCTTACCTTATTTTAAGTATTATACTAATGTGTGAAATCCAAATCTAAACAAATGATTCACTTTCATTATCCTCTGACTGGACTCAAGGTGTTAAAAAAACCCTCAACTCCCTTGAAATTATGGACCTTGTGTTTACTAAATATTGCCTTAAAACTGTATCCTGTATCAGACAGACTGTCCAATCTATGAGGGAAGGTCAGGGGTGAGGGGGTAAGAGATCAACCAAAGGACTTGTATGCATGCATATGAGCATAACCAATGGACATAGACAGTAGGGGGATGAGGGCATGTGCTGGGGGGTGGGGGCAGCCAGGGAGAGGTCATTGGGGGAAAAAGGAGACTTATGTAATACTTTAAACAATAAAGAATTAAAAAACACACATACACACAAAAATTGCAGTTAAGGTTTAAAAAACAAACAACAAAAAAACTATATCCCAACTGTGTATTTTATAAACTTAAGGACTGGGCTTTTTGAGAGTGCATTTTTAAATTAAAAAATTCAGCTGACTAAACCATGTACATTTGCATAAAATTCACTAGGAAGTTTAAACTAAGGTGGGACATTAGACCATTTGCAGCTGATGAAAGACTAAAAGATTCTGTGCATTTTCTTATTTCTGAATAGTCTGTCCCTTGAATAATTGTACAGTGCAACTGGGTACAATGGCTAAAGAGTATACTCTGACAATTAGCAATCAAGTTCTAGTAAGTTTAAGCAGAATAAGCTTACACAACTATCATTGACTGAAACTTCTGATGACTCATAGCTTTCAGACCCTTAAAAGAAGTTTAACCAAATAATCTTTAGAGTTTCTTTTGGCTCTGGAATGCTATGATTTTATGAATTTGTTCATTAAATAGATTAGTAATAATTTTTCCTGGCTGGTTAAGTCATTTAAATTCCTCATTATAATTTTCTTTTAATGTATAGGTTTAATTGAAGATAAATTATTAGTTATTATTAGTTAGGCAACTATAGGTTTTAGATGAAATAGCAGGAGACTGGATATACTTTTACCGTGTTTTTTGCCCCATAGTGTTGCTTTAGTAATTAAACCTTTTTTTTTCTTCTCAACTTTAAAACTTTCATTTAGGAAACTGTATTTCATGAAAAATTGAGAAGTCAAAAGAACCTGAAACAGAACTTTCAAATTTACTATAATTGCTTGTGCCTGAAATATAAGACTGTGGCCTCATCTTATTTGCATAATTGTCATCATTATCTGATCATAAAAAACACTAGGCCTCGAAATACTGAAAAGGTTTTTTAAATAATGAAAAATTACTTTCCTTTCCATGAGCAAATGTTTGGGGGAAATGGGGGAATATTAATAGCTTTTCCCAATTAGTTTTTATGCATTGCCTCACTGTGAGTCACAGCCACCACATAAGACAGATGTTTTTACATCCCTTTGTATTGATGGGGGAGTCACAAAGTGATTAAGTAAGTTGCCTATCTAAAGTGTCACAATTAGCAAATGGAAGATCTGGCATTAATTTCCAGGCCTGATGTCAACTTTATTGAAGAGTTAGTGTAAGCTGAGGAGCAGGTGCCCAGGGTTCTTTACCAGTGTTTGAGAAATCTGAAATGGAGTTTTCAAATAATCTCACACTCCAGGGCACAGTTCCTGATTGTGCAATGTTGCCCATGCTGTGTAAAGTATTCTTTTCTCTCCTCATACAAGTAAATTCCGGAAAGATGTTTTTCAATTCTACTGTACCACTCAGTTATTTGTATATATAGTTACTCCACAGAGTAAAAGTAATGGGTAGTGCAAGTAGCATAAAGTATGACTTTATTCAGTAATAGATTCCTTTTTCTATGGAATGCTTCCCCTGTTTAAAAGCTATTTAAGCATTCATCAAGGGAAGCAATTGTTGCCTTTATGCAATTTCTATGTTACAGTTTACAGCAGCGATATTCAATCTTTTTTTTTTATCTCATGGCACATAAACTAATTACTAACATTCTGTAGGACACCAAAAAATACATTTTTTGCTGACCTGACAAAAAAATAGGTATGATTTTGATTCATTCACACTGGATGGCTATTGTTGTGTTGGCTGTTGTCGTTCTTGTTATTTGACAATTTAAGGGAAAAGAGATCAGTGTTGCTGACTAAATAGTCAGGTATTACCTGTTTTAAAAATTCTTGCAGCAAAAATTGCTGGTTGACGGTAAACATAGAATTAAAATATGCTCTCCCAGTTAGTGGTTAAAGTACCATTTGCACTGATGTACTGGTGTACTGATGATGATAGCAGACCTAGATTTTTGAATAACCAACTAATTCAAATATTGGGAAGAAAAACATTTTTATATTAAAGGCTTTTTTTTTTTTAAATTTTCCCTAGGCTTTCAGGTGTTTTTTTTTATTTGCCCTAAGGCCTAGGGCAGTGATGGCAAACCTATGACACGCGTGTCAGAGGTGACACCTGAACTCATTTTTTTGGTTGATTTTTTTTTGTTAAATGGCATTTAAATATATAAAATAAATATCAAAAATATGTCTTTGTTTTACTATGGTTGCAGATATCAAAAAATTTCTATATGTGACACAGCACCAGAATTAAGTTAGGATTTTTCAAAATGCTGACACGCCAAGCTCAAAAGGTTCGCCATCACTGGCCTAGGGGCTAATCCATAGATTGCTGAAACAAGGAATTGATTTCTAAGTGATTTAGAGTTTAGGAAAATATCTCAGATTTGCTGCTTTTTAGATTTGTTTGAATTTATTGATACCTGAAGTGTTCTTTTCTGCATGGTTGACTACTAAAATTAATGGGTATCTGCAAGATATTACCGAAAAAAGACAGGCCAGTAGTTAAAGTCCTTTATTTGACTTCTCAGAAGAGAAAAGAAATCTGAAAAGCAAATCATAATCCTCTTAAGAAAATGTTACAGAAGTAAGCAGTCATGAAAATATAAGGCCTGAAAAGCTCTTGCTAGGTTGCAGTGTTTTAAAATCATTTCTAAGCTACTTCAGAAGGTTTTAAAAAACAATGCTCCTTCTCCTCAACCTCCCTTCCCCCCTAAAAAAAAAAAAACCTTTTGAAATTGATTTGCAAGATTAGTCATCCTTTCGGTTTCTTAACACACTGTCTTTCATATCATACCGAATTCTAAATTATAAAGCTTGTTGGCTTTAGATTTCTCTTTTTCACTATTTTTTTCTTAATTGGTAAAGTGAAAGAAAAACCTGTACATATTGGAGAATCTCAACAAAAGGCAGAATCACCTGTGATGTTTCTTCCCTTTCAAACACAGCTCTAGCTGTACTTTAAGAAAAGCATACATCGTAAGTGGGACCTCAGTAACTGTTAATTATTGGTCATCTCCTCACTCTTCTGATGCCAGTGAGGTAGAGGGTAATGGGCCTACTTTGCTCTGGCACACACTAGGTGCCTGGCACAGGCAGGCATCCAACAAGGTGCTCTTTTTCGTGTTTGTTTTTCTTAATATTGATTTCAGAGAGATGAGAGAGAGATGGAAACATCAAAGATGAGAGAGAATCATCAATGGACTGCCCTTTGCGTGCCTCTTACTGGGATCGAGCCCATGACTTAGGCATGTGCTCTGACCAGGAGCCACACTGGCTGGTTAAGATGCTATTTTTCACAGTTGTGTTTTGGGGGCCACACTTGTATTTGTGGCAGTGCTGTAGATAGGAGATTAAATCACAGTATTAATTTTGGTGTGTGTAAAATAGACTTTATACTAAATAAAAAATACCCAGCCTTTACTCTGGATTTTGTATACATTATAAATTCTCAGAATTGAGAAGGATGATTTGTTATTCTGAATCATTTCTTTTCAGTTTTTCTGAAATTATATATATCCATTAAGTAGATTTATTGTTGTATTTTTTAAATTACTGACTTACATATGTATTCTGTGATTTTTTTAGGAGGAGACACAATCATTACTAGAAAGCCTGCATGTGTACCATACAAATTACTTTCTGGTTTTGAGATGTCTTCATCAGTTCACTTCTTCTCTTCCCAAGTACCCACTGGGTCGACAGGTAACCAAAATTTCCTCATTTGGAATCTGTGAAGTCAGAATATTGGTAGTTTCTTGCTTTGATTTCGGTAGCATTCAGACATCAGAATTTGAAATGGATCCAAATCTTGCAGTGAGTGCACAATCTAAATCCATTCCAGCTGTACCCATTACTGGTAATTGAAACAATATTTTTTACTCTGATGGCCACAACTAGAAACGACCACATCAATCCTATTGATGTTGCTTCCTCTGCAATGTATTTGTGCTAAGGCATTTCAGCTTTTTCTGTTTAACACTTTCCATCACTTAAACAAAGGTGACCCTCCACCTTAGTGAAATGGAAAAATTCTGTTTAAGAATGCTTAATGGTTAACCTTGCATTATACTAAGAACTAAAAGGGAACTAGTACTTCTCCCTGCAAAATTATCCTCTGCCGGCCTTTGTGTCATATAAACCCATGAACCATCTGTAGGATTTTAATGGAAGAATTTTGTATTCTTAAAAGTTTGCACTTAACTCAAAGGTTTAGAGAATAAATATGTAAAAAATGACTTGTTGCCCTGGCTGGTTTGGCTCAGTGGATGGAGTGTTGGCCTGCAGACTGAAGGGTTCTGGGTTCGATTCCAGGTGGGGACACATGCTCAGGTTGCAGGCTCGAGCCCCAGTGGGGGGTCTGCAGGAGGCAGCCCATCAATGATTCTCATCATTGCTGTTTCTAACTCTCCCTCTCCCTTCCTCTCTGAAATGAATAAAAATATTTTTTTAAAAATGACTTGTTTATAAAATGATTGCTGCCATTAAGCCTTTTTTTTATTAATCACATTATCATTTTCATGATTTTTGTGTTGCAAAGTGACCGGTGATTAACAGCCAATTCCAATATAGTTTCACTTTCCTTATATGCAAATGATGTTCTTATAAATACTGATCCATGTGATATATGCCAGTTTTTTTGTCGTCTAAAGAAAATGGTTGTTTTTAATAACCCTAATTTTTTGACTAGTTATGTGGATTTTGTCAAACTAGTAGTATGCCAACTTAGTACATCACTTTTGGTTCCTCATAAGTGTGCTATTCACTTACAGATCAGAGAGCTGTACTGCACATGTTTAGAAAAGAACATATGGGATTCAGAGGAGTATGCATCGGCCTTGCAGCTGCTGAGGTAGTTTTTTTTTAGTCTGCTCTAAGCTTGCCAATATGTAACATCTTCCTCCAGACCTCTGCCTGCCAAGTAGTTTTATAAGTAGCCATGTGTGTCTAATATTTCTATCTATCTTGAATTTATGTTTGTAGCTTACAGTGTTTTTAATGTAGCAACCATCCATTTCTTTGTTGGTGTTACTTTGTTTTTAAGTGTTATTTTTAAAGTAAAACAAGTCAAATAGTAACACTACATGAGTAGGTATGGATAGTTCTCATGGAGCCAGCTTGACATGGGGCAGGGAAGGTAGTCATGGAAAGCGAGCTCACCATGGCCCTTCGCTGCTTGAGTGGCGGAGCAGCATCACTAGGGGAAATGCATCCTGTGAAGGAGGTCACTGCTGACCTTGCTGAGGAGCAACCACGAGTAGGCAGTGGCCTTGATGCTTTTCCCCACCTGAGCTGGCCCTGTTCACATCAACATGGGATAATTCATAAATTATTTATCTAATATTACATGAATAAGTAAGGTATATTGTGGAGTTATTATTATCAAAGATCAGTTACCGTCCTTGACAAATGCATCTTTTTTAAAGTTATAATCATTTGTTTTCCTTGGCTTTATATGTATGGTGACTCTTTAGTCTTCCATCAAAATAGTGACCACTTGAACAGTGAGAAAAGGAAAATCAAGTATGAGTTGTTTCTGCACACAGTCTTGTAATTTTCCTCAGTGGATATAAGTGCTTATATGAAAATATAAAGAAGTCTGAAAACTGAATATTTATTAAGCTTTGGCTTCCTCTGGGTCCACAAGAAAAGAACAGATGGGCACAGTAGGAGGAAAATTCACATTGACAGCACTTTAAGTCCAGAGACTTAATAATACAAATGTTTAGGATCTAGCAGGTGCAGTTTAAGATGGGAAACTAATTTTATGCTATTTGGAAAAATAACTCCCCATGGAAACTAGGTTGCTACTGAAAAGCTGTATTTTATTTTTTTTAAATGCCAGTAAGAGATTTTTATGTATTTATATACTTCTACTGAAATATTTCTGAGACTTCTTTTGTTTTCTATTAAAGTTAACATACCTATCTCAAACACCCAATTGATTCTTGCTAGATTTCCTCTTAAACCTTCATGATTAGTGATTGTCTTCCTTCTCCAGGTTGGTATTTCCAAACTCATAGATTCCTTTGTCAGGGAAGGACTTGTTCTTTTCCTTCTGTATCTCCCTTGGCCTGTAGTCTTGGGGTACAAGTCAAGGATCATGAATAGCAATTCCAAACTAGGGTAGGAAAACATGAATAATAACTACTCTGTGTGAAGGCTTGTAGGGTGCCAGGCACTGCATTATGTACTTTCAATACATTTTCCAGTTCAGTACTCAAGTATTACTAGTATATACTATTAGCCACACTTTAAAGCTGAGAAAACTGAAGCACAGATAGTGTTTTAGTGATTTGCCAGATTCTCTTAACTGTTGATGGAACCAGGTTCTAATCCAGGCTTCACTTTGAAGCTGTTGTACTTATGGATTTGGAGTTTTCATAAAGCAAAAACAATAGAAAGCAAAGTTTTAGTCATTTTGGTAAGCTGAGGTCAGAAACATAGGAATGTAAAAGGCACTAAGAGCAAATAAAGCAGCTACAGAAAGGACCAGCAAGAGTGGGCACTACAAAAGGGAAGGAATCTGGGAACCTGGACTGGATTTCTTTTCCCCTTTGTACAGATTAGACAGAGACAGGAAGTCAGAGACACTTGTCAGTTTGACATTCTAATTAGGAATCATCTGAATTTAGGAAACTGGACATTCTTATCATCTGTCTTCAAACAATTCAAATGATGAAAGAAATTAAGAATAAAATTATAATTGAATGTTACTTTGGAAAGAAAAACTAAGGTACTGTTAGAACCATAGTCTAGTAACATCTTAAGTATCTTCTCTTGAAAAATCCCTGTTATCTGGAAACTGACATGCTAAAGTAACCATAGATCTACTTGATGAAATATTTCGTGACCCTTAAAAAGTACTTAATTCTTTTTAAAAAATGTTTTTATTGATTTGAGAGAGGAAGGGAGAGAGAAAGAAACATCGATTTGTTCTTCTTATGCATTCATTGGTTGACTCTTGTATGTGCCCTAACTTGGGATTGAACCCACAACCTTGGCGTATCAAGACAATGATTTAACCAACTGAAAAAGTTCTTTTGTGGAATCACAAAAGACCCCTAGTAGCCAAAACAATCTTAAGAAAGAAGAATGTAGGTGGAGACATCATGCTTCATGATTTCAAATTATATTATAAAACTATAGTAATCAAAAACAGAATGGTATTGTCATAAAAACAGACAGATAGATCAATGGAACATAATAGAAATAAACCCACACATATTTGGGCAATTAATGACAAAAGATCCAAGAAAATACAATGAGGGAAGACGAGTCTTCAATAAATGGTGTTGGGAAAATTGGACAGATACATGTGAAAGAATGAGGCCAGACCACTATCTTATACTTCACAAAATCAACTCAAAATGGATTAAAGACTTGAATGTGAGACCTGAAACCATAAAACCAGAAGAAAACATAATCGGTAAATAAGCTTCTTGACATTGGTCTTGGCAATGATTTTTTGGAAAAGATCTACAGAATTTTGTATCACAGTTATTTTAAAAATCTATGCAACAGACATTGATGTGTGTGGGGGGAGCATGCAAGTATGCCTTAATAATATGTCATAATTTGATATGAGTACATGGTTCTGCATGTCTTCCATACTTCTCCTCTCTGAGTCAACTCTTGGAGCATGAAGACCACATACAGGATATGAATTGGTTAATTTTTTACTCAACTACATCCAATTATATAAGGACATATTTAAGTTAAAATGCCATTTGGGAACAGGAAGTGGTAAAAATGATGCCATCTCTGCAGTGAGCTAGGGAGTACACTGGCTTTTCCTGGTCAGCTATGAAAGACCTTAAGATGCAAAATTTACCTTCCTGTTGGAGAGACTCTCTCAACAGCCATCTAGAAACTAAATACTAGATGAAGAATTTTTCAGACATACGTAATTCTAAAAACCTTGCTTCATAATAAGATTGATCTAAGTCACAGTCCTCAACTTAGAGGAAGGTGATGGATCAGCTGGGCCTGAAGAGTACTGTGCCCTCACATTAGGAGTGATGGATTGCTATGGCAACGATTCTTAAATTGGGATAATGAAAAGTGTGCCCCTTTTTAGGGAATTTATTCTGCCCCCTACCCCATCAATTGAGATTTACTCATCCATACTTACTTCATTTTATTCCAAATAAGGGAACCAAAGCCAGAAACATTGAATGACTTTTTTGCAGATAACAGAGCTGGAATTTAAATCTGAATTTTGAAAGTTCAGTCTGTTTTTTAATCCTGTTTTAATTATTTGAAAGGTGGTGTAAAAGGAAATGTATATGGGTTTGTGGCCAATAGTCCATGTTCAGAGCATACCCACTTTTTAAAAATGAGCCAGCTGAGCCCTAACCGGTTTGGCTCAGTGGATAGAGTGTCGGCCTGCGGACTCAAGGGTCCCAGGTTCGATTCTGGTCAAGGGCATGTACCTTGGTTGCGGCCACATCCCCAGTGGGGAGTGTGCAGGAGGCAGCTGATCGGTGTTTCTCTCTCATTGATGTTTCTGACTCTCTATCCCTCTCCCTTCCTCTCTGTAAAAAAATCAATAAAAAATATATTTAAAAATGAGCCAGCTGAGCAAGTTTCAGGGGACTCAATGTCCCCACCCTTCCTCCCCCTCATGTCCTGACACTAGTCATCTTGGCACAGGCTGCAGACATAAATAAAAGAAGCCATAGTGTATAGTCTGCTTATCCTGAGTGTAACTTTATGAGTTTGTTGCAGAAACAGATTTGCAAGTTGAAGTTGATTGATAGCTGAAGGAATTTACTTTATACTGAAAGAAATTATTCTAATTTCTGAGGAAGGCTTCTGAGTTAAACAGTAATATATAGCTCAGCTTTCATTGAGTTGAAAAAACGTGACTCAAAAAACATTTGATCACTTTAGCTTACTTCAAAGAGACTAGAGATTTGGAATCTAAATAATGCATTGTTTTCTGACTTTGCAGATCATCTTTAGAAGATATTTAAAAGATCTAGTTATGAAAAATGACACAGTTCTACAGTCTGTGAGATGCTTCCTAAATAGCAGTATCTAACTTTTGATGGTCTAGATCAGTGATGGCGAACCTATGACACGCGTGTCAGAGGTGACACGCGAACTCATTTCTTTGGTTGATTTTTCTTTGTTAAATGGCATTTAAATATATAAAATAAATATCAAAAATATAAGTCTTTGTTTTACTATGGTTGCAAATATCAAAAAATTTCTATATGTGACACGGCACCAGAGTTAAGTTAGGGTTTTTCAAAATGCTGACACGCCGAGCTCAAAAGGTTCGCCATCACTGATCTAGATTTATCCATGCAGGAGATACATGAGATTGCACTATTAACATCTAATTTCTTACGTTTAGAGCAGGGTTCTGAATTTGCATCACAGTGGGTCCTCCACAATTATTTGTAGGTAAAGTCAGACAAACTGCTGAACTGTTGAAGTTCATTTTACAGCAAAATATGTTGAGAGTAATGTTTTTAGAGTAATGCTTTTCAGGCTTTAGTGTGCATAAGAATCAGCTGAGGTATGTTAAATGTGTAAATTTATGCCCTCTCCCCCAAAATTCTGAATCTTATTATTGGGAACCTCAGTGTGGTGGTCAGCAGCAACCTGAATTTAACAAGCACTCCACCACATTTGGACATATGGTCCAGGAACCACTTTGAGAAACACTGTTCTAGAAAATAAGGGGATAGGAGCCCTGGTCAGGTGGTTCAGTTGGTTGGAGCATTGCCCCATACACCAAAAGGTGGTGGGTTCAATTCCCAATCAGGGCACATACCCAGGTGGCAGGTTCGGTTCCCAGTCGGGCAATGTGCAAGAGGCAGCTGATTGATGTTTCTCACGTCAGTGTTTCTCTCTCTCTCTCTACCCTCTTCCTCTCTTTCAAGTCAATTAAAAAAGAAATTGAGGAAGAAATGAAGCCATTAAAGGAAAAGATAAGTCTTAATTGTGGAGAAGTTGGGTGACTTTGGGCCATTGATCTCAAATTGATCTCTTAGTCCAAAACTGGAATAAAGTATTTAATTGCTAATAGTGAGCCATGGTTTTTTTATATCAATAAACAGAAAAAATAATCTGAATTTTTATTTTTTTTTTTTATTAAAGTGAATGCCCACTACTACTTTTCTGCTAGTAAAATGAATAGGCAGCTAAGAAATAAAATGGAGAAATAGCTAATCAAACTTAGTTTGACAACTTATTTTTTCTTGTGAATTTAGCATTATACTTTTGTAGTTTTTTGGGCTCGATATGTTGAGCCTCTGATGGCAAAGATGACCCTTGTTTTTACCTACAATGAATTTTGCCCAAGTGAGAGATTAAGGTAGACAAGTAGATAGGCAATTAAATACAGAGTAATAAGGGCTGTGATGGGTGAGGTTTCGTGTGCTGAGGAACTAATAGACTGTACAGTTAACTTTCATTTGGAGGTTGAGCAGTTTCTTGGAGAAGTGGCATCTAAGATGAAATATCAAGGCTTAGGAGGAATTATGCATATTTTTATTTCACTTGTCATGATCATATACAATTGCTTTGTTGTGTTGTCTTTGAAGAAGATAATCTCTGAATGTTTGTAGTTGTTTTTTTTGGAAGCATTTTTATTTTTTCTTCTTCATTGATATATTTTCAGGTTTACGTTTTTGAATATTTTTCAAAGCAGTTTTATAATGGTGTGTTGAAAACCTGCGAGCTCATTATTCAGATCTTTGCATTAGCCGTGGATTGACTAGTTTCTCCTTATAGTCTGTTCTCAATCAGACGTTTATATAATCAGTACTTAACCAGAAATTATTCTGCACAATGAAGCAGAACACTCCATTGCCCTGCAGGATGATTGCTTTTAATGATTGCTAAAGGATTCTCTTTCTGTCTCAGTTAAGGAAACATTTTTTATGGCAACCTATAAAACTTTTAACACAGTAAGTACCACAAGCCTTTTTGGAACCATTTACTTGATGGTGATATAATCACTTAATCAAGTTGGTTAAAGATAAATAGCTCATTTTCCACATTAATATGATCTATTCTAGATGTGTTTTTTTCTTTCTCTTCAAAGTAATCTAGTATGATGGCTTTTATACTTTTAAATTCAAATATTTTCTTTTAGTTTTATTCTATTTCTTTGAAAGCAATGTGCTGGATGGAATTCACCAAAATTCGAAAGCATTATCACACTATCTTCAATTCCTCTCCTCCCATTCTCTCTCTAACTTACTTGTTTTTTTGCACAACTACCTTGATCAAGGTCAACAGTGACCTTCTTGTACCTAAATGTAATGGTCTGTTCTCCGTGTGCATTTGTATTTTTAAACTATTATCGGCATTTAACATAGTTCATCACTTTTTTTTTTTTAAACCTCACCTGAGGATATATTTTCATTGATTTTTAGAGGGATGTGGGGGAGAGAAAGAGAGAAACATAAATTGGTTGCTTCCTGTACGCACCCCAAATTGGGGGGATGTAATCCAAAACCCAGGTGTGTGCCCTGGCCAGGAATCGAACCCTAGACTCTTCGGTGGATGGGAGGATGCTCCTACCAACTGAGCTACACTCACCAGGGCAGAAGAGAAGATTTTACATGTCTTCTTAAAATCGGGAAAAGTTTGCCTTTTGTCCACCCCTACCAGTTTCTATATTATTGGTTTGGTTGATGATGTTTTTTGTTTTTCAGTCTGCATTTAAATTTTAGTTGAAGTAACCAGGTTAATTTTTTTCAGTAGTCATAATCTAGTTAGATTTGTATTTTCCCCCTAACTTAGTAATATTAGTATTTTTCCCCATTTTTTATTATGAAAATTGTCAAACATAAGAGAATTATCTTGCAGAATAGCATACGTTCTGGATTTGTCTGATTGTTTCTTCATGATTAATATAAGAAGTTTTAATCATTGTAGTCTTCATAATTTAGGACTGTTTGCTGAGAATAACTTGTATACTTATGTCATAGCGCTTAACATTACTAATATTAACCTGATTCCATTTCATTCTGTTACTGAATATGAGCTTAGTGGAGAGATCCTATAAGTAATGGCTCTGAGAACAGGATCTTAATTTGAGAATATCTGTGTTCTGTCTCCATTTCTAACAAAGATCTCCAATATGGCCTTAAATGAGTTACACAACTCTTCTGCTTGTTACAAAACAAGCAGAATTTCCCATGTTACTTAAAATTAAGTGGATTTCCTGACTGATGTTTATAATGCCCATAAAAGATATAAAGCTAGCTAAAATAGTAATTAGAGAAATTATTGTGATACTCTTCTGGTCCTTCCAAGCAAGCTTTCTTTTAGCATAAGTGTTATTTCCTCAGCAAACATTTCTTGTCTCATATTTACATTTATATCTGCAGTGAAGGGAAACCTTCAATGCCTACTGTATGGTAAGCACTGTGTTAGATTCTTCAAATACATCTTCTCATTAGTTTTTAAGCCTCCATTCTAAGCTGTGAAATAGGTGAGTCCCTGTTTCATTTTACAGACAGGGAAACCAAGGATCAGGGGTGTTTGGTAATTTGTTCTATATTGCAGACATGGTATGTGCCAGAGCCAGACTTTGAACCCAATGTTTGTAAGCTTTCTAAGCTGAGCTTCATCATGAGAACTCTTCTGAATACTTCTGAATGTCATACATATTGAGGAAAATCTCTCCAACAAATGTTGGTAGCTACTAATGAAGAATTTATACCATCTTCTTCTGATCAGAATCATTTCATATGTAGATAATATTTTTTAACCTCATTAATGTTCCAGTTAGATTACATCTCCTGTCACTGATTCTCTTCTAGAATGTTGGCAAAGGATGAACTGATGACCATCCTTCAGAAGTGTTTCAGCGTTTTAAAGTCCTCTTCTGAAAAGCATCTTGGCAGCACAGAAAAGAGGATAGAGGAGCTCCTGGCCCAGCTTCAGAGCCTGGATGGTGAGAAGATGATATCCTGCCAATTTTACTGGCTATGAAAGTCATGTAACTAAAATGACATGGAAAACCCCATGTTCAGATGTATTGAGAGATGAAGGCATAAAGTCGTTCATGATCAGTCAGTATACCAAGCCTCAGAATATTACATATTGATAATTACAAACAGGTCAAATGGTTATCTTCCAGCTTTGGTTTAAGCAATGAAAAACATCAAATGGGCGAAAAATAGAAACATTCTTTGTGCAGATGGATAATTTGGAGGACTTACCTTTAAAAAAAAGGTGGGGGAGGGACAAAAATATTAAGATTGATGAGATTAGCAGGGCATCGTAATTAAGGACTCCTTTTAGATTTTTTTTCTTAAGCATTCCATCAGGTCCTTTATAGATTTCAAAAACACTGCATAAGTCATTAGTAAGCCTGAAAAATTAATAGTTCTCAACTGCTTTCACAGCAGTGAGGCTCATTGGTGTGCTGATTACCAGTGCATGAGGTCTGCTTTAATCAGACTTACAAGAGCCTGAATCCTTCAGTGAAAGTGAACTGAGGCAGCCTGCCATTTCTCTGTGTTGAAGGGTTACCAGTTCCCTTATTTTCATGGCCCCCATGTGACCATAGTTATATTTGCCAGATGCTGGGGTGCCTGGTTGTGTACAAGTAGCCATGTTCTGTTCTCTCACGCTCCAGGACTTCTTGTTCTTGTGGGCACCACAGATTGGTACTGATCATTAACTCTCATGGGCTCTTCTGCTCTCTCTCTAAGCCAAAGTATGGAATTCTTTTGGTAAAGCATTTCCCCTATTCAGGAAAATTTTAATGGAGCTTGGGCGAAAGAGACAGCTTGGTGGATAATGTATAAGCACATAGATTGGACATGGATTAGTGGAAATATTTTACTTGTAATGCCATAGCAATCCTTCCTGTTTGGCAAGTGTTCCTTTGTCTTGTAAAGCCTTTGGATTTAGGAAACCACTTTTGCTGATACCCCTCCCCGTCTCGTCTCCCTGCTGCAGTGTTAGGCACCGGAGGAATGCTTAGTTAATGGAAGGTGAAAGAGCAAGTGGCAGGAACAGGCAAAAGGAGGAAGTACCCCACAAGACTAAGGGGTGGGTTCCCTCCAGGTTGTGGGTGGGCATGAGCCTAACCATGTTTCAAAAGGGCTGTAATTGGTAATTGTGGAGATCATTGAGTCCAGCTACATACAGAATCTAAAGCTCAGAGGAGAAAGGAACTTGCTCAAAATCCCACAGCCAGCTAGCACCCAGACCAGTACCTACCTCTCTTAATCACCAGCTCATTGTTCTTTTCTCACCGATTCACACTTTAAATGCCCCCTAATTATGGTCACTGGGACAGTGAAGGTCCACTTTAAGGACATAAATAGGGTAAAAGACTTAGGAGTATTTAACATAAATTAGGTAAATTTCCATCTTTTACAAAATTGGACTCAGCCCTACCTGGTTTGGCTCAGTGGAGAGAGTGTAGGCCTGCAGACTGAAAGGTCCCGGGTTTGATTCTGGTCAAGGGCACATGCCCAGGTTGCTGGCTTGGTCCCCAGTAGGGGGCGTGCAGGAGGCAGCCGATCAATGATTTCCTTTCATCATTGATGTTCTGTCTCTCTCCCTTTCCCTTCTTCTCTGAAATCAATAAAAATATAAAAACAAACAAAAAAAACCGCACCAAAATTGGACTCAGATATTTGTAAAATGAAACTGCATATATAATGCAGTTTCATTTTACAAGTCTGAGATGTGGTTTACTGTGGCCTATGCTGAAGAGCAAAGGTGCACTTTGTGTTTTAGTAGATTATGTCAAAACTTTTACACACCCTCTTTATTACTTTAATAGCATTTTGTCAAAAATAGTACATTGGAACATCAGGGCCAAACTTGCCAGTGTGTGGGTTTATGTTGTTGATCATCGGCATAGTCAAAGGAATACAGTTTAAATTTGTTTTTTAGAAGCTATTTATAACAGCACAAAGACTTGGCGCTTTTTGCTGTTGGTTTTTTTGGAGGAGGGTATTTGTTTGTACTTTGTTTTCATTGTGGTCACATTTTAAAAATTCAGTAGCTGGTTTTTTCAAGACCCCTCTGCAGCATAAGTTATGTAATATTTATTGACCTTTAGCTTCTGGAAGAAATAATTTATCTGATGGACCCTTGGTCCCCTGCCAGATGTAACTGTATTTCTCTTGGCATAGTAGAAATGTTGGTTCTCCTGACTTGAATGGATTTATCCCAGTTGCTGTATATTGGTTTTGTATTAAAAGCAGAAGTCAAAGAGGAAGAAGATGCTTCTGGGTCACAGTCAAAGGGGCTTCAGAAGACAGACCTCTATCATCTTCAGAAGGTCAGGTCACTTCTCCTTCCAGTGACACCCTGTGATACTCCCTTTTTTCCAGTATGTACTCTAGATTAGCTCTGCCTGGATATTTCTATTTTCCTTTTAAAATCACACCCAGAAACAAAGCAGATTTTGTAATTTACTTATAAATGAAACATCCTATTTATCTCACTGCCAGCCTCATTCTCCATGTACACAGTCTGGAATTTACTAGTGAACATAGGTGGAAACTGTTCCTGTAGCCTCAGAGAGAGAGAAAATTAACTGGCAATAGGGAAAATGGGAACATAGTTGCAAAAAAGAACCCAATTATTTATCTGATGTATTTGTTGGTATTTCTGTTGAGCCTACCTCATTAGTTTTAGATACTTTTGTTGATTTTTTAAATGTATAGTCATGTAGAGCAGAAATTGAACTACAGTATACCCATTGTAATCTTTTTCAGGTAGTTCTAACTTTAGAATCTTGGTCGTCAGAGTATAGAACCTTCTTTGTATAGCATGATACCAAGTTATGATAAATGTAGAATAAAATTTCAATCTAAGCAAAAGCAAACCACATGGAAATCTATTCTGTTAGTGTGGCAAAAGGGCAAGGTTTTTCTTTTCCTTGTAAGTCCTTTACTTAAATGAAGTAATGAGTTGTGGATAGTGAGCACTCTGCCATATAACTTAGTAACGAAGTTAACTGCCCTTTTCCTCTTTCCCTGAAAATTTACTCAATGTTTGGAGCAAAACACTAGGAGGAGAGATTCTTTCCAGACCTTAAAAATAAAAAAGAACCCATTTTGATCTGATTCTTTCTTGCATATTCTGTCTTAGGCAAAGGGCATCAGCTGCCTCTGAGGGGTTTTCTTTCTCCAAATCACCAGAAAAGCTATGTTCTTTCCATCCACAGTCACTATTGGAAATGAAGGAGTTAAGAAGAACAGGAAAGAAACAAACCAAGTTTGAAGTCCTGAGAGAAAAAGTTGTGAACTTCATTGACTGTCTGGTGAGGTGAGTGGTTGCTCTTAAGCGCTAAAAATCTGGCTATTTTCCCAAATAGCACTGATGTGATAGCATCCATACCCATTTTGGGACACTTCCCCCTAGATTAGGCTTTATGCTTTTCAGGTTCCTCCTTCCAGCTTAGAATTGTAATTTTGATCGTCTTTCCATCCTTATGAAGATGTGTAAACAAAATGACTTAGTGCATTCTTTTACAGCTAGTTCAAAAGTACAGGTTTAAATTTGATCTAGTTCATTAGGCTGGGATACGAGGGGTGGTGATGAAAACAGAAAGCGTTTTTGCCCTCTCTAATAACACAGTGTTTGCATTGCACTTTATTCTTTTTTTAAAATTAAATCTTTATTGTTCAGATTATTGCACTTTGTTCTTTCTCTATCTCTGCTAAGAGTATGCTGGACCTGGGCCAAGCCCCAGAGCAGACTAGCCGTAATGTCCTATTTTATCCCGAGTAAAGAAAGGACTTATAATTCTAGAGAATACCTGTGCGATCATTATCAGCACTAAATTCATGTTGAGAAATGTACTCATAGCAAACTTAGAAGTCTACCAGTCTTGCTTGTTTTTTAAAGATGATTCCCTTTTGGGAAACCCAGATCATTGCTATAGAAAAACAAGGCAAGTGAGAAAAAGAAAATGACTTAATAGTTAAAGAGTAGGAAAACAAACTGTTATTTATCATTGCTGATTATATTTTAATGGCAGTCTAACTCAACAGCCAGCTAGACACTGAATAGAATCAAGTACTACAAATATAGCAGCTGTTATTGAAGACAAAAAGTGGTTTTCTGATAAATTACCTGACCTTCTTGAAAGTGAAAAGTTCCATTTTCCAGGACAATGTGGGGGCAGAGTCATTGTTCCTAGTCATTGGGGAGAAATTACTAATGTCATGAAAGAGGTCCAAATGACCAACCAAGTATGACAAAGGCATTTTACACTGAGAGAAATGTGTCATATAAAAGTGATGCAATGCAATGTTGAACTGACCTACAAACCAGAAATGACCTTATAGAACTCGTAGAGTTAATCTTGCCCTGCTGGCTTCCCTGTTCCTATAGTTTCCTGACCCAGGTTCCTGGATCTTCCCTTTTACCAGGTTGTACCATTGCAGTTGCTAAAAATAATTTTGCAATGAATTGTAGCATAATTTCTAAGCCGAATGTCAGGTTCCTTTTGTAGTTCTAACTAATCCCAAATTGTAGGCTCTGAAACCAGACAACCATTTCCCATTTGTGATCTTTGACCTAATATGTCTGACCTTTTACCTTTCTGAGTAGTTACTAAAATAAAACTGAACATGATTGAAATATGTTGTGAAATCACAAAATTTTCCTTACTAGGGTTGACTTTCTTTACTAAGATTGACTCTCCCAGGAGGAAAGAGATTAGGATTCGTAGCATATTAGAGCTAAAAGGGACCCGAGAAGTCATGTGGCAGCTAAAGCCCAGCGAGAGGCTGACTGTGGAAAGTCCCAGGCCCCGTATGATGACATCTGTCAAAAGGCCCTCTTCATTTCTCCATGCTGTTGCCAAGGATCAGCACATTACAGTTGTTCGAGAAGAGCTTGGAGTTCTGGAGGAAGGTGATCTAGAGCTGTTCAGACAAGTGATATACAAACAGACCGTGAAACTTTGCTGAGCTGGAAATTAAAAGGGAGAGAGAAGCCAAAGAGATGCTTGAAAGGAAGTGACAAAGGAAGAGATTTAAGTTAAAAAGCTAAATGGGAGAGGGAGTGGCTAGAAAAAGTTTGAGGAAAGTCAAGACGGCCTTGTGGCCATTTGGCAAACTTGGAAGCAAATACCAAGGGGAAGAAAAGAAAAATCGGACCTTCCTGAAACCACCGAAAGTGAAAGTGCAGCCTTGTTGAGTGGCCACCGGGGGTCACAGCAACATCACCTTCCCCCAACTCTCCCTTCCTACTCCGAAAGACTCATTCTTTCCTCCCATTTCCACCCCAAAGTAGAGTAGTATTTGCTTTTTAGTCTACTTTTGTTTGCAATTCAATTTTATATCAGTAGTAATTCTTTTGTACATTGAAATGAGAGGCTCTGTTTAAAAAGAAACCGTCCACACCCCCTACCCCTAGGCCAACCAAGATTGGAAGGTGCTACCATTGGTGCTGCCTTCTTTTTCCACAGTCTGTTACTTAATGTTTTGTACTTCACTGAATTGTGATAGTTAGAAACTTCATATATAGTTTGTGGAAATTATCCAGTTAAACATACTGCTTGGGGGAAAAAAGATAAACATAAGCAATAGACTCCAAAAGGCAGGGTTCCCAATGTACCATGAGCCTTATTGAGACGACTGAGAGCAGAGACTAAGTTAACGGTTTTCACCAAAATACAAGCTTCAACTTTTTAGCCCTTGATACTAAGTGGTTCTACCAGTTCCCTAAAAACACCTGTCTGATCTGAATCCAAAATGAGCATGGTAGATGCTGTAGTGTCCGACTAATTGCATATTTCTTCTCACAGCAAATAAGTTGCAGAAGAATGTTTCTGTGCCCATCTCCAGGTTTATAGTTGTTGTTCCCTTAATGTAGCCCAGTGGAAACAAAATATAGGCAAATATATTACCTCTGATGGAGATACTTTGAGGATATTAAAAAAGACTTTTTCCCTAAGGAATTCTAAACATTAAATATAAAGATACTGAAAAGGGAGAGGATTACAAATGTGAGACAATAATTTTTTCTGAAATTGACTATCTGGTTGCCTTGTTAAACTTCCAGTCCTTATTACATAGCAGGGACGTCAATAGAGTCTTTAATGATTGGGGAGAAACAGCCTGAGGTTGGTGTAGGAAGTTTATGGTCAGAAATTATAAATGAGTAACCAGCCATCCAGGGTGGCATTCAGCATCAGAGAAACCATTCCTGCGGCTATAGCTAAATTAACTTAATCTTGAGTAAGGTGTTAGCAGTACTTGAGGTACAGAATGCTGGTCCTTAGGTCATACTTTTTGCAATTGGCTTTTATTCTGATTGACTGCAGATGTCTACATAAGTGGACTGAGCTGGGGGCCAGGAGCTCTTGAGACAGGGAGGAAGGAGATACTGGGGAGTGATGTGTATGGTTAATACCCTCCTCACTTTCTCTTCCTCCACTGACACGCTGGTGAGCAGGAATAGTGGGATTTTCTGGGGGATGGTATCCTCTGCAAGAGGGAGAAAGCCAGGACTCCAGGAAGAAGAGGGTGATTTCCCTGGTAACTGGGCTGAGGTAAATGCACTGCTTGCACACATGGGAAAAGGAGCTGTTACAGTCTGTCATGTGGCCAAAATACTTTAAGGCTAGGACCGGACTAAGCCCCAGGAATCTTTCTGAAGGCATGTGAGTTCACTGAATTAGTGACTTATTACTCTGTCTTTGGGTAGTGTATGCCAAAGCTTCTTCCAATTTGTTACCCTCTAGGCTACCAAAGACCTATGTCACTATCATGGTTGAGACCAGCTGATGGGCTCATTATACATTCAAAGTGAATTTTAAAAAAATGATTTTAGAGAGAGGAAGGGACAGGGAGAGAAACATCAATGTGAGAGAGAAACATTTATTTGTTGCCTCCTGTTTACACTGCAATGTAAGGACAAACCCACATTTTGGTGCATGGGACAATTTTCCAACTAACTGAGCCACATTGGCTCAAACTGAATTTTTTAATGCTTTATTTTTTAAGTTCAGATTTAATTATGTTTATCATCTAGCTCAGAAGAATCCCAAGTTACACTTTTTAAATTTGCTTGTTTTTCAATACCATGAAGCTATCATTTAGCCTTTTCTGCCTTCTAAAGTAAAAAGTAATTGTAGCATAAAAAACTTTCAAGGTACCATTTCTATGAGAGTTACCAGTTAAAACACTTTCTGTGATCCAAAAAGAATTTTGTAAACTCTTAATTCCAGGCACAAGGCCTGTTTAATATTTGCAAGAGTTAAGTGTTTGCTCTGGCAGGAATGTGGGTATCTTGGTTTTCTAAACAATTTAAGAAAGTATATCTTTAATACTTTAAGAAATTGTATTTTAAAGGTTCATAGCAGAAATGTAATTTATGTGCATTTGTTCTTAAAGGTTTAAATCAGAACAAATATAGTTTCTTGTGCTCTAAAGAGTTCTGGAAGTTTTAAAAAATAATGGAATAGGTACAATTCTTTGTAAACCTGCATTGAATTTGATATTTGGGTTTGTTTGTTTTTGGTTATTGATTTTGCCCATTAAGCAAATTGCTCAGTCTTCCCTCAGATTCACAAAAATGTTACATTGAAATTAAACCTGTGCTTATCTAAATGCTGATAGCTGACTTGGGCTGTTTCAGAGAATACCTTCTGCCTCCGGAGACACAGCCTCTGCACGAGGTGGTGTACTTCACCGCTGCTCACACCCTTCACGAGCACCTCAATGCTGCTCCGCGCATGGCCCTCCACACTGCACTCAACAACCCCTATTATTATCTCAAGGTAAGGAGCAGATTCATCTCTCTGACAGTTTGGGTCAGACCCCAGGAATTATTTATCACAAAAACATAAATTTACAGTTCCTAGTGACCAGGCAGTTAGTTGGCACCTCTGTCAGATACCTTTAAAAATCCTTTAGACTTCGGAGGGTGTTTTCTAAGCCAGTGAAAATAATCAAGTCAACTAATGCTGCCAACATTGGATCATTGTAAATGTCTTCCCCTTCGTGTGATAAAATCAGAAGATAGATACTAAAACTTGAGTAAAATGCTACTACTCTTGTGAAATAAAAGAAATGTTTCCTACAATAACAGCGAAATAATGGCTCAAACTATATGGCCTACTAAAATTACTTAGAAATGCTCTGGGATTTCATCTTGAATTTTAAACCAAGGAAAGATCTATTCTGAGAGAGCATCTCCAGATGGCCGGAATCTGCCAGGGATAGACTCCTAAAACCAGACACATTTGATAGTTCTACGAAGTTGTTTATACTGAGAGTACAAGACAAATCAGGATCTTAAAAATCAACTTTCTTTAGCGAGGTAAAGTGGTCACTTTAAACATTTTAGTAAGCTATATTGCAGTAAGTTATATACATATATTAAAAGGTTTGTTGACAGTTTTTTAATAAGTTAATATTAAGTTAATTTATTAGTTACTAAGTTGTCAACTCAGTTTACCATGTAGAAATCTTAACACAAAGGACACCTAAGAAGTGACTCCATGAAACCTATGAAGTATTCTAATGTACTAGTTTCCTGTTCCAAAATGGCACACAGGCATGCTAAGCATTACAAGAGAAATCTTGAGTGGGAAGATATAAATCAGTGGTCTTCAGTGATGGTGGGTAGTGGGGGAGCTTGAGTAATTTCATATTCACAGCACAAAATATCAAGTCATTTTTATTATATAAAGCACACATTAAGTCTCTTACAAAATAATTCTTGCTAGTGGTAGGTCACAGAAAAGAACTGGTGTGATTTTAGCAGTCTTTGGGACTATCCTTCCTATATAATAAAAGCATACTATGCAAATCGACCAAACAGCAGAAGGACCTGTTACTATGACATGCACTGAACACCAGGGGGCAGACGCTAGGGCATGAATCTCATGCACCGGGCCTCTAGTATATTATAAATTCCATGTGTAAGTGAATGTGTGAGAAAGATTTTGTTTCTAAGTAAGAACCATGGATTTCAAATAAATCGAAAAACACTCATGATTTTTGTAAGGGTTAGGATCTGCAGTGTTGATAAGCCTTTGGAATTATAGACATGATAGTAGTGTGTTGGTATTAGTACAGTATAGTAATTGCTAGAATCCAAGTAATTTCAAATGTTGGAAGTAGCATTGTGTTGAAAATCCACAAAGAATTCCAAAACTTTTTATAGAAACCAGAAATGCATTAGGGTCTCAGAAATTAGTAATGTATTATTAAAATGAAAAAAAAAAGAATAAAATGAAAAATATGCTTGTCTTCTGATCCTGGGAGTATTCTTTAGTGACCAGGATTATGACCAAGACTTAATCCTAAACAAGCAGTTAACTGTTGGAGAGTAAATGCAACTCACTAAATAAAGGAAATTATATTCCACTAACTGATTTACTAAATTTAGGTCAGGGGTTTTATTGTCTGATTTTGTACCTAATCATTTCTGAAAGGTAATCATCTTAGTTTACTGTTATTTTTAGAATGAAGCACTGAAAAGTGAAGAAGGCTGCATTCCAAATGTCGCCCCAGACATCTGCATAGCATATAAACTGCACCTCGAGTGCAGCAGGCTAATCAACCTTGTGGACTGGTCAGAGGTAAGTGGAGGGAGAGGAGCAAACTGTGTATTTGTACACTATCCATGACACTTTCCTGGGGTGTTTTTCTTAATGTCTTTTTTGGAAAGCATAAATCACCTCATGCTTCAGAAATTTCTCCAAAATAGCAGCTTACTGTTCAACAGCCCCACTCCCAATCCCCTGCACTCTGATCCAAGCCAATGGTGCATTCATGGGATCAAATCCAAGATAACAGTAAGCAGAAGCTGAGCAGTTTAGATCAGTTTTGTTATTCCACAAAATAAAAGTATATTAACTACCATTTCTCTTATAGCATAAACAAAAAAAAATCCCCACATTAGAATAATTACACTAGCAATCAGGAAGCACAAGGAATAGTTGGCAAGGCCATGGACAACTGTTGTTCTTATTTTAAGTAATGATTCTTTCCCTCCTCAGAATATTACAAAGTTAACTGTTGAAGGCCTTATTTTACAGATCTGTTGTCACCGCTTAAAAATAATTGGCTGCTTCCAAGGAAAACAGGCATTTTGCTGGGGTAATGGAGGTTGGGAGTAGAGGATTCAGTACATCCTTTGCTTTTCAACTTTGACTAGTAATTTTTCTCTGCACATTTCTTCTCTGAAATAACATTATGCAGGAACAACTCTATTATCTTTTAATGTGTATTTGATTTAAAGTGAATATCAATATAGTTTTGAGAATCTGAAACTTGATGTAATTGTTAAAAATGTGCCAGTTAGCAGCGGCAGTGCTTGACCTGGCTTCATATAGAGCCATCAAGGGCAATTAAAAATGTTTGGCAACAGTAGAGATTTTTATTTTCTTCTGTCTTCTCTCTCAAAAGGCTTTTGCAACAGTTGTGACAGCTGCTGAAAAAACAGATGCCAATTCTATAACCTCAGAAGAAAGGAATGACATTATTCAGTATCCTTTTAAAACCACTCTGCAATGTCCAAGTTTATGTATAGAATGTTTATAATTTTCTAAGATCTACATTTGAGATTTATAAAGATGTGATGCAACCAACCTTATTGATATTAACCATTCCATCCCAGAATGTTTCTAAATATTTAATTCAAACTTTAATGTAAAATGAGGCCAAATATAAAATACTTGGTTTAAAACTTATAGCAAGATCATATTCCAAAATTCACCGAAAATATCCAAAACTGTCATTATTGAATTCTCTATTTTTATAAGGTTATTAATGTACTTTCAGGAGTTTTCATACTATGGAAAAAATTAGGTAAATATTAAGCACTTTCCACTCATATCTTATTACTGGATTCTAATTGCATTTAATGGTTTCCCTTAAGGGTTGTTTAATTTAGGAGTATATTTTGAACTATATTTCCGTTTACTAATGTTTTAACATTGATATTTTAACCTCTTGTCAAAATACAACATGGCCAATTTCCTTAACTATATCTTCCAGTGCTCGGTTCATTAGAGCTGTTTCTGAACTAGAACTTCTAGGATTTGTAAAACCTACCAAACAGAAGACTGACCACGTGGCAAGGCTAACATGGGGAGGCTGCTAAGAAAGCAAATGAATGAAGCCGCAAGGATCACATTTAGTTTGAGAGAAGAGAGAGACCAGTCATACTTACATACCACTAGAGGACAAATGTATAATCCCCACATGATGTTTAACCAGAAAGTAGACTGTTAATCCCAAACAGGACTATATCCAAACACTTTCGGCATACTTTGGAATCCAGTAACAGGCTTACATTGTAACTGAAACCTTTCTCACATTATCACTAATTTTCATATTAATAAAATGTTCTTGAACATAGTATGTAAATGTAATAACATTATTCAGGAGTGTAAAGTATTTGCGGTTGATTTAATAGTACTCATTCCTACTCCAAGACATTTTGGAGACATGGGAAAATCTGAGTATGGACTGGATGTTAATTAAATTAGGGAAGTATTATTTTAAGTGAGATAATAGTTTCTAGTTATATAGGACTACCTTATTCTTAGAAGCTGCACTATGTATGTTCTTTGAAATAATTAAATATAAACATATAAACAAATATGGTAAAGTAACTGTTCACTTTAAATGTATTTATTGACTGTTTTCAGCTTGAATGTTCTCTGAATAAAAAAGTGGGAATGAAGAAAATTCTTGAGTTTAGAAAAATAGGGTAATAGAGCTAGAGGGGGATTACAGGATTAAAAGATTTCTAATGGCATGTTTATTATGCTTATGGGAATGATCTAGGTCAGGGGTCCTCAAACTTTTTAAACAGGGGGCCAGTTCACTGTCCCTCAGACCGTTGGAGGGCCGGACTATAGTTTAAAAAAAACCTATGAACAAATTCCTATGCACAGTGCACATATCTTATTTTGAAGTAAAAAAACAAAATGGGCCGAAACCGGTTTGGCTCAGTGGATAGAGCGTCGGCCTGCGGACTGAAAGGTCCCAGGTTCGATTCCGGTCAAGGGCATGTACCTGGGTTGCGGGCACATCCCCAGTGGGAGATGTGCAGGAGGCAGCTGATCGATGTTTCTCTCTCATCGATGTTTCTAACTCTCTATCTCTCTCCCTTCCTCTCTGTAAAAAATCAATAAAATATATTTAAAAAAAAAACAAAAAACGGGAACAAATACAATATTTGTATTTGCATGTGGCCCGCGGGCCGTAGTTTTAGGACCCCTGATCTAGGAGAAAGAAAACAGATGCAGGAGAGAGGACTGCTAGACTGGTCTTTTAATGAGAGGATTTTGGATCTAGTTTTTACCTAGAACGTAGGAACAATTTTTGGAGCCATGTCTGAGTAGATAGGGACAGGTTATTAGGTGCTTTAGCTGAATATTCATTTATTAATACCAATTACTGTATAATTTTTGAAGGGAGTAGATAACCCAAATAATAATCACTTCCACCTAGGGAACATATTAAACAGATTCTAACAGTCCTCCCTTCCCTCATCTTCTAAAGCAGTCTCTGGGTTTAGAACATGGGATCTTTCCTAATTCTCCAGTTAATATTGTGATGCAAAAAAAAAAGTTGTCACTCCAATAAATTTAATTAAAAAATCCAGTTTTATATTTAATACTATGTGAAAACTTACATACTAAAAAGAACATTAATTCATTATTCTGATAAAATATATTCATAGTCACTCCAGAACTTAACTTCCTACTTGCATTCTCCTAAAAATGCTATCCCACTATATCATTGGTTCTCAGCTGGGGACTGTCTCCTCCCCCTACACCCAGCACTTGGCAGTATCTGGAGGTACATTTTGATTGTCACAACAGGGGATTTGAGGGAGAATTCTACTGTTATCTAGTGGGAGAGGCCGGAGATGCTGCTAAATGTCCTATACTACACAGGATAACCCCGCAAAGAAAGAGAATCATCTGGCTCAAATTGATGTGTTGCAATTGAGAATCTGTATTAGTCCATTAAAACCAGATAGAATCCGCCCCCCCCCACCCCTTATTGATGGCACCTTGTGTTATACCAGTGTTTCTCAAACATTTAATGGGCATATGAATTACCTAGAGATCTTGTGCAAGTTCTATACCTCATTTTGGCCTTGTTTTAAACAAAGAATTGGTAAAACATAATCACTAAAGTTTTTATAAAGGAAAAATAAACATTTTGCTTTCTCTGCCAAATTAGGTTATATATAAATTTTATCTATATTAGTAAGAGTAATATGCAAATTAACTGTCACTCCATGGTGGCACCCATGGCCACAAAGATGGTGGCACTGGCTGGAGCCAAGTAGCTGGCCGGAGTGGGGGGGACACTTGGCTTCCTGTAAGCCCCGGCTGGCCACCGAGAGCCGGCCTCTGGGTGGCAGCCACAGAGCTGGCTCCAGCCTGGAGCGAAGGCGGGAGGCAGCGGTCAGAGCTAAGGCCCGGGTCCCAGGTGCCAGAGGGAAGCTGGTGCCGGCAGCCAGGGAAGGAAGGCCTATTCTTGCATCTTCGTGCATCAGGCCTCTAATCCTATATAATAAAACCCTAATACGCAAATCAAACGAATGGAGGTCACTATGACGTGCACTGACCACCACGGGGCAGATGCTCAATGCAGGAGCTGTCTCCTGGTGGTCAGTGCACTTCCACAGGGGGAGCGCTGCTCAGCCAGAAGTGGGGCTCAGGACTAATGAGTGGCGGTTGGGGGGAGCCTCTCCCGTGCAGGCGGTAAGGAGCAAGGGGTCCTGGACTGCAAAAGGGCGCAGGCTGGGCTGAGGGACGTCCCCCCACCAGTGCACGAAATTTCATGCACCAGGTCTCTAGTGTATATATAAAATATCTCCTAGGCCATTTATGACTAGGATATGCTAATAGAATTCACAAAAGAACTCACTGAAGCATTTCCATTCATTTCATTATAGGAAAGCTTTGTTGAAAGTGACTTAAATGTGCTTTTGAAGTAAAACTTCCAAAGCTATTAAAACTGATCAATCATGTAACATTCTATCATGCAGTCAGTTATAAGCGATTTGGAATCAGACTCAGCTTTTGAAAATAGCACTCCAATCTTAGATTTGGTCAATGAAAATACTGATATTTAAGTCTTATCTGTTAAGTCAGATTAAATTGATTGGTTCCTGGAAAATGCTTACATTTAAAACATTGCCTTTATTCAAATACTACCCATCTGTACATTAAAAAACAAGCAGATTAGAAGTAAAGGTTTTATTCTTCCAACTAAATTCCAGTACTACAAGGGCAGTAAAACAATGATACACTGGGGGCGGGGGAAATGCAGCAATAAACATTTGTTAAAAAGACTGATAGAATAAATAAAAACTACCAAAAAAAAAAAAGAGAGAAAATCATATAAATCCATTTTGAAACCCCGAGAAGAAATGCCCTTCTCCTTCACTATTTCACAGGAAGCACTGTAGGCTATTTGCTTAATAATGTCCTGGGATTACATTCTAAATTATTAATAACTGGTTACAGCTTGGTTGTAGTGCACAATTAAAATCACACTAACTTCATCTGAAGTGTCATTCTACAGTTTTATTTACATAACCAGTGAAGGGCATGTTCTTAGAATACCAGCACTAATCCTTTCAAACATATTAATATAAGAAGCCAAATTGTAATGATACAGCAAGTGAGACCACTGGTATTAATACAGGTAGCAAAGGTCCATATCCAGGTGGTACTGACATCAGGGAAATTTCCAAAACCAGTTGCTGCCTAAGAGTAATTGTCACTGACGAAAGCTTGAAATAACCTGTATTCACAGGGGGGTATTTGCATTGCTGCATGTCATAATTGGGACCTCTTGCAACAATTCAACAAGGAACAAGGCAGCCCACAGATGCAGAAAATGTGATTCATGAAACATCTAAAGGGGGAGAAAAGGAAAATTAGTGCAAAGTCCAATTCAAAATTCAAACATATACCAGGTCTCTATTCCCAATATTGCTCCAGGTCAGCAATTTTCAACCATTTTCATCTCATGGCACACATAAACTAATTACTAAAATTCTGCAGCAGACCAAAAAATATATTTTTGCCCATCAGACAAAAAAGGTATAATTTTGATTCATTCACACCAATGGCTGCTGTAATTATTTTATCTGACAATCTAAGGGGAAAGGTCAGTGCCCCTGACTAGTCAGGTATTCCATGTTATAAAAATTCTTTCAGCACACTGGTTAAAAAAATCACTGCCCTACATACTTAAATAATAAAAAATAAGCCTTAGTAAAATGTCCTATTTCCACCAGGGTTTTTCCACCGTTTCCTGTTTAATTCTCTTCTTAAGTATGAAGATAATTATAATAAATGTCTTCTTAAAAGATTGTCTTGTTTTCAGTTCATATATGCAATACTTACAACTAGCAGGCTGTTCTCCATATCGTCGCATTATTTGATCATGCGTAAACTTCACAAATGCATCATATTGTTCTATAAATAAAGGTGTATGTGAATTACATGGCTTGTAAATGTCCTCTGTAATAAATTAGAGCCAGATAAACTGAAAAGTCCAGTATGTATAGTGAAACAATTCTAAGTTGGCACTTAATCAGACACATAACCTCAGTAATAATGATAATGTATCATATAAAAATCCACATTTTAGTCCACAGCACAAGACCATGTATAGGCTGGGTAGGACATATTTCTTAACCTATTAAAAATAAAGGGCTTGAAATAAAAAGATGTCTTTCTACTCTGAAATTATATTGCAAGTGTTCTATTAAATGGCAAATTTACTGCAACGAGAGAAAATAAGACAACACTTAAAAAATATGATATATCCCTCCCCATCCACCTGTTATCTAATCAGATGTCACAGAAAAAGACTTCTTATATAACTAAACAAATTATCTTGCCTTTTAAAAAATGTTTTTATTGATTTTAGAGAGAGGGGGAAGGTAAAGGGATAGAGAGATAGAAGCACCAATGACAGAGACATCATTTGGTTGCCTCCCCCCTACTGCGGATTGAGCCCACAACTTAGGCATGTGTCCTGACTGGGAATTGAGCCAGGGACCTCCTGGTTCCATGGGTCTATGCTCAACCCATAGAGCCACACCAGCCAGGCTATATTAGCACCTTGATTTAACTCCTTAAGAATCAAAAAGCTTATAATATTGCTATCCAGTAAAATCTGCATAAAAATGGGGGTGGGAGGATTCTGATTATGTTACCACATGTCTGTATCCCTCTCCTTTCTCTAAAAATCAATGAAAGCATACTTAAAAAAAAAAAAGCTGCAGCAGCTTGATACTCTAAATTGATGTACAATACTCGTTAGATTATTTCAAGTTTCTAGTCAAAGTTGA
The DNA here is from genome assembly GCF_000147115.1 of Myotis lucifugus. Lineage (NCBI taxonomy): Eukaryota > Metazoa > Chordata > Mammalia > Chiroptera > Vespertilionidae > Myotis > Myotis lucifugus. The sequence goes on from NW_005871200.1 coordinate 2,185,629, forward strand.
TGGCAAAGTTACCATGAAAGGAATAAAGCCCCAAAATCCAAATTTATATCGGAAAAAATAAATCTAGTGCTGGTGCTGATCTATATGGCTAACAAAAACCACTATTTCTTGAAGTTACTGAGGGCCATAAGCTACAGAAAGATGCATTTCCTTTCTTGAACTGAAATTCTCTGGTTCTTAGAAAACATTGTACCAGTGTATACAGAAAGGAGTAATTTAATTGACATGAAGTATAATTTGGAAATAATGCATTTCTTAAGGTGAGTTTCTGGGAGACTAAATAAACTCATACCTGCAAGTTTTGTGTTCAGTATTTCTTCATACTCTTCTCGAACTTTCTCTTCACGTTCTTTCAATAAACGTTCACAGATCATCCCAACCTGCCGTAGAGTGAATAAGGGCTGTTCTTTTTTTAAAGGTGAGGATGTTGCAGATGAAGTCCCTATGTATAATATGAAGAACAAAGAAAGGCAACTGATTTAGGGCTGCCATAGAAAAGCGTCTTGTAATGGAAGAGGTCTCATTTGAATCTTTTGCTGTGATTGGAAAAACAGCAAGATGAATGCAATCATATATCAGAGGAAAAGTCTGAAGATGAGTGGAGAAAACTACAAAATACAAAGTTTAATAAAGTTTGTTTTTTTAATTACTGGTATTAGCTAGGAGACCACTTTGTAAAAATAAATACTGAGAATATATTCTTAATATTCAGTATTAAATTTAATGGATCAGAGTCCTTAAAGATTATTGATCTAAAAAGCCACTTGGCATAACCAGATAGTTATGCTTGATACAAAAGATTTCTTTCTTCAGCCCTGGCTAGGTAGCTCACTTGGTTGGCGTGTTGTCCTGTATACCAAAAGGTTGTGGGTTGCATTCCTTGTTGGGGCACGTATGAGAGGCAACTGATCGATCGATCGATCTCCCCCCCCCCTCAAAATCAATGAAAATATATCCTGGGGTGAAGATTAAAGAAAAAAAAAGATTTCTCAGAATGTATTCCTCTTAAGGCAATTTTATTTTCAAAAAATATCATTCCTCATGTCTTAAAAAGAACATCTAAAATTAATCTTTTTGAGAACTCAGAATTGATGAGCATCCACTATAACGTTGCTGCAAGTATTTTATGCACACACAAATACATAGATTTGCTATCAATAGTTTTTCCTGCTACGTGTATCTGTTCCTGGTGTAGCCCCAATTCCTCTTTTCATTTGCTCCTTATAATCTGTATGACTGAGACCAGTTAACTAACTGCTTCTTAGAGCTATGTCTATAGCAAGAATAAAGTATCCCAGAACTTTATTTATACCACCTAAAGCAAGCACAACTACACTAAGGCTATGTTTATTTACTTTCAAATTCCCAGCTTTGTTAGTTGAACCTGACAGTTAATTGATCTATGAAATAAACAGACTAATTAATGATTATGATCTTCATCCTCTGATATAGTCTAGTCCAGTGATGGTGAACCTTTTGAGCTCGGCGTGTCAGCATTTTGAAAAACCCTAACTTAACTCTGGTGCTGTGTCACATATAGAAATTTTTTGATATCTGCAACCATAGTAAAACAAAGATTTATATTTCTGATATTTATTTTATATATTTAAATGCCATTTAACAAAGAAAAATCAACCAAAAAAATGAGTTCGCGTGTCACCTCTGACACGCATGTCATAGGTTCGCCATCACTGGTAGTCTCTACACTTACTTCCCCATTCTACATTTTCACCCACTTATACCTGGCCTCCCAAATTGGCAGGAGTGCTGCAGAATTTAGTTTTGAACAAGTTCATGTTCCCTAATCTAATTTTATTTCACTGTTTTTACAGCCTTTGAATGTTTTTTTTTTCTTTTCAATTCTACCAGATTTTCCTATCCCGGCTGGGAGGGGAGAGAAAGAAGGCAGGCAACTATTGTCCCAAGAAAAACTATTTTGCTGAGAAGTTTACTAAAGGTAAGAGCCACTTTTGATGGCTTTTTCAGTAAGAAGCTTTACTTCCCCTTCATTTCAAATAGCCTTCATTTTTCTGCTCTTTTTAAAAAGTGTATTTGCAAACTACTCCCCCCAACTAAAAGGTAGGTATAGAACAACACTGGATCAAAACAACACATGTTTAGGAATCTATCCTAACAGGACAAGTGCATGAGGATATATGTATAAAAGACAAATTTTTGTAAATACTATATAGCAGAAATTCTGAGTCTAATTCATTAATGGTTTGATAATCTTGGGAAATCCATAAAATGGCATAGTATTCAGCTATGGCAAAGTACGTATATACCTAACAGAGAAACACATGGTATACTGTTACTTTTTTTTAAATGGAGGCTTCAAATCATAGCATTTACTTATTTTTGTACCGTATTTTTTAAGTGATCATGCATTACTTGAATAAATGTTGTGGGGTTTTTTTTTTAATCGAGGGGAGAAATAGGAGCTTAAGTGTCTAACGGATTACTTTTTCCTATACTAAGTAACATTGCCTTTCACTTAGTTTATTATTACCTGGCGAAGCTGGTCCACTGAGGAGAAATGCATTTGGCTGTGCATCAGAAGTACAACATGGATCCGTCTGTTGAAAACTAGTTTCTAAATGTCTTCTCTTCTGCATGCGTTTATACTCTTGTTTTATGTTGTACAGAATTTGTTCTAAAAGAAAAAAGTTAAAAGTTGGCAAGATAAAAACTTTCAAGTTTTTAAAAAAGCGTTGTTTATATCAATTAGCTTATGGTAAAAACTGGTTTTGTTATATGTCATTTCACTGAATGTCACAGAACCTGTCAATGATGTGAAGTGAGTACTTACTGTACATCTTTAAGAAGTTAGTAATTCCAATCCAAAGCCAAACAAAAATTAAAAGTGAGAATTGTCATTCAGTAAAATGACAGAATACATGGGAACTCAATTATCACATATTAAATAGTAATAGCTATTTAATGGTAAAAGCTCAACAGAACCTATGACAATTAAGGCATTAACAGCAAACTTTTGTTCTGAATATTTGGAGTAAAAACCGATGTAAAATGCTTGGTATGTCACAGGTAATTAGTTAGAATCACTATACCATGGTGCCATTATCTTCAACCATAACCACGGAAACAAGGATAAAATTATATCAAGTATATCCCTAAGGTGAGTATGATTCATTTTAGAACAACTTCTAATTCAAAATAGTTACCATTTAGCCTCTCCAGAAAATCCCTCCTTGAGGTTCCAATGTCCCTCCCTAACAGACTTTCTCACAACCACCACAGCCCCTAAATTAATAGGCTACCCATCTGAAACTACAGGTCCTTTTATAACATCATTTCATTGAATGTTGTTTTAAAACATTGATGAGAATCAATTAGCCATGATAAAACTGGTTTAGTTGTACTCCAATGATGTGAAGTGAGGACTTACTGTACATCCCAAGAAGTTAATAATGCCAACCCAAAGCAAAATTAAACAAAAATTAAGAGTTATGGTAACTAAGAGGCAATAATATGATCCATAAATATAACAGAGTGTAACTATCAATTATACAATGATGGATTAATTTAACTATGAACTAAAAACTCACTGAAGGCTAGCAATTTTTATAAGATAAGAACGATCCTTTAAAAAATATTTCAGACTGGTGGTTTTCTTAGGTATATATTTAATTTTCTTTTCTCACTTTATATTGTTTCCTAGTAAGTCCTTTTAGGGCTTTTGAGAGATAGACTAAGCAGACATCAGTCACTCCTTTGAACATTATAGATTATGCCATTTCATTATTTTAATTGAAAAAAGGGGGAAGAAAAATCGAAAGAGATATACTCAGTGAAGATTTCATTTATGTAAATTTTGTGTGTAAACAAACCTGTTTACATATAGATGAATGTGCAGTGTAAGTACAAAAATCACACTTTGGAATAATTAACTTTTAAGGTAGTTGTGTGAGGGATGCTTTAGCTTTATTTTTCACAATATTAACATTTGTTTATGTCAAAGTTATTTTCAGTCTTAATCTATTTATTTGCAATAGTTTATAATTTAAAATCAAAGTTACCAGTGTGAAATAAAATGGCTGTCTATTTGAACAGTTAAGCACCTTAATAGAAATGGGTTTCCTAAGATTCACAGGTGTCCATTAAAACTGGTGCAACATCCTATACCAACCAGGACAAGCTCAAGTATCCTTATTTTTTAACACTTTCAGTAGCAATATTGTAAAAGGTTTCAAGGTTATGATGGTTTAGTCTCATTCATTTTTTATTTTCTGCTGAAAGCTAACATCATCGCCATCAAAAGTGCCATTCAAAGCATCCTAAAGTTTATTCACAACCAGAGATTTCAAATGTACTAGGCCCAGAGTAACCTGACCTTAACATCTCCTATATGATTTATTCTTTGATCACCACACAGCTGTTCTCAGATTACTTAGTCTTCCTTTTGTTTCACAAAGTCAACAAAAGCATAACTAAGATGTACCAAAAGAATAGTTTTAACAAGCAATTTGTTCCTTTAATACTCTCAAAAAATATCTAGCCTGGGATTAAGATATGGTAAAATTTATCCTGGCCAGGTGGTTCAGTTGGTTGGAGCATAGTCTCATACACCAAAAAGGTTGAGGGTTCCAATACCATCAGGGAGCTAACAAAAGGCAAACCAATCAATGTTTCTCTCCCCGCCTCTTCCTCTTTCTAAAATCAATCAACATATCCTCAGGTGAGGATTAAAAAAAAAAAGATACGGTCAAACTTTTAAAATTTTAGCTTTATAAACGTCCATACCATCTTAAGAAGAATCAAGCAAGCTAAGGAATTTTTAAGATATAATTTACAAATTAGTTCACCAATTTAAATGTACTATTAGTACATCTAACAGGATGCAACTATGTCATCCAAGCCTCAATGTGCCCTCAAATGCTCTAATACTGGTAACATGTGAATAACTTAACCAAGATCTTAGCAACACAAATAGCAAAAGGCTAATAACTGCAAGCCTCAAACTTAATCCTCTATCTCAGTTCAGAGTGAAAGCAATTTTGAAGCTGGAACTCAAGAAATTTCCCTAGATTCAATTCAATACAACACACATAGTAAGCTCAGCCTAGATATTTGTCTGACCTAGGTTGCTTTCATACCAGCTGCATAAAGACCTTCCATATATCAATAAAGTACCTATGTCCACTTAATCATAAGCTACTTAAATCTAGCCATCTCTTAGCAAACTAGCAAGTGACATTTTATTCTAAGTACAATGTAACATCTGACATTGTTTTGCAAACACAATTTGCAGTCCATTAAAGAAAAAGTCAAAACTTCACTTACACGATCAGTTAGTTGCACATTTGAGTTTTAATCATGCAGCTTTCATACTTAACCAGGAAAAATAGATTGAATTTGAAGTAAATCACTTACTAGTAAAATATGTAGTTACCTGCATGACAATCTACCACAACAAATGGCTGTATATAGCTTTTCAAAAATCCTAAAAACTACATCACACTTTTATGAATACTGCTAAGACTTTCTTTTTTCCACTGTACTAGATTAAGTAAATAATCAGTATTACTAAATTCTATGACTATAGCTTTTCATTCCCAAATCTAGTAAATGACATTGAGATTGTGAATAAAATTCTCCTCCTTTAACAGGTAGTAGTAGATTATCAATGAGACAACACTTACTCCTTTGGGATATTAAAAGAGAAAAACAAACAGAAACAAAACAAGAAAAAAATCCCAGGTAAATGTGAAAAGAAAAAGCCTGAGTTGATGAGGGTAAGAGAAACAGCATTAAGATGGGACTGAGAGCAAAAGGAGAAATACGGAATTAGAAGCAACTAAAAATGTGTTGAGGACAAAAAAATTGTAGGAGGGGAGGAATCAAGTATCTTTTTTTCTAGAGTAGAGGCCACAAAATGTCTAAGCATCTGTGATACTAAACTTTTGGTCTGGACTTGTATAGACTTACTGTTTTCCCACTGACATCATTAATAGATCAAACACTAAGTTTCATTAACCGTTTTAAGTGTAGAATAATACCCTTTTTTTCACATTGTGTACTAATTTTTCTATGGCATATCTTTGAAAACACAAAGTGAAAGTTCATTTAGACAGATGACTCCAACAGTGGGATTAAAATAAATAAAATAAATCTTGAAAGTCTGTCAGCTCCAGGCAGGAACACAAATCTAATGGAAAGCCTATACACACGTACAGAAAACCTGCAGTAGTCATTAAAACCTAAAACTAAGAAAATGTTCTAAATTAAGACCAAATCTAAAGTTTTGAACTATATACTAGGCATGTCATGCCTACTTTATAAATTAAAACACTCAATTAACAGTTGCTATGGAGACCCATTTTTTGTAAATCAATTATTTTCCCATGATCATCTGTTCAGAAACTAACAGTTCTCACACTCTCCTTGAAGGAATCCTTAAGAACAATGTTCTTATCCAGCCAAGAGCTATTAAGTAAAAAGAATGTGCTGATGCTGTTTTTAATTCACTTTAAAATTATTGCTATGGGACCTGAAACCAAATTTTAACCAAAAAATTGTAAAGTTATATCTACAGTCTTAACTTCTACTTGGATTAGCATGAATCCTAACAAGCGTAATATAGTTGCACACAATTATATAAACATTAGGGTATTATTTACAGTTCTTTAAAAAAAAGTACATTATATAATATTTTAATGTATAAGAAGCATTCATTGGTTTCCTACAGGAGGAAGAAAAACTATAATCATTACAGGTCAAATTCTATTATTCCACTGGTACTATAAAAGCCAATGAGTATTTATTTGAAATGACTCAATCTGTTAAAACCCTGCCAGGCCTAAGTATAAATTTCACAAATTAACTGCACAATGGGAGTCACTAATGCAAGGAGTCCAACAATCCTCAACCAGCAGATGTCTCTTCCCTGATATCCAAGAAGCTTCATACCTCTATTTTATATTACACTAGACAGATTCTAAAGGGGTATGTTAACCCTGTTGCTTTTGCTGTTCAGCTCTTTACTATCTGCAATTATCTCTTCAAATAACTTACAAACTAGAAAAATACAGAATAATAAGAACAAAAAAGCAGTCTTATCCAAAAAAATGGATAAGAGAAAGGGGAAAGTGAACTATCCAAATCCAAATCCTCAAGCATGCATGTTACAGAAGCTTTGATTCCAATTTACCATGGCCATCATAAGGTAAGCCTTGGAAGGACAGACAGCACAATCAACCTGAAGAACAAACCAGTCTTCTACAAGAAGTTATTAGGGCACCCCAAACACACACATACATTGCTATAGCATACCTGGAAACCAGGTTGCAAACTGATGACTGACAGACTAAAGACATGTCTGGCTTGAATACTTAAAACAAGTATGAATTTGTGGCTGTCATTTAAAAGTTGGGTATTTTACATTAAAAGTCAGGTTTTTGGCTACGTTGGGGTGAGGGAGGAATTGGATATGTGGTAAAATTCAGCTAAGAATAGCTGCTACCTTTTGGACATAATGAATATATAAATCACCTAGGAATTTTTTTTTTTAATGAAGACAGGAATGGATCCTCAGATTCTGCATTTTTAATAAATTTCCAGGTGATGCTGCTGATCAATAGCAAGGTTGGAACTCACTGGTTCCCACAAACTTTATGGGCATTAAAGTTTCTATCTAATTAAAAAGTGGTTGGTTTATTTTTTATTGGCCATACCAGGAAATGGAGAGAAGAAAAGTAGTAACAACAGAAATTATTACAAGTATAAATATATGTAAGGTGTACTAAATACACTTTGCTACCCTCACTTGCATAGCTATTCTAGTTCAATGGTAGACATGCCCTCCTCCCCAGCAGGAAAATATTCTGTAAATCAATTTGAACTTGATTGGATCTACCTCAGGAGACTCATTACATGACATTAACATACACATACCTATTCATTTTTCCTAACACACCTTTCTTAAAATCCATGTTCATTATGTAATCGATAGTGAACAAATGCATGTTGTTTTATTTCTGCTTTAAAAAAGCAATTAAGACTATCTCACAGCAGAAGGTACTGATTAGAAGCCCACAGACATCTTGTTTATCCCCTATATATTGTAAATTAGTAATGAATATTTAAAAGTCAACATATTTCACAATAATTGTGACTTCTAGAAGGAAGGAAGGCTACTGAGAAGATATGACAATAAAAAGGTCCAAATGCTCAATGGCCCAAACTGAGAGAAATGGTCTGAACTAAAATTAAAGAGTTATCTATGAAGAGAAACTAAAGTCTGAAGCATGAAATGTTACTGCTTAGGGACTATGAAGCTAGACAAAGTGGAGCTGAATCTAGAACTAAGGAACTCCGAAGTTTAATGGCCACATGAAGACAGAAAACAGCCAGAGAAATGGAAGAAAACAGTATTGTCACAGAAGGGAAGAAAAAAAGTATTTCGAAAAGGGAATAAGTCTGCAGTGTGCTGTAAGAAAGGTCAAACAAGAAGAGGATTCACAGTGTGCCATGAAAGTCATTGGTGACTTGACAAGAGCTGTTTGAGGCACAAATATATTTGGAATGAGTTGAGAACCCAAGAAATGGAAGCAAATAGACTACCTGAAAGCTTTTCGAATTAGATTTTGAAGTGGAGGACTCTGGATGACTGCTGAAGGAAAATCAGGATGTTTTAGTTACTTTATAATGGGAAATTAAAGCAAAGGTCTGGTTGGGAGAGAAAAATAGTTGAGGAAATGTTCCTTTGGAGAGAAGTGGGATCCTTCCCCTCACTGTGTCAAGTGCTTTATTGATCTCACTTAATTTTCCTCAATGATACTAAAAGGAAAACAAGATAGGCACAAATGTTGGTAGTGTTGGTACGGGGGGAGGAATGAAGAATGTGCCATACGATGGCTTCTTTTTTTTCCTGTGAAATACAAGACAAGGTTATTCACTGAAATAGCAGGATTGCTGGACAGTGTAAAATGTCACATTTGAGGTTGCTCTATTGTGACAGTTTTCAGCACTCAGGGACAGGAAAGCTCAACCCTAATAACAACTCTAGAAGGGAAATACTATCACCATGTGCATAATTTGAAATTTTGCTTTAACGTCAGCTGTATTATGGCAGAGCCAACCCTGATCTCTGGGCCTACACTCTTAATATCCACTCCCCTCTCCAGTATTGTACTACTAGACCTAGCCAGCATTCTACAATCACCTGAAGCTACAATAAGTCACAATAAGGAAAGTTAATTTTTAAAAAACCACATAGGATGCCAGTTATAAAAGGGACTAGAGGCCCGGTGCATGAAATTTGTGCGTGGGTGCGGTCCCTAGGCCTGGCCAGTGATTGAAGCGCGAGTGTCTGGTGTGGAAGGGCAGGTCCCAGCTAACTCTGGGCTCTGGGCAGCACCTGGCCCACAGGCCGGCCCTCCCCCC
>NW_005871200.1:2195130-2202690 GCF_000147115.1 Myotis lucifugus
CCCGGGTCCCACTAGGGGATGCAGTGAGCGCCGGTGGGCCAGGGCACAGCATGGGCTCCTGGGCCACCCAGCGGCACCATGGGGAAGGCAAGGCGGGCAGCACACTCTCTCCCGGCTGGCCTCACAGAACCGGCTCCTGCACGAAACCACGGGGAGCCTGACCCGCCGCTGTGGGGCCCGGCTCACCTAGAAAAGGCTGCGCGGGTGCAGGATGGGCTCTTGCGGGCACCCGGCACCTGAGTGCGAGGCTTCCCAGCGTGTGAGCCCTGGCTCCCGGTGGAGTGTAGCAGAGGGAGTGAGAGCAAGTTCAGCAGACACCCTGCATTCTCACCACACCTCCGTCCCCATCACCCCTCCTCCCCTGAGGTAGCCGGTGAGAGGTCACAGCACCCCCTCCCAGGCGCCGTGGGAGGTTGGTCACCACCACCCACTCCCAGGTCCCCGTCCCAGCCTGGGGCCCAGCCCCCTACCTGGCTTCCTCAGTGCCTGGGAGCCAGGTGGCGGCCCCAACCCCCACTGCCACCTGTCACAGTCTGTGGGGGGATTGGTGGGGTGATGGGGCCCCGCTCGAACCCACCTTGGCCTGGTGCAGCCTGCTCACCTGCTCCACCATCCTGCCGCGGTCCCACTCTCGTTGGGGCCCATCAGGGCCAGCAGTGCCTCCACTGCTGCCTGCTGCCAGCACCGCATCACTGATGCCTGCCATGTTCCGCACCGCCCCCTGGTGGTCAGCGCATGTCATAGCAAGCGGTCAAACTCCCAGCCGAACAACCGCCCAAGGGGACAATCTGCATATTAGGCTTTTATTATATAGGATTACTACCATGTATCATTACTATATCATACCCTGAAACTTCAAACTTTGCGACTCTTAAGAAGGTAGTAACCAAAACGGAGCATAATTCTCATCTACCTAGAACTCTGAAACAATGATCACTGGCTATAACAGATTATAAGAAATCTTTGTTACATTCAGATATTTACTTAAGGGATGCTTCAAGAGTCTCTAAATTGTCTCCTCTCAGGATAAGCACCTATATTTAACCAGAATGTTTTATTGGTATTTTAACAGTGAGGAAGTATTCTAAACTGGCAGATGAGCACTGCCATGCAGTACTGATTACAATGCCAGCCTCTGATAATGTACTATTTTCACATGGGCCATGGATGGGTGGTTACAGTGAGCATCAGGTTCCCCTGTTCTGTCATAGCAACCTAAAACCTCCTATACTTTACTAGTAAACCAATTACACACTTAGAAAAGTTTTGCTCCAGAGAATACATCAGCACTAGAAACAAGGCAATCCTCTATAACAATTAAAAGGCAAACTCCAAGGACAACAATGTTTTTAAAAATTGGCTTTCTGCAAATTTTCAAATTCCACTCTATGTTTTGTTCTTCGATTGCTAAATCAATGCAACAATACTTTTTTTTTTTTTAAAGAAACTAAAGAAAAAGGTCCCTCCCTCCAACCTTTCCTTTTAGTTTGATTTCTGGAGACGTTTTTTTAAGAATTAACATTAATGCAAATGAATGCTAAAGTCAAACTACACATCATAGTTTGAAGCAATTTCAGAAACAGCCAATAAACAAGGTTCAACACTCACCTAAAAAGAATAACTTTTTCTTTAAGGTTTCAAAAGTAGTAAACCTGTGATTTAATCCAGTAACCCAATTTCAAGACTTAGGCTGCCAAAGGTGAAAATAATAACTCTAATGTGGATAAGCATTATTAAATCGGAATTAAAGATGTGATAAAGTATAAACACTACAGTATTTTTATTCAAGTTTAGCTAGCTAATAAAGTATTAGCAGTGGTGGCTTTATCAGCCCCTCCAGAGACTGTCTTTTCTTTGCCTAAACAGCACAGTATCTGGAATGCAAGTGGGGCTGTTAAAAGCTAGAGCAAGTGACTTCTAGATAAGTATTTAGACTTTTTAAAGAATATTGTGAAAAAGCTCGTACTTACATAGACCTAGAAATTAAAATTTAAGTCAAATCCAAAAATTATATCAATGGAAAGACTACAATTTTAATAAAATAAAAATATTGCAAATCACTAGTTCATGTCAGAATGATCTGACCTATGATGACTGTGGCAAAAACTCATGACTTATGATTTTTAAAAAGAGGAAGAAATTAAGTTATACTCCAAGACAAACTATAAGTATATTTATTATGAGCTGTTTTTCTAGTACTAGAATGTTAAAAACCATTACCACCATCCCCCAAAAGCTTATTATCTCAGGAAGACTACACAATCTGGCATACTTGCAAAATTCTGATCAAAAGACCCAAAATAAATATCAAAGCTGACAACTTGACATACACTAGAATTTTAATTTATCTTCAAAGATAATCTCCCTGCTCAATATAGCTGGCAACATCTTAACACATGAGAATATTTTTGTAACTTAAAATAATTCAATTCTTTTGGAAAAGATTAGAACTTCATAATACAAATCATGTAAAATCTTTAAAAATGTGTTTCTTCAAATGAGCCAATCTCTGAAAATGGCAAAATATTTGTAAATGGGGCTATTCCAAATATTAGAACCATGCTTGCTTCGGTAGCACATATACTAAAATTGGAACTATACAGAGGAGATTAGCATGGCCCCTGCACAAGGATGACACGCAAATTCGTGAGGCGTTCCATTAAAAAAAAAAATCAGAATGCACATAATCCATGTTTACCATTATCCAGAAAGATGAGGGAATACTAAGTATACTTCAAATGCCTAAGAAAAAGTACCGTTTAAAGTCTTAAAGGAATTGCTATATTTATTATCACTACCCATTTTGTTGCATCACAATTTAAAATAACATATATAATCACAAAGTTTAACTATATTGTCCCAAAAGTCTTTAAAAATTGGTACAGAATGAGGGGTAAAACTGAAATTACATTAAAAAACAGCTTCAGTATCTCTAAGAACCTTGGGAAATGCCAAGGCTTAATTCATAAATATTTTTAAACTTTGTGATTATGAGGGCAGAAAATATTAACTTTGGGATTATTTTCGAATTATACAAGACCCATGTGACCACCCACCTCAAAATCCAGGTTAATAAATCCTGTTAACAAGTCTCATTGCTACAAGGCTGCTACTGATGGATCACATTTCTCAGGTGTGTTTGTTTATAAGCTGAGAAATGTTAAGCCAAGTTCTAGAATCCCTACACTCAGCAATAAAATTAAAGATAAATCTCTTTAACTAAATTCATTTGTGAAGACCTCTTTACCATCTGCAGATGCCAGACTGATTCATATAGGCTCCAACAAGTATTTCACCCTTCATACTTTTTTGAAAGTAGGTAGTCTTCTCAGAGGCAAGAAATTCACTGTGGTTTCACATATTCATAGAGAACATACTGTGAGTCACAGTACTAGCAGTGTTAAGGCAAGACTGCAGGGACCACAGTTGCTGGTTAGTTCAGTTATAAGTATTTGAAAAGACTCACCACCCCCAGCACCATTATCTAGTTTCATAAGCCAACTATCCAAGAGGTCCAAACTTACTGTAACCCATATTCTGAAGGAGAATCAAAAGTTTCTTTTCAAATAGGAAAAATACACAAAACTGGGCACTTCCTCTGAATCTCTTATTCTCAACCTTTCAAAACAAAAGCATTGCTGTCATTGTCTTCCTGGGTCTACCTAAACACTTAGGAAAGACCTACCTGAAAAATACAGTATATTCTTTTTCCCATAATGTCATTCAAGGACAGAGAAATTATTCTCCTTTACATCTCAGATTATATCTTGGTGGCAATCATGATAGCTAGTAGCATCTATATCTAAAGGGCTAACTTCTCTCTGATCTAGCCATGTTTACCCAATGTGTTTCTGTGCTGAAGTTAGGCTTTATTTTTCTACTTTCAAAACAAAATAGCTCAATAATGAATACAACTGCATTCTGCTTTTAATTGCCATAAGCTTACAGGATTCTTAAATGCATAATTCATAGAATTATAAAATAAATGAAGCTACACACATAGTCCTAAATAATATACAGGCTTAAAATCCCAAGTACAAAGACCATTAAAAACTGTTTATTTGCCAAATCCACTGAGAAAGTAGAAGCAACTTAACAGCTGTCTAAATAACCACAAAATATTAAAAACACTTCTGGTTCAATATAAATGACATCTGAAGTGAAATGCAGCCTCCTCCAACAGAATCTCATTTGTTTGCCTAGAACCTACATTTATACTTCATTTAAGCCAGCTGGTGTCTCTGTTTGCAGGCATGCATCAATGCAAACCCTTCCCCATTCACAAGCTGCAATTTCCATTTTTAATGGCAGGTTTCCAGCAAATACAATGAGTCCTTACAGTGGAATTTAACTCTTCATCCAACTCAATTCCTAAGGCAGACTAGAACAATGGTAACAAAACAATGTGTACAAAAGTGCCTGGAAACTCACAAAATAGGCTGACATTTACAGAAGGATCTTTTCACCAGACAATTCATTCATTCACTACATAATTATGAAAAACATTGTGCTGGATTTGACTGACAGACTTTTGTAATGTTGCATAATATTTTGGTTTTATTAAAACAATTTTGTTCTTGGGAATATCATAACGATCTTTTGGCTAAATAGAATATTCTAAGATGTTTTAAAAACCAAGTGAGAAAGGTAGAAACCTTTGACTCTGTTTTCAACTAACTTACCATGAGTGCTGACATAGCTATTATAGACCTTCATTTACCCAATTACGGTCAATGCTTCCTCTCCCCTCCTCTCCTCATTCAATTTTCCCCTTTCACATACACAGTATCATAAACTGCTGACACTCTAGACCAGGAATAGGCAAAACTTTTCTGTAAAGGACCAGACAAAATATTTGAGCTTTGGGAAAACACACACACACCATCTGTATGAAAAGTGATAATGCAAAAATTATATTCATGTAATAAACAGACACCAAACTAAGGAAATATGGCAATTTAAGTGGTATAGCTTTAGTCAAGGTACATAGATGGCAATGCCATAAAAAAGTCTATAATATCTGCTGCAGCCACCCCCATTTTAAGTTACCCTAACTAAAAAAAAAAAAATTCTGTCAGAACTACTCAACTCTGCTGTGATAACCTGCAATAAACAATACTTAAAATAACAGGCTGTGTTCCAATAAAACTTTATTTGCCAGCCCTTTCCTTTTTCCTGGTATGAGGTTGCAACAGTTTGGAAAACATTGATTTAAATAGTCATCAAGTCAAACTTTGGAATCACCTTCCTGGGATGAGTAAAATAAACTAGGGTTTAAAACAGATGTCCACGTTTCTGAAACTACTAGTAAAGCCAGAACATGACTTCAGCTACACATCAGAAGACATTAAGTAGCCAAAGAACAATGATAATGATTAATTATATAAATGCTCTGAATTGTTTAAATTATATTTGAATTCACAGAAATGAAAGGAAAACAAAGAGTTTCTGCAGATCCCAATCTCAATTTGGTAAATCACTTTCCATTTCCAATCCTAGTTACTTAATTTCAGCTAAGGATATATGGATATTCACTTTTGTAAAGCTTAAGAATCACCACGGTTAAAAAGAGAAATCTAAATATTAGGTGGTTGGAAAGTTATTTCCAAGTTTGGTGACCACAAAACTGGGAAGCTCTCTGATACCTGCACAACACTGCAGCTCCCATTATGACAACAATATTACAAAAACCACACAAGATCATACCCCAAACCGGCCATGAAAACACACAAGGCCAAATTACATGTAAAATGTTATTCAAAATTAGAAAAAGCAAATTTTAGCAATTCAAAACTTTAGCGATTTTAGCTGCTTTTTTCAAGGCAACTTTTTATGTTAATATTCAAATTAGTCGTAATAGCTAAATAACTATTAGCAAACTCAATAAAATTCAATTACGGTGTGATTTTACAGTTCAGGGTATGATCAAACTTCAGGAGATGTCAAAAACACCTTGAAGAACAGAAGACAGCAATATTTTGGAAAATGTATTTGAATCAGCAGGCTTAAGCAATTTCAATCGTTTTACTATCCACTTAATTGAAACTTGAGATAATGTGAAGCAAATGCATTAGCCAATGCTACAAATATATCAATGAAACAGCAAATTTGCCAAGGATCACAATTCTTTCTGAGTAAGTTCCTTTTAAAGTGAGGACAAATGTTGTAACTCCTGGCGGTTTACCATATTATGTGCTCAAGACTATTTCAGCATTAAGATATACTTTAACTCCCAAACCTAACACTGCATTAATTCACCCTGTGGACTAAAATTTATTGCTGGTTACCTAGAGCTATTTTTAAGTGGCCTAATTAGTTAAGAACAGGTTCCATGGTATCATTTCAATTTCCAATGATTTTACTAAAGAGTCAAACTCTAAAAATAATGTTCAGCACTAGGAGCCCATTCTTGTTTCTTTTTTAATGTAAAGCCTAACAATAAATCAATAAATGCCTTTACATAGAAGACAGCTTAGGTGTGGTCACTAAATAAAAGTGGAAATTCT
This sequence comes from Myotis lucifugus, assembly GCF_000147115.1. Classification (NCBI taxonomy): domain Eukaryota; kingdom Metazoa; phylum Chordata; class Mammalia; order Chiroptera; family Vespertilionidae; genus Myotis; species Myotis lucifugus. Next base: position 2,201,637 of record NW_005871200.1, read on the forward strand.
CTGAAAATTCACTACAAATATACGATAGTATATATACTCAAGTTAGATAAAATATTTAATGGAAAAAAAGGAAGCCCCATATTATTTAGAAAAGGATATTTAAACTAAGTCAATTCCAAATGGAAGTGACTAAACATGGTGGTATATACTACCCACAGATTTTTTTTTTAAGCTCAAGATAGCGAAACATCTAATGAAGCTATTAAAACGCTTTGTCTACAGGTCATATTATTACCAAAGGCTCACACACAAAGGAAGCAGATTTACACTATCAAGTCCGAAAAAGCCTATCCTGGGACTGTGCCAGGGGCACACAAGGATTTTAAAAGTACATAAAAATGGCATACACATGCAGTACAAAAGCAGCCGAGGGGCCTTTCTCCCTAGTCACTTTCAGGAAATGTTTCAAGATGAAAAGCAGAAACAGTCTGAAGTCCCTTGGAATCTCGGGTTCATTTCTTTATCATTCTCAGGGCCGAGGCTTCCTCCCAACGCACTTGGCCGGGCAAAAATAAAGCCCTTCCTACGAAAAGCCACTAACTACTCAGTCCCCATTTTCGATACAATTTGCTTTTCGTGAAAAGTTCAAGTTGTTCAAGGTCTAGAGACTCTCTAGACTCTTCTAGAGTGTAGTGCGATCGCGTTACCGGACTCGGGAAGAGCATTTTCTTTGTTGTTGACCCTGCTCGGAAAACAGGTCTTGACTCAGCCAAAGCGGCGTTCTTGCGGGTGATTAATGACAGGCCTAGATCTCGCCCCAATGACAGCCACCCCCACCCCCTCCGCGCTAAAGCCGGCCATGTCTGCGCTGGAGGAGGGCGGCCTCCGCGCCCGAAACCGCCCAGTCCCGGAGTGAAGAGCTGCGGCCAATCGATTCGGGGAGATCGGGCGTCGAGATTCGCGTGAAATGTGACCCTTCTACAGCCTAAGCCTATGAATAATATCGCCCTCCCCGATCATTTCCGCTGGGGCTCTGCAGGCTACGGAAACACTCCATTCCAGTCATTCGCCCCAAATAAAAGGACCTTCCTCCTCCCCACAAATACCCGGCGGG
>NW_005871200.1:2202948-2239679 GCF_000147115.1 Myotis lucifugus
TGAGAATACAAACAAACCAAGCATATAAGGTTGCGCGCCTATGCGGCGGTTAGAACTAATTTAGGTAAGGAGGGCGAGGGAAGGGGGGGAGAGCGGGGACTCCAAGAGCGGCTGACCCGCGGGCTCAAGAGCAGACAGGCGTGTGGGGAAGCGCCGGCGTGAGGGGAGGCCGCCGCCTCCGCGGCAGGGGCAGGGGCCCGGGCCGGCGCGGCGAGAGCGGGAGGGGCGGTGTCGCCAGCTCACGCCAGCCGCGTCAGGGGGGCTCTCCCGCCTCCTCAGGCGCGGATCCCCCAGGAGAGGCTCCGGGCGCCCCCGCCGTCCGCTCGAGCTCTGCGCCGCTCCTGAGGCGCTTCTGAGGCGCTCCTGCGCCGAAACCGGCTCCCTTCGGCAGTCGATAGCAGCCCCGTGAGGTGTGAGGCTGGAACGTGGCTCCTAAAATGACCGAGTGGGGGTCCGAAGCTTGAGAGCGGCGGGCGATGAGAGGAGATTGCAAAGCAGCGGCGGCGTCAGGAGCTCCGGCAAACACGTCCAGTCACTTCCCCCTCCGCGGTACGACTCTTCCACCCGCCACCGGCCCCAATATGGCGTCAATAACAACGCCGCCGATTCAAATCCTGCGGCGTCAGGGCGCGTGCGCCCAGGGGCGGACACCCGGAGGGTGCATTCTGGGAGTTGTAGGTTTTCACTGTGGGTAGGAATCGGCGTGAGAAGGGGTTAGAAAGGAGTCGCGCAAACTACGACTCCCGTCATTCAAGGCGCGTGACTCCGAGTTCCGGGTTGGAATTTAAATCCCCCCTACACACAGTTTGAGTGTAAAAGAACTCAGCAAAAGATAAGGCTTTGAGAAACTGGGAGACGGGAAAACTAACCGGTAGGGAAAGCAAGCGTAAAGACCTTTAAAATGTAGTTGTCCTGATACCAATTCCACAGTTATTTAACAACCGGGAAATAAGAAACAACAGCCCAAGACAGATTAATTTCGATAATATGAGTGCCAAAAGTAAGACCTGTCACCTTGAGGGGCTATGAAATAAGATTATAGAACTTGTTTAGGACTGCTAGAGAGAACAGTAATAATATCAGATTACAGGATCCTTCATTGAACTAGAATCAGCCGTGGGCAAACTACGGCCCGTGGGCCGGATCCAGCCTGTTTGAAATGAATAAAACTAAAAAAAAAAAAAAAAAAAGAAATAAGAAACAACAGCCCAAGACAGATTAATTTCGATAATATGAGTGCCAAAAGTAAGACCTGTCACCTTGAGGGGCTAGGACTGCTAGAGAGAACAGTAATAATATCAGATTACAGGATCCTTCATTGAATTAGATGCTTTGCCTTTCCCAAGTAGTTACTTGCATCCACTTAGTAATTCTGCTAAGCTAGTTTTACCCTGTAAATGAATAGAATTTGAACAACATACAGAACCAAATTGTTTTGCTTTGGATAAAAAGTGAATGATATAGGGAATTCTATTATCTCTGTTGAATATTGGTGTATACCTTGTGAAAGGTAAAAAAAAGTAAAAGACAATGTCTAGGGAGTAGATGAGCCCATTTCATAAGCAGAGAAAACTTTTTTTCCCCTGTAAGTTGTACTTTTAATCAGAAAATACAGCATTAATAAAAAAGTGATTTATGAAAAAAAAAACACCTGTCACTAGTCCTTTGCCCATGTAATCTATCACCAGTCCAATACAAAACTAGTTATCTATGTGACCATATTGGAAATAGGGTAATTTCAGATGTAATTAATTAAAATGAGGTGTTACTGGGAATCCAGTAAAACTGGTATTCTTATAAAAAGGGGAAATCTGGACACAGACAGGCAGAACACAGTGTGACTATGAAGGCAAACAGAAATCTAGGTGGTGTCCACAAGCCAAGGAAAGCCAGAGACGCCAGCAAGCCACCAGAAGCTAGGAGAGGCATGGAACAGATTCTCCTCACAGTCCACAAAAGGAGCCCACCCTGCTGATACCTTGATCTCAGAGTTCTAGTCTCCAGAACTGTGAGACAATAAATGTCTGTTGTTTAAGCCATCCAGTCATGGTACTTTATTACAGCAGCCCTAGCAAACTAATGCAGGGGGGTGTGGTGATTTGAGCTACACTGGACTGCCTGGAAAATTAAAGAGTTGTATGTAAAGGTGGTAGGGGATGTCTAGTAAACTTAACATTTTAGTCATAATAGCTGCCACTGTGATCACCACTGCACAGCATATCTACACAGGCCTCTCTATTATGATTAAACAGTGACAGGGCTGGGGCAGCCTCCCCTTTTACTAATGACTAAGAAACTAAGGGACCTTTCTCTATTCACTTCTGTGTTTTTGCTCAGGCTTTCTGCTTAAACTTGTTGCCTGACTACTCACCTTTAAGACTCAACCTAGGCTAACTCCTCAACACTTCTAGGATGAATTTGTTATATAGATTCATTGAGAGAGAGACACCTCTCTGCATATCTTCATCATTACCCTCACCACATCCTATCTAATAAAAGAGTAATATGCAAATTAACCATCACTTTGCCAGAAAGATGGCGGCACCCACAGCCAATAAGGAGGGAATATGCAAATTGACACCACAAGGTGAGAGGCAGAAGGCGGAGAGGCGGTTCTGGACTGGAGCGAAGGTGGTGCCAGCAGCCTTCCAGGGGAAGGAAGGCCTATTCTTGCACGAATCTTCATGCATCCGGCCTCTAGTTGTAATATAACTGTTGATGAATCTGCCTCTCCCACCACTGTACTATTTAACTCCTTGCCTATAGTATAGTACCTTGTAAACTTCAACAATTGAAGTTGAATATTTCTTAAATATGTCTTAATCACCCTATCCTCCGGTAGCCCACACTATCCTTGTCCTTTAAGATAGATATCTACTAAAATATTATAGCAACCATGTTAGGGTAGAAGAAAGCTGTTGAAGAAAAAAAAATTAAGGAAATATTTCTTAGACCAAAATAAAAATAATACTCAAAAGCCCATAAGTCTTAACATTGTTTAGAAGTGAATTTTTATTTTGATGATCAAGAAGAAAAGAAAACTATATTTAACACATTAAGAAGTTGATTCAGGTCACATGAATCTAAATATATAGTACAGCTAAGGGCTCCAGTGACCTACACAGACCAGAATTGCTCTTGTTGTGACTAAAAGGCCTAAGACAAACTTTAAAGGCTTGAAATATTTAGAATAGTTTTGCAACAGTCAAGCAAGCATTTTCCAGTTTGTACAATATCAGAAGCCTCTGAAAAGAATCAAACGATTATACCAAGATGCTGGTCTTTGCTTGGCCCTCGACATCTCTAACACCTCCCAAAATATTCCCCAGGATCTGATTCAGATGAGTCATTCTTTAAAGCCTATAAAAGTAGACATAGCTGGATGACACAAAATTTCATCATCCTGAGCCTGAAGATCCTCTTCGCACCATAAATTATTTCTAAACTATTGTTCTGACGTCAAATAAAGATAAATGCAAATATGTAAGGTGTGGAGAGGTGTTTGCTGACATTGCGTGCTGAGTTTGAGTAATGGTAGGCTTAGCATTAGGAACAGCAGTTCCCATTCAGGAGTGGCTTCAAATCTATAGTCAGAACAAGCATTGCCTAGAGACAAAAAAAAATTGTTTAATCACTGCGTAAATGAGTGCAGCAGGGAGGACTAGACATTGTAATTCCTTCCACATAAGATTTTGCAGGCTGGCCAGAACCTCTTCTAAGCACCATAATTGGAATACATACTATTTTCCATTGCAGATATGATGCTGGCTAATTTAACTTTGATTTCATTATTTTGGATGTGGTCATTATTTTGAGTTGATTGGATAGGTCATAAAGTAATCAAAATTACATATCTGTGAGTGGTTTCAAAAGGTCATCTAGTCTAGTCCCCAGACTCAAGGCACGATTACTATGATTCCTCAAGCCAAATCAGTATATATCTGACTCTTCCTAAAGATTTTCAGAAACAACATCCAAAATCCTGAGGGACTTTGAAAGAAACTACAAGATGATCTCTGGGCAGTCAAAATAAATTTTTTATGAAGTCCTTATTTTAAAATTTGCATACTTCTCTCAAATATGTACCTTCAAGTACCTGTATCCTTACTCAGAAACTAGTTACTCTTACTTTACAGAAAAGTCAACCATGTTTGGGATCTTCTTTCTCAGCCCACACCAATTAGAACAATGAAGTAGAAGGAGAGGGGAATGAGAAATGAAGATGCTATCCACTGACTACAACAAGCAACACAATCAATGGATAGTAAAGAAAAAGACTAGCCACTGTGGAGAACAGTATGGAGTTTCCTCAAAAAACTAAAAATGGAACTCCCATTTGACCCAGTGATCCCACTTCTAGGAATATATCCCAAGAAACTAGAAACACCAATTAGAAAATATATGTGCACCCCTATGTTCATAGCAGCATAATTCACCATAGCTAAGATTTGGAAACAGCCTAAGTGCCCATCAGTAGATGAGTGGATTAAAAACCTGTGGTACATCTACACAATGGAATACTATGCTGCGGTAAAAAAGAAGGAGTTCTTACCATTTGCAACAGCATGGATGGAACTAGAGAGCATTATGCTAAGTGAAATAAGCCAATCAGAGAAAGATAAACACCACATGATCCCAATCATTTGTGGAATATAATGAACAACATAAACTGATGAACAAAAACAGATCCAGAGACAGAGAAGCATCGATCAGACCGTCAAACCTCAGAGGGAAGGCAGGGGAGGGTGGGGGTAGGGGGAAAGATCAACCAAAGGACTTATATGCAAGCATATAGGCCTAACCAATGGACACAGACAACAGGGAGGTGAGGGCATGAGTGGGGGGAGATAGGGGGTAATGTGGGGATAAGGACACATATGTAATAACTTAAACAATAAAAAAAATAAACAGAAAAAATAACTACAAAATTCAAAAAGCACAACAGCCTTGAGCCCCAAAATATCAGGACAATCAGCGTAATGCACCTGGCATTACTATATTATTACAGCATCATATAATAATGGTAGGATTGCCAGATTTAACAAATAAAAGTGTAAGACACCCAGTTAAATTTGAATTTCAGGTAAACAAGGAATAATTTGTTAGTACAGTTGTCCCAAATATTGCTTATGCTGATCTGAAATCCAAATTTTACTGGGTGTCCTTTATTTTATCTGGCAATCCTAAATAAGATGGTGACCCAAGTCATCAGTAAAGCTCAACCTATGTTTAGCATACAGTTCAAAGCCATGTAACAAATACAATATTATAAAATGTTCCATTGATAGTATTTAAGAAAGTCACAACTTGCAGTTGTCTGAAAAGTTCATTTATGTGAAATACTTTGAACTATGCATGTTCTATTCACTGCAGCGTCCCAGGCATAAAATATACACTTAATAAACATTGGATGAATAGTGAAAAAGCTTAACATACCATTCCCCTCAGTGGGGTACCTCAAGCCCCTGAAGATTGTCCCTAGCCCCTCCTGGTCATTCGGTTTTAGAATTCCTCCACACTCCTACTGCGGTGTCAGTTCTGTTGTCCTGCCTGAGTCCAAGCCTGACTCAGAGTTGGTGTCACTGTCCGTGTCCAGCTCCCGTTCTCATGTGTGCCTCTTGTCCTGGGTTTCTGTGATGCCACAGTCAACCTCCTGTGATAGACTTTTTGAGAGAATGAGATGATACCTACACTTCCTTAATATTTTGGGCTTTCTCTGCAAGCCCATTGTTGTAAGGGTCAGTCAGGTGTGTGGTGTGAAGGAAATGAAGAAACAGGCCCAACTCTTCCCCAGGAGCAGCTTTTCCAACCCCACCCACTCATAGCAAGCCTCAACCTGGAACCACTTATTGGCCACTTACAGTCCTGGGGGCCGGTATTAAGCTTAGGGCTTCACCAGATGTCCAAGAAATGGCTAGATTTCATCTAGAACTTGTGGCCCACAGTTATTCTTTGTGGTCCGATTAGACCAAGACATTGTCCCTCTCTTAATAGAGTCAGTCTTGAACTCTTAACAGGGTTTGCCTCTGAGAAGTGAGACATGGAGTGTGGCTGTGGGAACAAGATGAACAGGACATGCTTCCCACCCTCAAAGAAGCTTACTTTCTATCTTATGTGATTATCTGAAGATTGTTTTACAAAAATCCCATTTGTCATAACTATTTCTAAAATAAAATATAATTTCCTGGAAAAAGTAAGTCCATCTCAATTATCATCAATCTGAAAACTAAAAGCCAGTATATCTCAAAACAGTGCTTAGCATGTAGTTAATCATTAATAAGTGATGGCTATTATTATTATTTTTAATCCTCAATTGAGGATATTGTTCCATTGATTTTTAGAATGAGTGAAAGGGAGGGGGAGAGACAGAGAGAGAGAGAGAAACATCAATGTGAGAGAGACACATCGATTGGTTTCCTCCTCTGGCTGGGGATCGAGCCAGCAACTGAGGTACATGCTAAAATGGAACCCAGAACCCTTCAGTCCGGGGGCCCACATTCTATCCACTAAGCCAAACTGTCTAGGGCAGTGATGGCTATTATTATCCTGCTAAGACAAACTCCAAAATCTCACCAAACTGAAGTAGTGAAAGAATTTCAAGAATACCTTCTTATTAGACTGCCCAAAGGCTAGTCACAGCTGTGGGAGGTCCATTTCTTAGCCAACCTCTATCCTCTGCTCCTAGGAGGGAACTCAGACAAGATCTAGGTTCCAAATTAGTATAATTGGGTTACAGGGTGTGCTTCACTTTAATTCTACTTAAGTAGGTGACTTAGAGCCTAGGTTGGCAATATTTGGAGGGAACAAAAATTATTTACAGGGATCCCACCATGGCCCAAGTGCCCCCTCAGTTTATCCTAATAAAACTCCAAGGTAGGAGTGTTAATCTTATTTTACTGTTAAACCTGTGGCTCATGTCTATGGCCACACAGTCATAAATGGGTCAGAATTGGGAGTATTACCCAAGTTTGTTGCCTTGGCAGCAAAAAAAAACCTGGAAAAAAAAAACATATATTGAAATTTTACAATGCAACGACCATAATGGTAATAAGTAGTAAGTGATTAAAAAAAATTAAGGACAGTGCCATCATATACTCCAGAAGATACAAAAGAATGTATCCTATGACTGCTTCACTGTGTTTTGTTTCCCCATGGAACCAGATGCTTAAGTACCAAGCTTTAAAAGATGGTTGATTGTTGTGGTATCATGTTTCTGTTCTAAGGCAATTGTGAGTTCCAAGGGAGTATTGTGGAATCACATGTGGCCCACATGACCTATTTTCCTTTCTTAAAAAGGTCTTTCCTGGTATCGCCAAAAGAGCTAGCTACAGATCACTGAAAATCATTCCTCAATCATATTAACCACAGTATTTTAGCTTTATTTGCTAAAACAAGCAGTTAAATTGAAGCTCAGGTTCCTTTTATTCCTTTTGGTTACTTGCTACTCAAACTGTGGCCCCTGGACCAGAAGCATTGGCATCTCTTGAGAACACACCTGGGAGCACACCTGGAGCAATTGAATCAAAATCTGCATTTTAACAAGATCCCTCAGGTGATTCACATGCACATGAAAGATGAGGAGCTCTGCTCTAGTTCACGTAGCCTCTTCCTGGCAGATGTGCTGATAACACTATGCCACAGTCCTGAAGTGTGTGCCAGGCCCTCGATGAGGCCGCAGTAATACTAAGATAACTAACAATGACCTCTGTGATAGAGAGAAAGTAGAATTAAAAAAGGATTCTGAGCAATCTAAAAATGCTCACCTGGATCAATGAGAATTCCTGTATCTAAATGCCTTTCTGCTCTGCAAAAGAGTGGAGTTCAGATTGGTTTTCAGTGAATACAGCACACCTGAATTTGTGTTTGCTTTTCATGAGAAGATAACCTAGCAAAATAGTAAGAAGAAAAAGGAAAGATGCGTACATCTCCTATACTGCTAAACTGTTCCTTCTTTCCCCAGTAACTACCCTCCGCAGCACTCCAACGAAGATGTAAGACAGCTAAGCTTGTTAGAATTCACTCCCTTAACGCATGTTTACTGAGTGATTACTATAGGCCAGGGGTCCTCAAACTTTTTAAACAGGGGGCCAGTTCACTGTCCCTCAGACCGTTGGAGGGCCGGACTATAGTTTAAAAAAAAAACTATGAACAAATTCCTATGCACACTGCACATATCTTATTTTGAAGTAAAAAAACAAAACGGGAACAAATATAATATTTGTATTTGTATTTGCATGTGGCCGTAGTTTGAGGACCCCTGCTATAGGCCCATCTCTGTGCTCAGTGCTCCAGTTACAAGTAAAAAAAGACATGGTCTTTGCTCTCATGAAGCTCACAGGTGTGTGTGAACAATTACTACCCAAGTCTGTGAGTATGAACAGAAGGCTGTAGTGTGAGAGGAAAGGACAAATTCTGCCCCAGTTTTCCTTCCTCAGTAAAGTTTGTAGCATTACTTTGATAGCCTCAGTATTCCTCTAAAGATTTCTTTAGCCCCTGAAATGCAAATGTGTGAATAGGAGTTGTTGTTTTTTTCTCCAAAAGTGGAAATAGTCTTGATAAAGAACTGAAGCTTCACCTGCCATCTAGTAATATTCCTCCTAAAATTATGCAACTCCATATCACTGTTACTCCAAGTGTGGTCTGTGGGTTTGTTCCCAGCTACAACAAGATAAATAAAATATCAGCAATGATGGTTTAGAAACTTTTATAGTAATTGGACATTGTCACAACATGTCAGGGCATCACCAAAGAACTAATCTCATTGAACAGGTTGCTATAAATTGAATGTTTGTGTTCCCCCACCTATCTCTGTAAGACTGGTTTCTCTACTATGAATGTTTTTGAAACAAACCTAGAAACTGTTTAGATATACACGATCCTCTCTTCGTAGTGCTATCATCTATCCAAACTTGGTAAGACAAACTGACAAGCAAAAAGCAAGCTCACCACCTCAAACTAATACAAAATAATATTGAATGTAAACTGTAATTGAAAAATAAAATGAAAAAAGCAAGCTCACTTACCACATGAAAACTTTAAATATTAATGTACAAATTGTTTCCAGTATGCATATCAGCATTTAATATGGAGAAGTGCTATTTCCTTCATAACTCTTTGTTTCTTTGCAGATATAGAATGACAAAAAATTACTAAAGTAAGACTATTAATTGCCTGTACTCAGGCTTTCAATGAACAATGTACACATTTTTGTAGTTTTTCCTGTTTTTCTCTGATGATCTTTATTGAAATATATGTCTAATGAATCTAATTTAAAAAGTGGGCTTGTGTTTCATATTTTCTCTTTTATTTTTCTGGTAATTCACTTTTGCTTTATTTACAAGTATTGTTTTATTTTTCTGGTAATTCACTTTTGTTCTATTTATAAAAGTATTGGTCCACATGGATTGGTGGTGGGGGAGGGAGGTAACTGGTCCTTCTTCGCAAATATTTTGAGAAAAATGTCTCTATAGTAATCTGCCTGCTAATGACTACTATTGTCAAACCTAGCTGGTGAAAAAGAAATACCATTAGCTAATATGTATATCGTATTAAATAGCTGTCAGGCATGTTCTGTGTGCTTTACATGTGTTCAATCCTTTGCTCTTACCTTATGAATTAGGTGCCATTGTATCACCATATATATTACTGATAAGAAGACTGAGAGATTGAGTCCTTCGCTCAAGGTCACACAGCTCTGTAGTGGCAGAGCCCAGTTTCAGAGTCCATGCTTTATCTGTGTGGGGACAGAGACAGGCGTTGTAGTCATAGCTTTCCACCAAATAACTATGGGCTTATGTGAGTCATTTAAGTTGTGTGGGAAAAGAAAAGGAAGAGTTATAAAAGATAACAAAAGCCACACTGAAGAGTCCTGCCCCTGTGCCAGGAATTGAGCTAAGGGCTTTACATATGCATGATCTCAGTGTACCTAAGTGTGGGGTGGTACAGGAAATGGTTTCAGGTAATAGGGAAGACGATTAAGTGGTGCATGGGTCAGGCAGAAGTCAAATCAAATCACATAATGAGAAAGCTATTTATTCTTTAGGTCTCTGAATCCCTCTGATCACATCTGGTAGAGTCTCTTCAGTGCAGGTCTTGAGTGATTTCCTAACATATTTCCTTTTGTTACATAAGGAGACCAGGCCTTGGACTTCACATTTCTCTGGAAGCAAGGTCTTTTTTATTTTCATTGCGCCTTTAATTTAGGGCAAGTTGTTTTTCATTTGTAATGAGGATGTAAAATTTCCTTAAAAATGTATTTAAGTTTAACAGTGAGCTATGGAATAATATAAAGAGGATAAGAATATAGGCCTTACATGGACTTGACAAAAAATAATGACTAATGAAGTTTAGAAAATACTTCATCTTTCAAAAACCCAGCAATGTAGTATCATTTTCTATTTATAGGTAGGAGAGCTGAGGCTTAGAAAAATTCAGAAACCTTCCCAAGGTCACTCACTGTATAGGAAGGTGAGGAGCTGGGATTCAAGCCTAGAAGTGTCTGCCTCCAAAGTTAATGTCCTAACCCATTACGTATACCGTCTCCCTTCTATGAAAACCATATCTGTTCCCTCCCAGGGTTAGTACTCTGTACTTCATGATTTAAAACAGCGGTTCTCAAAGTGCAGGACCAGAAAGTGGTCCTCCGCAAAGGCCCTCCTCCAGGTATTTTCATCATAATACTAAGATCTTTGTCTCTTTTACTCTCGTTCACTTACAAGTGTACAGGGAAATTTTCCAGAGACTGCATGACATGTGACATCACAACACACTGAGTGCAGAAGCAGATAGGAGAATACAGCTGCCTTCTATTAAGCCAGACATTTAAATGATTTACAAAAATTTAAGCAACACCTTCTTCTCATTAAATCTTTTTTGTTTTAAAAAATTATTTTAAATAAAAAATATGTGATTTATGTTAACATGTAATGGGTTTATTGTTATTTTAAAATGAATAAATATGTTATTTATTCAACTTAATTTCTAATACATTAAACATATACATTTTACATGTATTAATTTCTAATACATTAGTACACATAACCTACAGAAACAAGTTTTTTGAGGTTGTCATGAGTATAAAGGGAGTCTCAAGATGGAACATATGTGGTGAGATTTTTTTTATATTAATGAAAACTTTTTCTCCCATTATTTCCACTCTTCCTGTTTCCCCCTCCATTTAAGCAAGTAACCCCTGTGATTCGTTGCTTCAGTAAAGGAACTTTTCCAAAGCAGAAACAGTTTGTCTGGCTTTTGTTTTTCCAAAAAGCCTAAACCCATTAAGAAAGTTCTGCTAGGTGCTTTGAAGCAGTAACATCAAAATACAGCAAGTGCCACTGACAAAAAAAAAAAATAGCAGTGTTGAGAGAGGGCAGCTTTCCCAGGACTAGAAGAATATTTCTCACCTCTTGAGTGTGTGGGGGAAGAACAAGACAGAAGAGAGATTAGGAGACCAGAAAGGGCAGGACTGGGCGGAAGGGGCCAGGAGGACAGAAAGTAGACACTGCTCAGCCACAGCGGGGAATCTTTCATTGTCCAGGAGCCATGTGGGAGCTGAGTACTGACACTGCCTAAATCCAGTGTCTCTGAGAGCCAGCTCTTTGTCTCCATCCCCATGACCATCTGCAGGAGTGACACCATCTGATTCATCCAACTGGGACACTACACCCTCAAAACATCTTTGGCCCATCAGAAGCCCAAGGGAGGGTGGCTGGGGGTCCTTTGTGTAATGGGAATGTTAATAATATCCACTCTAAGGCCTGATGTGAGCAGTAAATGAACTAATATATACAAAGCTCTTTGAATGGCAAACTCTTTGTAAGTGTGGGCTCTCATAAAGGAGACAGACTGTGGGGAAGGGGAGTTATGGAAACCCTGTGTCAGAGGGGCCGCTAGCCTAAGGTAGAGAGGTGAGGGTACCTTTGGTAACCAACCCATTTTGGGGATGTAGCCTGCATAGCCCTCAGAGCTCACTTGTTCTGCAAATGGTCCCAGCACATTGGAAATGAACAGCAAGGCTTCTCCGCATGTGGCCAAAAAGGCTGCCAGCAGCTGAGACTTGGGTGCCTCTTTTTCTGAGAAAGACAAGCATCTGAAGGTGGCAGTCTGAGGGGGCCTGGAGCTGTGATCTTGGAGACCACAGTTCTGCTCTAGGGACCAATGCCACCTTAGTTCTAGGCTCTAGGTACCCAGGTGGGCCAGTCCACGAAACAGAAGGTACAGCAGCCAGTTAGCTCTATCACATAGTTGGACCTGCTACTGTTAACCAAAGTGTGTATACATAGGGTGGGAGAGGGAGGAAATAGAAGTGAATGGTACAGACACACAGTTTCAAACAGTTCATAGAAAAAAACCAAATGGCCAAGGAACACCTGAAAAGACATACATCTTTGCTACTACTCAAAGAATGCAGATTAGCACAAGTATGTGAGGTGCTCATTTTTTTCTTTTTGGATCATCAGATTGGCAATAATGAAAAATAAAGGTAATTGAAGGAAACTTGTTAAGTGTATGAGGTGCTATGGCTTTTCTAGTGTGCTATTGGGCATTTTGTTATAATATTTTAAATGTACATAAGCTTCAACCCACTAACTTTAGTTGTAGGAATTATTCTAAGGAAATAATTAGAAGATACACAGGCACATATGTGTATGTATATATGTTATAGATATTCCCAAGACATATTTACCTACTGTCAATAATGGGTTTGTGTGCATGCTTAGGGCTCTTTTAAAGGAACTTGAACAGGTTGGGAAACTGAAATTCTCACTGGGATTATTTTTTTTTTCAATTTGGATCCTTTCTTTCTTTCTTTCTTTCTTTCTTTCTTTCTTTCTTTCTTTCTTTCTTTCTTTCTTTCTTTCTTTCTTTCTTTCTTTCTTTCCTTTTTAAATCCTCACCCAAGGATGTGTTGAGGGAGACAGAGGGAGAGAGGGAGGAACAGACAGAGGGAGAGAGGGAGAGAGGGAGGGAGGCAGAGAAAGAAAGAAACGATGTCAGAGAGAAACATCAATTGATTGTCTCCAATATACACCTCAACCAGGATCAATCCTGCAACCTAGGTATGTGCCTTGACTGGGAATCAAACCTGCAACCTTTTGGTGTACAAGAGGATGCTCCAACCAACTGAGCCACTGGGCCAGGGCTCGATCCTTCCTTTCTTGATAGGAATATGCTAAGTATTAAAAGAGCCAATTGTAATTTCGTTCAATACCACAGTGGATTTCAATGGAGGAAAATTAATTTTGCTGTATAGGCAACTTTATAAGAATGCCTCAATTTCACATATTGTGAGATAGCTATATTAATTTGGCATAGATAGAAAGCAATTTCAATTATCACAGTCTTTTGTCTTTATTTGCAGGGGGTGGTTCACCAATAACGCATTTTAGAACATTGTTCACCAACAACATTAGGATTGAGTGAATTTTATCCATATTACTTCCCCCCTCCATATTACTTTTTTAAGCCTCTAATATCTAGAAAGGCAAACTCATTTAGAACAAGGTCTGCTTCTTTTCTTCTTTTTGAATTCTACTCTGAGCAAGAAACATTGGCTAAATGCCTACCTAGGGACTTCAACATTGCTAGCTCATATAATGGCCTTGCAAAGTGTTTACAGTAATGGTAATGTTGGGGATAATACACCACTGAACTTTCTGCAAAGACAGCTTTTTGAATGATAGTTCATATAAAACCTGCCAAATCATGGATATTAGAGTTGGTCATTCCTTATATGATGAAATTCTAAAGATGCAAATAATAATCATAGACAGCAAGAGCTGGAAGGTCGTCTTGTTCTGTTCCCTCAGGTTACATATAAGGAAATGAGTCTGGGAGAGATTAAGAGTGTTGTCTAGTTTCATGACTTAGAAATGGCAGAGATTTATTTTATTCCAAAAATGATGCTCTTTTTATTATAACTCAGCATACCTCTCTCAGACAAGTCTGCCTAGAAATGCCAAACATTCCCTTCTTCCTACCCACATTCCACCTTGGAGGCTCTGCCCCACTCATGACCCTGGGAGGGACAGCACTGCATACCGTGTGACTGTGCCCCACCAATCTCCGTGACTGACCCAGGGATAGACATATGACCTAAGTTGGGCCATTCGGATACTCTCACAAGAATTTGGAATAGGGACAAAGAGGCTGAGTCATTTAGCTATGCAGAGTCAAGTTGCAAGGTCATGCCCAGCTGGCCTGCCACAGCAGGCCAAAGCCTCATGCTAGTTAGTGAGGGGAAAGCTGAGAAACCATGAGTCAGCAGGAAAAGCCGGTTAGCAAACAGAGAAGCAGAAGGATGGAGCAGATGCCCAGAGACAAACAGGGAGACCATGTACTTCAAAATGCAGAGGAGAAACAGAGAGAAAGAAAAATCTGCAAAATCACCTTCTTGGTCCCGTAATGCCAACTTGATCTCCTGCACCGGCTTATCATAACCCCATAATAAACTGACTTTCAATCAACCCTCTCTTTATTTGAACTAAGTGGAATTCTGTTCTTTGCCTCTAAATTCTCCCTAAGACACTCCAAAATTCATAGTGAATATATTTTGGGTGGGAAGACTGCTATGCTTTTTTTTGTTTGTTTGTTTTTTAAAATGAAGATTATAGAAATAGAAGTTTTATCTCAAAATCCACAATAGGATGAATGGTTTTCTGCATTCTCCTCCCTAACTATTGAGACCCTGGAGATCAAGCTTTTCAGAACTTTAGGTAGGAACTAACCCACTTTGGACCTTTCCCAAAGTATACTAGAGATAGTCTGTACAGGAATAGAGACCTTATTGGTGTATGTAGATGCCACCTTGGAAATATATGTCAACACTTTCCATTTAAAGATTCCAAGGGCGGAGCCTCTGTTCCTGTAGATGTACTTGTGGAATCTCCATAGGCCCAACTTTGACCCAGCTGGGAGGCGGCCATACCCATGAAAAGTTCAGGTATTATTCCTGCACTAATCTCTTTTCAATAATAGAAAAGGCCTTTTGAAAAAGTCTACTTATCCTTTTAAAATGGGTAAGACTAAGCAAATACAAAATAATAGAGAAATGATTGAGTAAATTAGGATTCATCAGATGGAATACCACACAGATGTTTTATTTATTTTATTTTATTTTTTAATATATTTTATTGATTTTTTACAGAGAGAAGGAGAGAGAGATAGAGAGTTAGAAACATCGATGAGAGAGAAACATCCATCAGCTGCCTCCTGCACACCTCCTGCTGGGGATGTGCCCGCAACCAAGGTACATGCCCTTGACCAGAATCAAACCTGGGACCTTTCAGCCCGCAGGCCAACATTCTATCCACTGAGCCAAACCGGTTAGGGCCCCTACAGATGTTTTAAATAATAACTACCAAGATTAAATAACATAGAAAAATATTTATGATCGAATGAACAAGGAAAAAAGGAGAATACAAAGTTATAAGTATCAACTCTGTGAAAACAGGTTCACCTAAGAACATTTTTCTTGATAGTCCTCAAAAGGTAATTGAGGTAGCCACAATCCATTCATAGATCTTGGTTTGTAGGACAAATTCTATTGGGCATTTCTGCTTTAGATGATTTTGATTAGAAAAAGTTACTGACCTGGTTCAGGTCCTGAACTTCTTACATAGGCCTGATTTTGTGTTCTGTGCTGATCTACTTCTATGCCTGTCTGTAGCACTCATAGCTGTGACCTACTGATAATGGAGAGTTCTCCGTGTCTCTCTCTCTCTCTCTCTCTCTCTCTCTCTCTCTCTCTCTCTCATCATTTAAAGTCTTGTACAGGGGCCTTTGGCTTTGCACCTCACAGATTTCAACAACTGTATTTAGATTGTGCTCATTAGTGTTTCCCTATCTACTATTTCTCAACTCTGTGACAAGGTGGAAATGTGACTTCCCACCAGTGTGCAAATAGCTTCTGCAAAGTTTCTGGGAACACCCTCTAAAGCTGAGGTGATAAGGGGAGAGGTAAATCTTCTTGCATTTGGTAGGAAAAAAACAATTTATGGACCTAATACCATTGGAAAGTCTTTCTTTTGTTAAAGAAGTGTGTTATTCTTTGGCTGTTTTCTGAACCAGTCCCAACAAGTCCTCCTGACAAGCAGAAGGAGTTAAACATTGGCCTCTTGCTGTTTAACAGAGGGTTTGGTTGCATAATGATCTCATGTAGACTTTTGTTATGTTTGTGGCCAGGCAGCATCATTTGAAAGCTTTTCCCATATCGAGGAAACTTAGACATTATGAATCCTGCCTTCTCAAGGGAAAACTAGACCTCACTGTTCCAGCCTTCTCTGCAGCCAGGGTGTGAGCATGTGACCTTGTTTCTGCAATCAGATGCAGCTGTGCACTGCAATGTAGAAGAGGAAACCATGAGAAAGCAGGTGTCATGCAGAATCAGTTTTCTGGTGAGGGCTGTGGGGCTTGGCAGAGGCACCAAGGCGGACACAGTAGCAGCCCCAGTGTCGGCGTCCCCGGTGGGGATTGTCAGTGTAGCCACAGTGCCTGTGCCTGGGAGTCCCTGCTGCACTGCCCAGCAGTGTAATTGGGATATAACTTCTTGCAAAGTAGCCTTAGGGCATGATTCTCTGGCCCTTCCAGAAGTCTATGTGCTAAATAACATCCATTAAGGCATTCTTTTTATTTTTAAACTGGCAAGAGTGGATTCTATTGTCTGCTACTGAAAATCTTGAATAAAATATTCACTTGTATGTTTAACATTAGGTTGAAGGACTTAAAAGTGATGTATTTTTCTTATTAATCATGCTCCACCAGCTGGGAGATACAAATAGGGTTAAATTAATGACAAATCCTAAATTTTACTGGTTCTCCTTCCACTTGCATAATGTTGATTTTTCTGGCCTCACCCAAAGCATCTTCCAGAATCCCCAAGGTTGTGGCCTATGCGCTCATAGTTCTCTCATGTTCTTTTCTCGGCCTCCTGTGTTTGCAGCTGTGGCCTAAGAAGCCATTTGCTGGTGTTGGCTCCTTACCTCTGTCAGTACCAAGCACGATGAGGCTGATACTCATGTCAAATGCGTGCTGCTTCTAATGCTTTCACTGGGTGTCATCCCTGTGAAAGCATCCCAGCCTATGTCCACTTGTTTGACAGGTGCCCTTTACACACCCTTCCTTTAGTGACTGCATACAGCCCTTCTCTCTAAGGCTCCAATGTGAGTACCTGGGACTGAGCCGAAGGATCAAATAGGGTGATGTTTGTCTTTTCCATTTCCTTATTCTTTCTCCGACTCACAGACTCTCCTCCCTCTCCCCCCATGCAAATCAACTCATGCAAATAGACAGCGCTGGCTGTAACATCACAGTTCATCAAGCCTTGTCCCATCTGTGCTCTCAAAGTGGGAACAAATTAGAACCACGCTGGTGGACTTCTGAAGCATTATTTTTATTTTTCAACGTTTCACAGTTGTCGGAATGTTATCTCTCAACAAGTAGAAAAGCATGAGCTCAAACAGTCACTTCGCCCGGTGAAATTTATGCTGACACAGCCTGCCTCTGCCAGGATACTTTCTTACAGATGTCTTCTTCCCCGACACCCTCGGGTATTTGTCTATTAACAGAATACAAGCAACTTCTTTGGCAAATATATTCAGAATGTCAGCACAAGCGATGAGTCTTAGGAAAATGGAATAATTAGGGGATTTCTCAGCAGTTCCACTGCCAGTTTTCCCTGGGCACTTGTATCAGTGCTTATTTTAATGACTTCAATCAGGATATTTTACTCACCCTAACTAAGAGGCTCCAGATTTTAGAGATCAGCAGAGGATTCAATGTATTATAGTCTGGCTCTGCAGAAATTATTGGGTGGAGTTTTTGTGAGTAAATGGAGCAGTAAAAATCCCCTCTTACCACTGCTTTCCACCCCAGCTTTGCCATTTGGCATCTGTCCACCTGTAGTTATTTTAACAATTCCAGCTTATGGTTCATAAAAGATCATAAAACAATATTATGCCCACAGATGAGTCCTGCAAATAGCATTCAAAAATCTCTTTTTTAGGAAAAATTATCAAAAAAATGCCTCAGAATTCTATAGGTCCAAGATTTCCATGTTGTTGTTTTTTTGGTCTGTGTTATGATTCCTATGGAGAACACAGTTTGCTCCTGTATAGTGAAATCCTATAACCTTTTCCAAATTCATCAAAGGGCAAGGAAAGGAAAAACTGGTGAACAGAAGGAGGGTTTTCCAGCCATGTTTGAAGGCAGAGATTTCACCAGCTGCCAAAGTGGCCCAAAAGGATTTAAAGGGAAGAGACATTCCAAAGAAGCTATAAGCCTTCTAGTTGATTTCAAGCAAAAGTTTCACTCTGGGGAGCTTTATTGTTGAAAAAGTATCTCAAGATCTCAGTTTACTCTTATCTCTAGCTGAATCCTAGAGGAGAAAGGAGAGATGTTTTTAAGATGTGGTAGGAAGGAAGGCAAGCTATATGAGAAGGAATAGCAGGAGATATAGAGAAAAAATGTGACTCAAAGATGTAGGTGGGGATAGTTTGATTTCAGGGAGAATGATTCTTTCATCAATGCCTGTTTCTACCACTGTAATGCAGTATCTATCCTCTTTTACATTTCTTGAAAACCAATTTTCAAAACATCCACAGAGATATATACAAATACTAATTTAAAATATCTAACCATGCATAAACTAAGCATCACACTTTTTACGTATATGAAATAATCACTTTAGGAGTATTTCTATTGAAAGTATAGAGTAAAAACAAAAAAATAATGACAGAAGATACCAAATATATTGAATTATTTTCATAGGATACAAAAGCCTCATGGTACATGTATGGTCAACTTGAAACCTTAAAATGCATTAATTATGAAGCTCAAGTAGTTCTGAGATGAGGCATGATTTTGATTTATGACCATAAAATGAAATTTGAATCGGGGGCAAATGAATAATTTTCTCAGCTATTGTGCTTTCTTTTTCATTTCAAAATGTATGGAAAGACTAACTTTCTTGCGTCTTTCTAATGACAAAAAGGTGAGTGAGTCATCTGCTCAAACACCAGCCCAAAAATTTTCTCTCTTGCGTCTTCGACTAAGAAGCCTCAGCCGGCACCGCTCCAGTTGGTAAGAGGATCTCAGAGTCGCATGATGAAAAGGGGAGGCTGAACCCGCAGGCCCCTCCCGCCCCACTTTGCTCTCTGTCTTCTCACAGCCTTTCTGCACACAGATCATCCTGTACTGTGATTCTGCATGCAAATTTCCAGTGCTATTTCCCCTCGGCCCACACCAGTTGGATCAGAACCCTGAGCCTCTGTGGAGATATAAAACCAGGCAGGTCTGGCTCAGCTTCACTTTATTACACAAAGGAATGTGACCTTTCGGTTCCCTGGGAATAGTCTGTGCAGTTGGCTGGGCCCCAGAGATCAAGGTCATCTGTGTGATTCCTGGAAAGAGATGCAGAGTGGGCATCCCTAGTCTGGGCCAGGTGCCTCCAAGGATAATATGTTAGAATAGGAAATGTGCGCCTATTCTTGACAAAGACCAGGCTAGTGAGGAAGGCTGCAGTGCATGCGACCTCTTCCATCAGGGAGACCTGAAGGATGTCAGCTGAGTCACCTGCATAAGAGAACTCAGTTTTAGAAATCAGATAAGCCTCAGTATGTGACAGCCCAGGCTCCTCACCAGGAGTGCAAGTTCAGGTCACTTTCCCTTGCAGAGGGGGCAGGGAAGGTCTTTCTACTTTGAATCTCCATCGTGATGATTACACAATTGGAAAGGCACGAAGATGAAGGACACTCTGTGGCTCTCTTGGTGAAGTAAACCAGTTTGGCCTAGAAAGAGGTGAGTAGCCAATGTCAGAGTAAGAGCAATGCTTCCTGTATCCCCTCCTGAGTCGTCATGTAATAGGCTTCTGACACGTATAAAAGCCCCGAGGAAATGCAGCAGAGAAGGAAGTGAATGAGCCAACTGCACTGGCTCGGTGCCAGAGGAACACCCTGTGTTGAGGATAAAGTTGCACCTCTCGTGCCAACGGTTCAGGCAAGGGAACCCACACAAGTAATGCTTGGAATTTCGCAGAGGAAGAAGCCACAGCGCTGTTGTAGGCATTTTTTTGGTAAATGGCCTCTAAGATTGCTCTTTCGCTTGGTTTGTTTGCTTGTTTGCTTTAGCTCAGGTGATGAGATGAGGGAGTAAATAACCCACCTTCTTGTTTGAGTAGCATCTGTTTAGATGACACAGAAGGACATCATCCAGGTAAAAAAGGGTGTGGAACCCTGATCCCTCGTACCTCCCTTTCTGCGTCAGTGAAAAGCCCGGGGCTACTATAAAAAGTAATTTGTGTCCAGCTCTTCGGGGAGGGAAGTATTTCACACTGAGGCTGTCACACTCTGAATTTTAACCAAGTGCTGTTTCCTGCTCTTACTCATAATGTGATTCACATGACTTTTTTTGTGGCTTTAGCTTCTTTAGGATGGAGGAACCAGCAAGCCAGCGGCTGCCGATGAAGTTACACAACACGGCTTATTTTGGAGGAAAGGGAAGTCAGGGTGAGGACCATTTATTTCATCAGCCTCATGATCACAAAACTTACCCAGGCTAAAAATGGTCTTTAGTCACTCAGCCATTTATATTCCCCGCCCCCCTGCCATCACGCCCCCCCCCCCCACCCCAGCTTCCAAATTGTCATGCTTAAATCCTTTTTGTGAAAGCTACTTTTAACTTAAAAATTCTTCCTTTGTCCTTCTTTCCTGTCACATTTGTCCTTGTTTAGTCCTTTTCATTATCCAATAATAGAAATAGCATAGCATAAGGAGTTCAGGAGGTTTCCTAACTCAACCCAAAACCAGGGAGTAGGAAGAGAAATGGAAGACCCTCATACCCCAGGTTTTTGGCTGTAATCAAGAAACCAACACATAGGCCAAATCCAACCAGATTAAATAAAGAAAGCTATAGATTAATCACGTGCATTACAACCAGACTGAGGGAACTATGGACACTAATATGGTAGTTTGACAAAAGGAGACCCAGAGATCAGGAATTCAGGAACTGACGGTAAATATGGAAAATACTTGATGTGGCCACAGAGCTAATACTTCAGAGCTTACTGTGTGCTGGGCATTGTTCTAATCACTTTACACCAATTAGTCACTTAATCCTCACAACAAAGCTACCAGGTACTTACCATTGTTTTCCCCATTTTGCAGATGAAGGAAACTGAGGGACAAAATGATGCCTGTGGTAGACATGGAGAGTCACTGTCCTTGAAAGGACTTTCTGTCAAGCTGCCTTCACCTGTCAGTATCTTCGGGGTCAGCCTCAGCTATTTGGCTCGAGGCCAGGGCCTCCCCAGGACAGCCTGCGTTGGGTGACAGAGAGGCAAGGAGTAAAGAAATGCCTAGCCATCTTGGCCCAACATGGAACAATTCTGATGGGTAACAGTCACAACAGAGCTCCCTGCCTGGGTGGCAGAACCTTTGATGAGCCTGCGTAGCATTTCAACGTCTGCCTCCGCTAGAGTGACTAACTATCCCAGTTTTTCCAGACTGTCCTGGCTGTAGCACCAAAAGTCCTATGTGCCAAGAATCCCTCATTCCAGGCAAACCAGAATGGTTGGTCCTATCAGTCCAATCCTGCTTCCTTCTCCTTCCTTCCACAAGTATCAATCCCTAATAATCGTCTTGTACTCTAAACTCCACATCAGTGTCTGCTTCCTGAGAACCCCACATGTGACAGGGCCCTGATTACATCACAGACGATGGGTCTTCTAGCATCAGATTGTGTGTTCTTAATCTCCGAGTTCCACTGCTCTCGTCACTGGAAAGGAGTATTCAACAGAGGTGCAGCCAGATTCTCCAGGCTTTATGCAGTCCAGACGAAATATTTCTCAATATGAATGAGAGTAGTTCCTGTTTGTTAATGTGCCAGGTGATAAGCTAAGTGCTTTAGCTAAAAAAAGGAGGTTCTATCAATATCCTTATTTTACAAATGAGAAAACTGAGCCTTAGAGAGTTTATTTGCCCTAGGATTTTAACCCGGGCACTCTGTCCCTAAGTTAGAAGTCTAGATAAATCTGAGTAGCTTAGCATGATAAATTGAAAATATTTTTTGGGGGGGTCGGGGGGGAGTAGAGTTGTAGAGTGGGTTCAGAATAAATTAGTGAAGATTATATATATATATATATATATATATATATATATATATATATATATATATAATCTTCCAGCAAAATAGCAGGAGGCTACAGTCCAAGTTGTCAAAAAAGTGAGAAGAGTTTAAGAACAGAGGTGTTAAAAATTCAATTGTAAGTTGTTTTCATTGCAGTAAAGTAAACATCTATCACTCTATCTTCTCAAACCTTCCTGAACCTTCACTAAAGTTTGGCACAGAAGGGACTCACATTTAGTATGTGTGTAAACCATGCAGGGGCTGCCTGAGCAGAGAACAGGAATTGGCAGAGGCAAGAAATCAGAGCTGGAAGGACCATGCGATAAACTTCTCCAATTCCCCTCACCTCTACCTCCACCAGGCCTAGAAGAATTTGCAGAAATACTCAGGAGATTATTGGACTTTCCACAGTCCTGGGAAGAAATCTGAGTCTAATTTGTTTATATCTTTAGGAATAGGGAGATGCCAGATGACAGCTGGGATGCACATGCATGATAAGAAATTTATTAAGATAAATCAAAATGATAAAGGTAGCTATCTAGAATGAGGAAGTAGGAAATTGGGTAATTCATATTTTACTTTTTGTGCTTTTCTGTGTTTTCCAAGATTTCTACAACAAATATGTTGTAACCTGAGATAAGAACAATAAATGATCAGTGTCTATTTCTCCTGTGTTCCTGATTATATAGACTCTTCTGTCTCTTGTGTGTGCCTAGTCACTAAAAAGAAACAGACAAAACAAATACACATGTAAACCATACCACTGACTCATACATAGGTATTTCATACACAGTTGACCCTTGAGTGACATGGGTTTGAACTGTACAGTTCCATTTATATGTGAATCTTTTTCAATAATTATGCAGTCAGACTTCCATATCCCTGGGATTTTGCATCTACAGATACAACCAACTGCAGATTAAAAATTTGGTTGAGAATCTTCAGATGTGGAGGACTGAATGTATGCATTGGTGTACACCATCCTACCTAATAAAGAGGGAATATGCTAATTGAATGCCACGCCCTCAATGATGGTGGCGCCCACAGCCACAAGCACCTGATCCCCTCAGCCCCACCAGATGGTAGGCACGCGGCATGGCTGGGCCTGCCCCCAGGCAAGTCCAGCCACTCTGCGCCTGCCTCCAGATTCCCCCAGTCCTCTAGTCCCCCAGCTGCCCAGGGCCGGCCCAAGGCACAGGCAAGTCTCGAATGGCGGCTGCCCAGCCCATGCCTGAGGTGCAGGCAAGCCTTGGATGGTGGCTGCCTAGCGGCCCAGGGCTGCCTGAGGCTCAGGTAATCAGGGCTAGCCTAGGCTTACCCTGCCGGCTGTGGCAGCAGCAGAGGTGTGATGGGGGCGTCGCCTTCCCCTGATCACCTCCCGCCCCTGAGGGCTCCTGGACTGTGAGAGGGCTCCCGGACTGTGAGCAGGGCAGGCTGAGGGACCCACCCTCCAGTGCATGAATTTTCATGCACTGGGCCTCTAGTTTTATATAAGGGCTTGAGCAGCTGCAGATTTTGGTATCTGTGAGGGATCCTAGAACTAACCCCCCATAGATACCAGGGGATGAATGTAGATATGTTTTGGGAGAATCAAAAGTTATACATGCATTTTTGATGATGCAGGGGTCAGTGCCCCAAACCCCAGCATTGTTCAAGGGCCAACTATAATTACAGAAAGATAATTTATATATTGAGGACTCATTATTTTAGTGTCAGAGCACCCAAAATGTTTCAAGTCAGTACCGTTGGTCTAGGAAGAGCAAAGGTGTTTAAGATTTTAAGTCAGTCCTTGAGACTTTGAGAAGATGGAGTTGATACTGATCAGGCCAAGGTTTAGTCCTTGAGTGTTTAATCCTTTAGTCTCTCCTTAACCTTCTTTCTTTTTTTTGTTGTTTCTCTCCGGAGGCTATTTTTTCCATTGATTGTTACTGTGGAAGGGAGGGAAGGGAGAGAGAGAGAGAGAGAGAGAGAGAGAGAGAGAGAGAGAGAGAGTCTATGGCGTTTATAGCATGACGGGATGCCACGGTGTATTCATCAATAATGAGAAGTTTGGCCTTTTTAATGGTTTTAGCAACTTCACTCTTTATATCGAGTCTAGAAATTGAAGTTTCATTTAATGGAATTGGTAATTTATATTGGGAATGAAAGGTTCTTCCACCGAGAAGTAAATTTGCAGCAATTCCTGTAGATGCTGTGGGTAAAAGAGTACCACCACAACCTCTAATATAATGTACTAAAACTTTATAAAGATATGTTTTTTCACTAACACCTGGACCATCCAAGAAAAAGCATTTGGGGTGTACAGTTTGATCTTCGATGGCTGAAGTTATTCTTTCTACAACGTCAAAGTCCTGTGTCATCCCGGGACTAATCCCTCCTATGGCTGCCTTACCCAGACCACAGGCCTCCTGGGCAGGGCTCTGCCCTCTGCTCAGCCTCACCTGCTGGCTCATCCAAGATCGACTCCACCCCCAGGAACCCCCTGCTGGTCATTCTCACTCACCCTCTCACAATCTGGGACTTGAACCAGACCCCCGGTGCAAGCATGCGGAGAGGCGTCCGCGTGGCCCTGCCCCCGCGGCGGACCCCCTGCTCTTGGTCGCCGTCAGGTCGGGACGGCCCTAGGCTATTATTAGTATAGATTGTTTCTTTGGCTTAGATCCTGGTTTGGAAACTAGCTATAAAAGACATTTTGGGGGATGGCTGGGGGGAAATTTTGAAGATGGACTGGACTGCATATTAGGTGATATTCAGGAGTGAAGTTAATGTTGTTCAGGGAGATAGTCTTATTTTAGCTATGAAGGAAAATGTTCTGACTCTTTAAAGGTGAATGCTGAAGTGTTTATAGGTAGACTGTCACTGTCTCTAATTTGCCTAATAACTTCAACATGAAAAGTAAAGTGAATTAAAAAATTAAAATTTGTTCCATTCTGTTCTGTTCTCGGTTCATATTGTTATTTATTATTTTTCTTCTCAAAACATCTTACCTCCTTGCATTCTTATTTATACATTTATTATTGTTATTATGAAAGTGAGATAGCAATATTACAAAAAAATGAAAAATTCATTATTCCACTTCCCAACCCCAAATATTATTAGGAGATGCATTTTCTTTCAGTGTTTATGTATTTTTAACTTTAATCAGAATGTACGTACAATTTGGTCTCCTGTGTTTTTCCCCTTAATATTGTATCTTGAGTCTTGCTACCTCTTAAATTTCCTAACATACATCCTTTTAGTGCTAAAGGGCAGGCTATTTTTAACTTCTCCACTGTCGGTCTCATGGCCAGTGAAGCTCAGTGGCCATGTGCTGGACACATGTGGTTGCCTTGTGGCCAGTGCAGCATAGCTGGAATGGATAAAGAAATGAACCGTCGCACACTGAAGCCTGGGTTCCTCCACCCCACCCTGCACAGAGCATAGATAAAGCCTTTAGGTCTTATGCAAAATGGGAAAAAGTCCATTGTGTCCGTTGTGAATTTGCATGATTAGTCCACATATAACTTGCCAGTTACAAGGGGGGAAACTTTGCCATGGTGAAATCTGGAGGTCACCACTTAAACCCAGTGATCAATTTCAGCATTGCCAATAGGGAGACACTAGACATATGTACCTCCTCTTATGATGCAATATGAAGTACAGGTTTTTATCTGTGAAGTATGACTGCCAAAATGTTTAATCTATATCTAATCAAGACTTCTATATCTACATTTCAGCTTATGGGAAATACAGGGGATTAAGGAATGTGTTACGTGGTACCATAAGGAAACAATCACATGAATCTAGAAGTTGGAGCATTCTACAGACCAATCGGCCCACACTTCTCAACAAGCCAAAATCTTGTAAAGAAAGGAGGTGGAGGGGAGAAAGGGCTGTGTTAGATTAAGAGAGACTTGAGATCCATAACAGCAAAATGCAGTGTGGTTCCTTGTTTGGGTCCTGGTTTGAACAAACCAGATGTAAAGAAATTTGGGGAAAACTGGGTATTAGACGGTAATAGAAATTATTAAAAATTTTGTAGGTTTGTTACATAAGAGAATTTTTTTGTTTTTTGGAGATGAATATTCATTGTACTATTCTTTCTACTTTTCAATATATTTAAATATTTCATCATTAAAAAGGCCTTTTGGGAATGAAGTGGAGGAAAGGGAGGGAGGCTTCACAAGGAGCAGGATGGGATGCTTCTCTTGTGTTTTTGTTACAATAAATGAATTACTGTTCAACATATGAGACTTGAGACAGTCAAATAATAGAAATACAAGGTTACACATACTCCATGTTATAAAGCTTGTTGTAGAATTTAATTTCATCTGCTTGTCCCTGAGATAGGGATAATACAGGCAAACAGTCTTAAAATGGAAATACCAAATACAAAGGTTCTACTGCACAGGGGGAAGAGAAGATAAGCACAATATGTATTTATGGAGCACCTACCACATGTTAGGCACCGTGCCAAGTACTGGAGATACTATAACCAAGTCTAGTGTGGTCCCTGCCATAGTGGAATGTTTTTTCTGGAGAGGAAGACAGACAAAATTATGCAGACAGACAACATTAATTCCTCTTGTGGGAGAAACAAACAAGGCTTACAAAAGAGAACAGGAGTGACGGTCAGGGAAGGGGTCTTCTTGGAGACACACTGAGGTTGTAAGAGTCCTGCAAGAGAAGGAGGAGCCATCCAGAGGAAAGATGAAGGACATTCTAGGCAGAAGAAACTGTGTGTGCAAACGTTTTAATGGGAGAAAAAGAAACCAGTGTGACATAGATGTGAGCAATTGGTGTAAGTTGAGCCCAAGAAATAACTTCTAGGTCATGGCAAGAATATTAAATACTTTTCCTAAGAGCAATGGGAAACTATATTTGAATAGTATTCAGTTATTTTAAAATGTCCCATTTTATAAGAAGATTTAGGGAAATTGCTAAGATGCTAAAAGCTTAGGAACTACAACCACATGTCCTATACTTCAGACACACTCAACCATTCAGTGTAACCTTTCAGTTCTAATTGGATGCCTTCCAGCTGCCAATATGGCCAACTGATACTCAATGGGTGTATTAGGATTCTATTGCTGGATGACAAATAATCACAAACTATAGTGACTTAAACCAATAGGGAATGTTTATCATCTCACTGTTTCTGGGGGTCAGGAATTCAGCTGTGGCTTAGCTCTGTGTTCTGGATGGTCTTGGCGGGGGGGGAGGGTGTGGAGTCTCTCATGCAGTTGCAGTCCAGATGTTGGCTAAGGCTTCAGTCCTCAAAAGACTTGCCTGGGACTGGAGGAACCACCTCCAAGGTGGCTCACTCGCATGGCTGGTGGCAGAGGGTCTTACTTTCTTGCCATGTGGTCCTTGTCATAGACCTACATAGACCTCATGAGATGACAGTTGACCTTCATGTGAATGATCCAAGTAGGACAGTAAGGAGGAAACCACATTGCTGTTGATAACCTAGTCTTGGAAGTAACACACTGCCCCTTCTACCACATTAATGTCACAAAGAGATGAGTCACTAAGTCCAGCCCACACTAATGGGGAGGAGAATTAAGTTCCATCTCTTGAAAGGAGAAGTTCCAAAATTTGTGGACATGTTTTTAAAAGTACAACATTTAGAGACCCAACTCAAACGTCATTTTCTATGTGAAGCCTTCTCTTCTCTCAGTTTTTACATTTTATTTCTATCTCTTACAGCTCTTGCCTTATTTACTGTAATCTATTTACATTCTCACCAGACTGGAAACTCCTTCCGGCCAAGGGAACGTGTCTTATTAATCATTTACACCCCAGTCTGCTCATTGATAAAATTCTCAGGCCACCACAGGACACTGCCACCCACCGCTCCCGAGACAGGATTTTTAAAAGGCCCTTCACACTAGTGCTTTTCTTGCCTCTCTTTTTTTCTTGATTACTCTTTGTATTATATATAGACATGCCTTCTCATATAATTTTTGGATGATAAACTCCAAAAATAAGACTATCTTAGTCATCTCTCTTTTTAAATCCCTTATAGCACCAAAGGCATTGCTCTGCATTAAAGTAATAAATACTATTTTTAAAAGAAAAGAACTTATATACTTATATGCATAGCCCATGGTCACAGGCAATAGGGTGGTGAAGACCTGGAGGTGGGGCTAGAGGCTGGGAGGTAAAGGGAGAGGAATGGGAGACATTTGTAATACTAGCCACTATATATAAAATTTAAAATAATATGTATTTATATATATTTATATATATTTAATATATATATTTAATTTTTTTAAAAAGAATTAAATAAGAGTGGGCCCTGTAGAGTTCAAAAATCTTTCCAGCTTCTTTGGTAATCAGAATATCTACTGTCTATCTCAGCTCTATGTAAACTCTAGTAAAGAAAGATGACCTCAGCTCATGATGCATAAAACATTTAGCATTTCGAAAGCGCTCTGAAGCACAAGAGGTCTCCTATTCTGTTTGTTTGCTTCCTTCTTGTTTGGGAGAACCAAGATCTAACACTGTGAGGCTCTCCTTAGCATTCAGTGGGAAGAACCTGAGGAGATCTTGTTTTCACTGTTTCTCTGAAAGGGAGAAGCCATGTTCCCTCCCATAGTTGCAAAGTATCATCTTGTCCTTGGTTTTCCTTTATAGACTGTTACCAAGTCAGGTAGTTCTATCTAGATCAAGTTGGAGACCTGGATGGTCTTGGTTCTCATGACTAGAAATCTTGTGTCATTCCAAGAAATCTCCTGAGGTAGAATTCTTTGTGTTGAGAGAAGCCGTTTGACCAGCCCTGAGCTTGTTATAGGCCCAGGGTGGGGACAGGGAAAGAAGAGATGAGCAGAGGATGGAACGTGGCCTGCACCTCAGCCTCCCTTTTTCTTGACGAGGATGTTCTTTCTCAGGGCTCCTCATGAAAGAATCAAGATTACTGCACATTAAAATGAAAGAAAAACAATGGAAGAGCCTCCAGCAGAATAGCTAATGCAGCATACTATTAAGGGGTCACTTTCTTCACAAAAGGAAAGCGTAAATGCATATAGACGCCTTTCCTTTCTGTCTCTGGCCTTTAAGGACAGACTTGCTTTGACAGAACAAAAATGCCTGCTTTCACCCAATCTCCCATTTCTAAGAAGGTAACCCATTCATGCTCTATCAGGTAACATGGTAATCCCAGGGCATGGTATTCTGCACACAGTAGGCTCTCAATCAATGGCAGTTGTTCTGATGGCTATACTGCTGATGCTGGTTGGGGACTTTGATACTGTGACAACTAAGCTGTAATAAAATCCTGGATTACTTCTCCAGCAGGAGAGCCAAATAGGATCTGAAGCAAGAGCCAGAGAATCTGGATTTCACTGGGTGGTATTTATTTGGCCTAGAGTCAAATTGGTATTTACATGTCTCGATTAAATAGCACAGCAAACTTGAAAGGAAGAACTAGGCTTTTAAAGATGTTTGAAGGAGGTGCCTGCTGGGAAACCTCTCCTCCCCAGAGGAGAGGGCAAGGGCTTCTCGAGGGAGAAAGACACCTCCACCCTCCCAAGGGAGAATAGAAGACAGAAGGGTGTTTGTTTCGCATAGGGGTTGACAGCACACATTACTGCTTCCTTTGTTAGGCAGCTTTCTGAAACATGTTAGTACCTTGTCTGACTGTTGCCTGAAAGGGTGGAGGGCAGAGCATAAAAGTGCAAATTGCTGGTTAGTTTTCCAGTATTCGAGTTTTGACAAATCTGGAATTCATACTGGCATTATATCTAATTTCAAAGGTAGCGTCAAATCTGGAAAACCTGAAATCCTGTTGACAACCAATTAAATCATAAATGAATTAAAAAATCAACGCAGAAGAAAGATGGAGAGTTTAAAAAGAAAATCATTTTAGCTAATACCTTCCCTGAGGTTCTCTTCCAAGTCAACTGAAAAATGCGTAATCAGGTGTCTTTAATTAAAGGTCCTCACCCATGGAGAAGCACAAAGGGAGCTTGTTTCACTTCGACAAGAGTGTCCAATGGTTTAGTTGCTAGAAAATGGATATTTAATGACATATATGTCTAATAGACACTCCCATTTTGTTTCAAGTTGTGAAAAAACTGAACCTTGCTGAGGGAGGAAACAGCCTTGAACATCTCTTCTATTTTTTCCAGTTTTCATCTCATTCACAGTGATTATTACTGGTGTATTCATTTAGCCCGAGCATCCTATATAATAAAACATAAGTGTCTGGGTAGGATAAGCACCCTGAGATTCATTTCCTAAGAAATGCCGACTGGCTTCACAAACTACTCCTAAGCCAACCAAGAGAATTCATACGATAAGCACGTGATTTAGCAGATGCCGCACTGTGAGAGATGTGAGCAGAAGAGCTGTGTCCTGGATGAAGGCACACCAGGGCTGGGCACCAGGGCTGGGCACCAGGGCCCTCAGTTCTAGCCCAGCTCTGCTGGGAACAAGCTGTGTAAGTCAGGATAAGCCATTCACCCCAGTGGTCTCTATTTCCTTCTCTAGACCTTGACTAGAGGGCTCATAATATGTAGCTGATTAATGAGTGTTGCACATCTGTACATGGCAAGGTACCATGATGTCCCATGTGGTGTAGAGCATGGGCTCAGGTGCAAGACTGTCTTGGTTCAGGGTGACACTTTGGTGAGTGAGCTCAATGCCCCATTTCTCATCTCTCAAATGGGGATGGTAATGGGCCCCGTGTTACAGGGTGGCTGTGAGCTGTAGATGTGATAATACACTTAAAGCCCTTAGAATAGAGTCTGGTGTAAATGTTAGTTGACATTTGATTTTTCAAATGTTTCCCTTTCCAGATGGATTTTTTTTTTCTGAGTTCAGTGCTTTTGCCTGGTCACCACCCCCTAATGTCTGGAGTGTCCATATGTCCCCTGTGACTATTGTGTGACTTAAATTATCCCGTGGAAGTGTTTGATGGATGTTCTGCGTGGCTATTAGAACTCTAATTTTCAAGCTGTGAAATTAAAAAGTGAAACTTGTTAGAGAGAAAAGCCTTAAGCTTTAAATACCTCTAATGTTCTTTGGTTTTAATCTCCTGTGCAGTGACTGCTGTTTAAAGCCTCTGTGTAGCATTAAGTACCAGGATCTGAAGATGAAGTATCAGGCTCTGAAGAGGGTATTAGAAATGCTGCTGAGGGCTCCCATGGTTTTACAAGTCATTAGACTTTGCCTAGATCCCAACTCAAAGGCATTTATTCATGCCCTCATTCATTCTTTCACTCACAAGCTTTTATTGGGCACTCACTATGTGTCAGTCACCATACAAGATAAATAATACATGGCCCCTCCTTTTGAAGAGCTCAGAGCGTATGGGAAAGACAGATGAACAAGTTTATAAATTGCCAATGGTGGTAAGTACTGTTGCAGGGACAGGAACAAAATGCTGTGGGAGCCCAGAGAATGGAGCAATGAATTGTGCTTGGAGGATCCAGGAAGTGACAACAGACCTGAGCCTTAAATGGCAAGTGAAACCTTTATGTGTGATTGTGTGTGTGTTTACTCATCTTGGCATTGCAGGGAGGGGGGAAAAGTAGAGGCATTGTGAAAGGGGCTGAGGCCTGCAGGGAGGCACAGTCTACTCCCTTGGAAATGACAAGTTTTTTTTTGTTTGTTTTTTTAAGTAGTGGGAGAGAGGTGGGGAACAAACTCCTCTAACATCCCATTTTCCTCCAGGGATGAGAGAATTTAAGTGAGATATCCTGAGTGGAAAGGGAATATCTCTACTAGTATAGGATATGTCATGTTAGGTCTTGAACTTAACACCAAGTTTGGAGATTTTGAATTCTCCAAAAGAACCTGGTATAGCCACAAAGCTGCCAAATTCGTCCTAAAATGTATGTAGTACAGGATGCCATCCACAATTCCCCAAAAGCCTCTTCAGGCGGGCTTGTGAGTAAGGCAAAGAGAATGGATGCTAGAATATGGAAGATAAACTAACTGTATGGTTTTAGAAGCTCACAAAATCAGTACAATGAACACATATACCTACCACCTAGTTCAGCAATCAGTAACCTTTTTTCATTTCACCATATTTGATTCACATATAGATATGCATGTATGTGTGTGTATATACAGGGTGTCCCCCCAAAATGTATACATACTTTGAATGATTATAAAGTCAGTGGTTACTAACATACAGTTCACTTTCAAAATTAAGTGAGTAATCAGCTTTTAAAGTATATATGCAATTTTTGTATATATATACAACATATATATATTGGAGCCACTTTGATGAAAATTACCAACATCAGGATATTTTATACCAAATATCTCTGCACACATGCCTCCAAATTCAGGTCATGTTTCCTGTGTAACCAAACACCAGTCTCACGCCTAACAGAATA
This sequence comes from Myotis lucifugus, assembly GCF_000147115.1. Classification (NCBI taxonomy): domain Eukaryota; kingdom Metazoa; phylum Chordata; class Mammalia; order Chiroptera; family Vespertilionidae; genus Myotis; species Myotis lucifugus. Next base: position 2,235,396 of record NW_005871200.1, read on the forward strand.
AACAAGAATTCCCTAATTTCTAGTACAGAACCCATATTTGTTTTTTTCAGATTGTCCCAAATTCTCTTTCATACTTCTTTTTTTTTCAAAATAAGGCAAATATATATTTTTAATGGGTGGCATATGATTTTTTGACGTGGGAAAGTCTGACTTATACTTTAAACTGTATTTTGCCCTTTGCCACATTTCTTTGAATCTTGAAAGATCACATAGGCTTGTATAAGTACACTTAAATTCACAAAGGGAATGGGATTAACCTGCTAAGAAAAGCTAAAGAAAAGAAAAGCTGGGATTTAGGACACAGTGACATTTTAAGAACCTCATCCCTTCAGACCAAGGCTCTTGGAAAGGTTGGTCTTTTTTTTTCTATCAGAGGGGTCTGGGGAGATGATGTTGATGACAAAAATTCTAACAGATGACACTTAACTTTTCTTCTTGACATTCCAGAGTGAACTTGGGTATTTTAATCAGATGTTAGGAAAATTTAAAAAGGGAAGCAAGAATATTCTGACTGCTTTTCAAAATTGTTTTCTCACATCATCTCACACCAGCCAGGATTCAATCAGTGCTGTGACAAGTCCTGCCGGACCATGCCCAGACCCAGCATTCTCCACTGAGGTGTGTGGAGAAGAGGCTCTGACTCCTGAGAAAATGAGAAATACCCCTTTCTACCAGGAGAACTGAAGCAACCATTGGAAGGGGAAGACTGAATTCTAGTACAGTGTAAGAAACGGATTTGGGAACAGATGATATATGCTACATTTTTTCAAATGATCTCCAATTTACAGAAAGGTTATAAATATAGTACCAAGAATTTTGTTCCAGAACTGTACGAGAATAATTTGCCAAATCGATGTCCCGTAATTCCTAATACTTTATTCTCCTACCTAACCACGATGTAATCCTCAGATTTAGGAAATTAACACGGATACTTTAGTACTATCACCTAACATTCAGACCCCACTCACGTTTCACCAAAATAGCCAAAAGACCAGCTGTATTGTAGAGTGCCCCCAGTTTGGTTTTGTCAGCTGTTTCCTCATGTTTAAATTCAGATTGTGAATCTTTGGCAGGAATCACACAGAAGCGAAGCTTTGTTCTTCTCATTGCGTCCTATCAGGCGGGTATTTTAACTTGACCCATTACTGATAATAGTCATTCTGATCATTTGGTTAAGTTCTTATCTGCCAACTGCTTTGATGTACAGCTCCTCTCTTTTTTTTGTTTTTTAATAATGAATAGCATTTTGTTGGAAGGTTTTTTGAAATGGCGTAAATGTCCCCATTTCTAATCAAACCTGTAATTTACTCATTTATTCATTTACATCATTATGGATTCATGTTTCCATTTTATTAGTGGTTTATAATCTCTTACTATTATTCTTTCTTTTGATGGTCAGGTTGTCCCAGGTTTGTCCGCAGCAGCCCCTTCAAGCTGACTCCTGTGTCCATTTGACAAGGCCCCTCCATTCTTAGAGCACTTCCTTGCTTTCTGATACAAAACATATTCCAGATTTATCTTGTGCGTTCCAAGCCCAGCCCTGAACCAGCCATTTCTCCAGGGAGCCTTGGTTCCTTCCAGGGCAGGCTGGTACGTACATGCTAGGCTGCTCCTTGCTATTGGGTAGTGCTGCTCCCAGGTGGACAGAACTCATTTCTTATCTTCCCACTCTGGAGTCAGAAGTCCTTGGGCTGTGTTCCTTCAGGAGACGCTAGGAGAGGGTCCATTTCCTTGCCTTTTCCAGCTCCCAGAAGACGCCTGCATGTCTTTGCTCGTGGCCCCTTCTACCATTTTCAGAGCCTGCAGCACAGCATCTTCAAATCTCTCTGTCCGTCTGTCTCACCTCTGCTTCTGTTGTCCATCTCCATCTCTGACTCTGACCCTCCGGCCTTCCAGTATAACCACGACGGCCCACCCAGATTACCCACGATGATCTTTCCATCTTAAAACACTTAACGATCACACCTGCAAAGTCCTTTTGCCCGGTAGGTAACACAGCCACAGGTTTGCTGCATTAGACTGTGAACATTTTGGGGGTGGGAAGTCCATAATTCCACATTCCACAATATGCATGCACATCCATACATGCTTATTTCTAGTTCTACATACATATTTTGAAAAGCATGAATTTACTTGGTTACCTCCCATTCCAATCCAACAACTACAGTGTTCATTCCAGATTTCTCTGTTTCAATATTTGCAACTCTCTGTGCCGACAGTGAGAAACCCAGCTCCCAGTATCCTTAATAGGTTACTTATTTGACTTATCGCCTCTGTGTAACCAGTGTCCTGTTCCGTTTCCGTCCTCTTACCCGTGGAAGAACGTCCTCCCCCTCGGCCTGGACTCTGATATGTTACACCTGGCTGCCCTCCCACAGGGTCGCCCTCCTTCCCAACCTGGACTCTGCCCCCCTCGCCAGGCTGCCCCCTGCAGGAACACCATCCTCAGCAGGAACGTCACCCTGCTCAGGCTCTGCCAACCCACCCAGAGCAGCCATACTAACTAGTTAACATTCTTCCAACCCTGCTGGGGTCCCATCCTGGCTTTCAATTGTGGGTGTTCTGTCCCACCCAATGGCTTTAGGAGCAAATTGTTGAAAGAGGGGCGGCGGGCGGGGGGAGAGGGAAGGAAAGAAAGAAAAGCCCAGATGACATATTTTTAGGAAGGGTACTGACATCCTAATCCAAACAAGGGTGGGAAAGGTGGAATGCCGTGAGGAGGGGCGGGGGTGAGGCAGAAGTACACAGTACACAGTAAGGGACTTGAGGCTTGAAGAAATACTGGTTACTGGAACTGGTCCCTGTTCTTGGACCTGTTTGCATATTTGAGGAGCCGACTCATATTTTTCTGGGCTGAGAAGGCTGCCACCAGCCTGGAGCCTCATCAAACCACTTTTTATTAAAAAACCACCCTTTGGCTCCTGATGTTTTTTATGCTGATTAAGAACACTGACTTGGCTAAATGAACAAGAGGGCTGATTGTGGCTCTGTCTCTTGAAGCAGAAGAAGCTTTTGATCAAGTTAAGTGGGAGTTTATGTTTGAGGTACTTTAAAAAATGAAATTTGCAGATAAGCTTATGAACTGAATTTGAACTTCATTCCAAGCTCATTGAACAGAAATGTTTCAGATCCTTTTAATCTGGGAAAAGGCCATCACAGTTGCCCTTTTAATCCCTTATTTTTCTTTAAGATAAAGTTCCCTCTCACGTTGCTTATCATTTACCTACTTACTGAGAAGGGCACTTCAAAAATAAACTCCGAAGTTTAAAAATGTTTGCATTTTCTGAGATGAGGGACACCGTGGCTCAGGTGCCTTCTCCCTTCCCCCCAACATCCAGACCAAGGACACTGTGGGGGGGTGGGGAGGCGCTAGGGGGGACGGTTTCCTCAGTGCCAACCTGGGGTCACACTGGGCTTCATGATGTGGGCCTGTCGGTTGGTTGCACAGAAAGCAGAAGCGTGTGGGTTCCACTCTCAGTTCCTCCTCTAGCTTCTGAGTGAATTTAGGTGAGTCATTTAATTTCCACACTTGGCCTGCCCTGTTCGCCATATGGAGCTAATGATACTCCTCCACGTATCTCCCAGGGATGTCGTAAGGGCTGATGAATGTACAGGGCGGTCAACCATTGCATATGTACGATGAGCTAAGCGAAGTGAGCCCGTGAGCCCAGAGACCTCTTTAAATTAGAGCTGATCTTTCCCTTCAGGAATGAGCCATGCTTATGGTGCTAGTAGTTTTTGGCCATTTTTCTGTTTGTCTTATGAATTCAACTCATGCTATTATTTATTATAACCATGATACTATGCTTGGTTCAACGCAGATGAAGTCATCCACTTTAACATTATTTGTGTACTTCCTATGTGCCTGGCACTCTCTGTGTTAGAATTAAAACCTAAGTAAGAACCAAACTGCGAGAAGGTCAGAAAATGTGAAGTATTTATGAGGAAATTCTGATGATTTATTTGTTTGAATAGAGCAGTGGTTCTCAACCTGTGGGTCGCGACCCCTTTAGGGGTCGTCTAAGACCATCGGAAAACACATATATAATTACATACTGTTTTTGTGATTAATCACTATGCTTTAATTATGTTCAATTTGTAACAATGAAATTGGGGGTCACCACAACATGAGGAACTGTATTAAAGGGTCGCGGCGTTAGGAAGGTTGAGAACCACTGGAATAGAGGCTTCTCCTTTTATCGTAAAACGTACCTGGAGGAAGCTGAGCTCCAGTTTCCTGAGGACTTGTGAAAGCCACAGCTTAGGAGGTAGGACTCCTCATGA
>NW_005871200.1:2239779-2295498 GCF_000147115.1 Myotis lucifugus
AAGCTCTCCCTGAGGTGATAGATCAGGACTCAGGTAATAGCAGAAAGTGCCAATCCTACTCTTAAAATGGATACAAGAGAGCATTTGGGATTTTTCTTTTTAATGCCTGCCTTGGATTGAGTAAATGCATTACGTGCGTCACCACAATGGACCCAGAGAGCTCCTTGTCCCATCGTTCCAAAGACTTAGAGTTGCCCCGATGACAGAAAAACAGAAAAAAGAAGAAAAGAAAGGCTATGGAAGGGACTGAGGTGCCAACATGGGGTCAGCTGAAGAAGTTAACAACTGAGGCCCAACAGATGGTAGAAAATCAAGAAGTGGAAGCTACTCTCTCAGCCAAGTCCGAGGACTCTTGCGCTATCATTTAAAAAATAAAAAAGGGGGAATTTGCCGGGAGCCGGTCCATCCTTGCTGCTTGACACAGTCGCTGCAGGAAAGAAACATCTGCACAGCATATGTTTCAATGGACCTGGCATATATAGCATACTGTTCTTAATATGTTTGCTCCCTTTAGTGCCATGTGTTTTAACCAAGGTCACCTCTCCGAGAAAGGTTGTTTCCCCAGGTGGGGATCTTTCCCTGAGGTTAGGGAGGGGATACAACCCCTTAATTAAGTGCCAGGCGGGTAGTTAAGCTACATAATCTTTACTCCCTGGAATGGAGATAAGAAACGCCCTAACCTTTGTAATAGAAATTGACAGGATTAAAATCAGCTGGTATAAATATGGATGTAACAAGACAATAAAGATCAGATCCTCATCAGCTCCTCATCAGATCCTCATCAGATCCTCATCAGATCCTCGTCAGATCCTAACCAGAACCTAGCCAGAGAACATGGCAAAAGATCCTGGACAGAACCTGGCTACAGAACTTCACTGGAGAACCCCTGGAGAACCTGGCTGGAGAACCTAGCGAGAGAACATGGCACCAGAACTTGGTTGGAGATCCTGACCAGAACTTCGCTGGAGATCCTAACCAGAACATGGCAAGAGATCCTGGAGGGAGAACCTCGCTATGCTGATGAACTGAACCCTGTCTTCGTGTCATTCCTTCTTCGCCGACTCCGTCCACACCTTTGGGGATCCCTGGACCCGTTGGGGTTGGACCCCAACATGTGGCGGCTGCTATAGTTTCTGGAGGAGAATCATGATTTTTCTTTTTCTAAAACTGTGTCATAACTATGTGTCAACATCCAAGGCGCCACTAAACCCTTAAGTCAGAAACTAGATAACATTTGACGGGATTGCAACATTTAAGATTCCTGCGTATTTCTAACATGTATTCCAGTGGAAGAACCAGGGAAAATGTTACCCGTTCTCTGAGCAACTCCCTTGGTTTGATCCCCAAACTCTACTTTCTCCTCCTCAGTTAAGGAGAAAGGATGTAGCAATTTGAAGGATCTCCTAGGGATTTAAATAGAATCCTTGAAGCGTCAAGTTCTTAAAATAATAATTCTTATATCTTTATGTGTTGTCACCTCAGGCACTGAAACACCCCACAGGCCTGTGGTCTTGCCCTTTGGTGTTCACATTCCTTGGCCTCCTAAGCAAGAAGAAAGACTTTGGGCCATGTGAGGTTGACTGTGTGGTGTGCCTGAAGGTTGGGGTTGACTGATTTCTATTTTTTAGTAGGAGTCCTGAGCTTTAGGAAAATGGAATTTTAGCCAGGGCATGGCTTTGCTTTTGAAATGGATTTTCGTTTCTTCATGCTCAAGTCCAATTGCCTTGCGGACCATTAAAAATGGAAGAATAATGATAAGAGAGGGAACATCTGTATGCAGATGGTGTCAAGAAAGGGCCAGGATGTTAGCGTGTTCTGACTTTGTCACTGATTCACTGTTCAGTGAGCTGTTTCACAAGTCAATTTGTTTCACAACTCAACTTCTCTCTGTAAAATCAGGATGCTGCTGACATTCCTTACCCAGGTGGTATGGCAAGAGGACTGAGAGTGTGGGGTCTGGAGGCAGATTGCTTTGTTTGAATTCTAACTTCACCATTTCTACCTGTGTGGCTTTGGGCAAGTTATTTGACATGCCTCTGTGACTCAGTTTTTTCATCTATACAATGAGGATAATGATAGTACCTACTTCTTAGTACCTACTTCTGTGAGGAATACATGTTATGATATAGGTAAAAGGCCTGGCACATAGTATTCAATCAGCATTAATATTAGTGATAGTTAACTTATCTGCAGGTATATTGATGATTATTATACTCTACCCAGAGATACTGAGGCCCAAAGACGTAGAAAAATAAGCACAAATAGTTTGCCTTGCGTCTACTTAAAAAATAAAAACAAGACTAAAAAAACAACACCCCAAATATTTTGCATAAGAGCCAAGATTTCAAGAACTTTTGCAAATCTGGATTCACTGAAAATATTGCACAACTATCTCCATGTGATGTCAGTAAACATTTAAGGAACCAGCACGCAGAGTGACACAAGGTCAAGGAGCAAAGTGGGAGGTCCCTGCCTCTGTCCCTGTGTCGCATCCGGGGTGATGCCAAGGCATTTGCAGGATCTCCAGCAACATCCTCATAACAATTATTTTAGGTGGCATCTGGATTTTACAATCATTAATTAGTTACTTGGGCGAGGTGTAGGTGATGTCACTCCCTGGGCTGGGTTAATTGAGTTGCAAATAAACAAATGCTTAGAGATGATGCATCTCAAAGTGTTCACTTACAGAGAAGGGAAAACCCAAAGCAATAACCGGGTCTAGTCTTTCCTGCGCTGGCCCTTCTCCATCTATTCAGGAGTATTTTCTGCTTTTCCTCAACATCATCTTTCGCTTTCTTCAGCCTCCCATGGTCCCAGCGCCATGATGTGCTCAGGCTCTTACTCATGTTGGTCACCTGGCAAAGCTTTCCTTTCTCATTCTCTCATCTATACTTGACTCATTCTTGAAGCACAGGCTTTCCTCTCCATGCACCTCTCCCTCATTATGCTGCTCCTATGATTTCTCTCAGCAGCTAGAAGAATTATATAGCCAAAAGAAGGCTTCCATTTTTATTTTATATAGCCACAGCACCATGTTCCTGCAATAATTAATACATTCTTTATGTCCCTTGTTGCATATGTGTTGAATGCCTACAATGTGGCACATCTGTGCTAGCAGCCAAATGTTATAAGTGGACATTATTCCTGTTTCATCGATTAAAGCAATGCGATTTTAAGATATTGAGCTATTTGCTCAAGGTCCCACAGCTAGTAAGTGACAAGGATGGCATATGAATCTGGGTCTGTCCTTTTTCCACCTAGAAGAGAATCTCATGTGCTGAATGTGAACAAGTCATGGTGAATAGATAGGAGGGGTGGGAAGGGCTTCTTAGAAGATCTGGAGATGAGCTTGGCAGAGGCGTTAGAATTGGTTACCAGATTTAGTGGGTGGTTGGGTGGGGGAGAGGTAGGCAGAGTGTTCAGAATTGAGGACCTAAATCAGTGGTTCCCAAACTTATTTTCATGGAAGACCAGAGGGAAATGGGGCTGCAGAGGTGCGTGAGGGCTACATCTCTCTGACCTCCTGTCTTGTGGGGAGGCTTGGCTAAGGTTGGCCCAAGTGCTGGCCAGAGGCCTGGTGCCAGGGTGAGAGTTGCCCTAAGCAGCAGATAGAGAGACCTAAAGGATCAATACCAGCTTTCCCCTTAGTCTGGGAGCAGGCCAAAGTGGGCTGCTTCTCCCATCACCAACCCCAAGCACTGAGAGTGGGGCCAGACTGAGAGACAAAGAAGAGTCTCAGAAGCTAGGTGGGCACAGAATGGAGTGGAGAGTCAAGAGTAATTGTGGGGGCAGAGCTTAGGTCCAAGGCACATTTGATGAATACAGCTGGAGGGCTGGGGCTTGTTTGAAATAGCTTCCTGGGGTAAGGGTAGACCTGTGTGGCTTACAGGCACAGAATCTGGAAAGAGAAGATCATTAAGAGCCTTCGATGATTATATAGTCCTGCTCTGTATAACAACGTTCTGGCCAACAACAGACCACATGCACAAAGGTGGTACCATAAGATTATAATGGAACTGAAAAGTTGGTATCACCTAGTGATGTTGTAGCCGTCTTGATGTCATAGTGCAACGCTTTATTCATGTGTTTGCAGTGATGCTGGTAAAAACAAACCTGCTGCACTGCCATTTGTATAAAAGTATAGCATATACAATTATGTACAGTACATAATACTTGGGAATGACAACAAATCATTATGTGACTGGCTTATGTATTTACTATACAGTATTAAAGGGCACAGTCTTTAAAAAGATCTCTCATCCCTCTGACCTCACAGTAAGTTGTTAGGGGTTGGGGTGGAGGTGGCGAACAGCACTGTTGGTGAAAGAATCAGTTAAGAACCTCTGTAGTTGATTCATTGGGAACTGCAGAGATATGGGTAGAATGTCCTTTCCCCAGAAACGGTCTCAGAGACTATGGAGCGAAACTGTCTAGGAGGAGCTCCGTTGAGTTCTCTAGAAGTTTCATGTTGTATGAGGGAGGGCTTCTGTGTGGCTGCTGAGGGATTCCCTTCCTTCCACAAATATTCATCTGTCCATTCATTGATTAATTATCTGTTGAGCATATAACACTGTGCCAGGTACTGCTCTGGGCACTGGGAACAGTGGGGCCCAAAGCATCAAGGTCCCTGCATGCATGGAGATTTGTCCTAGTGTAGGAAACAGACTTGGAACAAATAAACACACAAATGAAGGTATACTAGTACATTTGAGAGAGATGACAGAAGGGTGTGATTTAGATTGCTGTAAATGAGGAGGTGTCTCTGAGGTACTGATATTTAAGCTGAGATCTGATGGGTGAGCAGGAGTTGATAAGTCAAAGCACAAGGGAAGAATATTCCAGGCCAAGAGAATAGTGTGTGCAAAATCTTTAAGGCAGCAAAGAACTTGTAGTTTCCAGAGAAATCAAGAAGGATGGTATGTTGTGGGAATTCAGTGAGCAAAGAAGAGAGGGCTGGAGAGTAGGCAGGGGCCCCGGGTAGGGATTTCAAATTTTATCTTCCATTCAAGGGAAAGCCTTTAGAGAGAGTTAAACAGGGGAATGACATGAAGAATGCATGTTTAGCTCTGACTGCTGTGTGGAGAATGGATTGGAGGGTGAAAGTGGGAAGAACATTTCAGTGATGATGAACAGATGACAGTAGATGTGCAGTGTACATTAGTTTTCCCTTATTCATGGGGAATACGTTCAAGACCCACAGTGGATGCCTAAAAGTATGGATAGCACCAAACCCAATATACACTGTGTTTTTCCTATGCATACATACCATAAAGTTTAATTTATAATTTAGGCGTAGTGAGAGATTAATGAGAGTGACTTAATAAAATAGAGCAATTATAACAACATAGTAGTGTAATTAAAAGTTATGCAAATGCAATCTCTCTCTCCTCTGATAACTGATCTGATAACTAAGCCAGCTACTAAGTGACTAATTAAGGGGTGGATAGCATAGAAAGGGGTGATTCAGGTCCTGGGTGGGACTGAGTGGGACTGCATCAGATTTCATCGTGGTACTCGGAATGACGCAAAATTGAAAACATATGAATCGTGTTGTTTTTTTTCCTGGAGTTTTCCATTTAATATTTTCAGACTGCAGTTGATTGTGGGTAACTGAAACCATGGAAAGTAAAACCACGGATAAGGGGTTGGGAGTACTGTAGAGTATTTTCAAGGTAGAATCAATCCACAGGACTTCATGGTGTACTCTAATCTCTGAAAAGGAAACTTTTCCAATTCCATGGAATGTGGAGAATTTATAACTACAGATTTGCTTTCCTGCCCAAGTGTCAGTGAAGATGCTCGTATTCTTTTCAACATCTACCAAGAAAGAAAGCACCTTATGTGTCTTCTCCTGATCCCAGCAAATTAGCACATTAGGGTATGAGCAGTCAAATCTGGAGGAGCTGTGTGCTTTACTAATGTTCTCGTAGTGGCAGCCATGAATCGCTTGCCTGCCCCAGCTATGTTTATTTGTATAAGACTGCAGGCTGGATGCGTTTCACTAGATGTGTCTCCTTGGTGAGAGGGTCACAGAGGGACAGTGGGATGTTATGTGAGCTGATATCAAGACCATACACACGGCACAAGGCAGACATTCGTGCCTGGTGTTGCACGAATCTACTTGTGTTTTCGAAAGAGCATCTTTAAAAAAATTCTTTCTTTCTGGCAATATAACTTACTGGTAGTTTTTTTGAAAAATTAACTAATAATATTGTAGTACTACAAATATATAGATGGCTTTAGATTTCAAAGGGTCTAAAAGTGAGGATATAAAAGAGAGATCTATAAAGAATTTCAACTTGTTAAATATGGACAGAGAGGTCTCATGGTGAAATCGGTTATGCATGTATTGCATTGAGGCTGTACCTTTTTATTTTTATTGAGGTAAAATTGATATACAACACTGTATTCAGTTTCAGGTGTGCAACATGATTCGATATTTGTATACATTGCAAAATGATCACCATAATAAGTCTAGTTAACATCCATCACTATACATAGTTACAGATTTTTTAAAGGCTATATTTATGAGAACATAAAAAAGTAAGAAGCAACAAAAATACTTCTTCTTTCTAATCACTGCTCCTCCACCCATGCACAATTCAGGAAAACACTTCAAGAGGAAGAGCCGTAGGTCACCCCGCCCTTCTCTTTCTCTTCCTGATGTCTAGTGTCTTCACTGGGAGAGAGGGGAGCAGTTTTGGGGGAGTCTCCAGATAGGCCATGCGTGATAACGTTTCGCACGTTCTGAATTCAGAATGTTGGGATGGCAGCAGAAGGAAAGTGAGAGGAATTCTAAAAACAAAGGAAGGCAAATATCTCTGCCTAGTCCTTTTGAGACTGGAGACAAAGATCTGGAAGCAGAAAACCAAAATGTACATGCAGAATGGTGAACAGCACCCTGGGAATCTTTAATGTCCCTAAGACCGACAGGGCCTGGGTTTTGAGGTTTTTTTTGTTTTGTTTTTTAAGCCTTCAAGTAGAAAAGGAAATAAAAGGGACTAAAGGAGGAGAATGGAAGGTGGAGCCAAAGAGAAACAAGGAACATCAACTCACAGCTGGGATCTAACTATTTTTCTCAGCCTTTGTGGGTCTGAAAGGGGTAAACTAACCTTCCATTAGATATCTTCTACAGCTAGACATCAAGGTACCTGTTGTAAATACCAGCAAATAATGGAGAGCTTAGTTGAACCTACATTAACATACAATTTACTGTTCGTGAACCATCAAGGACCTTCTAGATAATTTTTAAGAAAAAAAGTTAGCCCTTTCTTGATGAGTGTGGTGCAATAGAAGCAGAGTCAGTCTTCCTAGTTAAAAAAAATATTACTTTAGATTTATCAGCTCTGTGAACTCCAACAAGTTCCTGCTATAATATAAATTTCATTAGCTTAGATTCACGGATAAATCAGCATGCAGTAGGCACTCTGCAAGTACTTGCCAACTGAAGTCATTTATATTTCTGAACCTTGGTTTGCTCCTATTAAAGAAGGAAATGTAATATCTGAAAGCGTTGTCATAAAAATAATGAATGTCATATTATAAAACAGAGGGCCTGAGAAGACAGTCTGGTTAGAGAGAATCTTGGAATAATTTCAATTGTATTGTTGCCTCCAGGTATGGTTTGTTCTTGTCTCTCTCTTTCAAATTTTATATTTTGACTTGCTTTTACTAGTTTGTTCATGAAACTTTTGTCCTATCTTAGCACTGTTTTCAGATAAATTTTAGCTTTATTGGAGAATGCAAGCAATTCTTCATTAAAAACTATCAGCCAGAAAGCAGAATCCTGCCACTGGGCAACCTCTTAATGATGTGCTAAAACAATATTTACATGTAAATATTGTGTATTGTTCTTTGGGGATTTTTAGCTCATCTAAACAAGTGCTTTTAAACAAACAAGATCCTTCAGCCAAGTCCTTTTATCTCCACGACTTCCTCTCTCCACAGTTTCTATTTTCTGGCCACCCTAAGTTGCTCTCAGTTCTTGAATAAACTACATTCTTTTAGGATCTTTAGGCTTAACATGTCTATTTCCTCTGCTTAGACTTCCCATCACCCTACCCAGTCCTTTAGGTCTCATTTCAAACATCACATCTTCAAAGTTGCCTCTTTATACTTTTCCAGAGTAGCTCAGGTCTCTCATCATAAAACCCCATAATATCTGTGTTTCCTCTTTCCTATTACTAATCACACCTGTTATCACTTCATGACTCTTTCTCACTGCACTGTGATCCTCAGGATGGCAGAATCTTCTTTGCCTATCATCACATTGTTATTGTCTGGCGCAAAGTAAACACTTCATAATTTTTGTTGAATTGAGAGAGAACAAGCTAAAGCGGAGCCTCAAAAAGATCTCCGCACTGGCCTGGCTGGTGTGGCTCAGTGGTTGAGTGTCGACCCATGAACCAAGAGGTTGCTGGTGAAACGGGAATTTTTGGGGGTGAAAAAGACAGGTGTTAGGAAATTTTAGAAATTTTGGAAATTAAGGGGACCATGGAGGAAGCACAGGTCTGCAGAACAGCAGAAGGTATATTTCCATAGAATAGGGAAGCTGAAAAGCTGCAACAGGTTCATTTCCACAGAATGAGAGAGCTGGGAACAGCAAAAGGTCTATGTTTACAAAATAAAAAGAAGGAAGCCCTCATCCAGAAGGTGAAGAAGAAAGCCCAAAGGGAATAGGAAAAAAATAAGGAAGGAGGGGGGGAGAACTTCACATGTCCCATGTGAGGTTCGACCTTTGAGCCTAGGAGTTACTATAGTAAGCAGTCTAAGGGAATAGTGACCAATCAGAGGGGATATCAAGGCACCAGGATCTGCAGCCTTTATAAGCCACTAGAGCAGCGGTTCTCAACCTGTGGGTCGCTACCCCTTTGGGGGTTGAACAACCCTTTCACAGGAGTCACCTAAGACCATCGGAAAACACATATATAATTACATATTGTTTTTGTGATTAATCACTATTCTTTAATTATGTTCAATTTGTAACAATGCAAATACATCCTGTATATCAGATATTTACATTACGATTCATAACAGTAGCAAAATTACAGTTATGAAGTAGCAATGAAAATAATTTTATGGTTGGGGGTCACCACAACATGAGGAACTGTATTAAAGGGTCGTGGCATTAGAAAGGTTGAGAGCCACTGCACTAGAGGCCCAGTGCATAAATTTGTGCACCAGTGGGGTCCTTTGGCATGGCCTGAGGGATCAGGCTGAAACCGGCTCTCCGACATCCCCTGAGGGGTCCCAGATTGTGAGAGGGAGCAGGCCAAGCGGAGGGACCCGGGGAGGGACCTTAGAAGTTGGCCACCTGGGGAGGGACCATGGGAGGGCTCCAGGGCGTGTCCAACCTGTCTCGTTCAGTCCTAATCAGCCAGACCCCAGCAGCAAGCTAACCTACTGGTCAGAGCATCTGCCCCCTGGTGGTCAGTGCACATCATAGTGAGTGGTTGAGCGGCCTTAGCATATCATTAGCATATTACGCTTTGATTGGTTGAACGGCCGACTGGACGACCAGACACTTAGCATATTAGGCTTTTATTATATAGGATAGGGAAAAAGAACTCAATGGGACCCATTCCCTCTTCCCATGTGGGAGTCCATTCTGTGGGACTCGTTCCCTCTCCCAACGTGGGAGTCTGTACTTGTTCTTCAATATGTATCCACCTTTGCTATACTATCCTCTGTCTGTGGATTCATTCTTTGACTCCGGTGGACAAAGAATTCGAGTTCCAGTCCAAAAATTCCGTTTCACTAGTTTGATGCCCAGTCAGGGCACATGTCTGGGGCGCAGGCTCGATCCAATCCCCAGTAGGGGACAGGAGGCAGCGAATCAATGTTTCTCTCTCATTGATGTTTCTATCTCTCCCTTCTTCTCTCTCTAAAAGTCAATAAAAATATATTTAAAAAAATTTCAGCACTGGAACAGATCTCAAAGGTACAGTGATCATATTTTCTCAACAAAAGGCAAAAAGTTATGTCTGATAAAGAATTTTGGTTTTGATTTGTTAGAATGCTTATATGAAAATTCTAATAAAACTGAAAATTAAATAATATTTACTGCCGAAACCGGTTTGGCTCAGTGGATAGAGCGTCGGCCTGCGGACTGAAAGGTCCCAGGTTCGATTCCGGTCAAGGGCACGTGCCTGGGTTGCGGGCACATCCCCAGTGGGGGGTGTGCAGGAGGCAGCTGATCGATGTTTCTCTCTCATCGATGTTTCTAACTCTCTATCTCTCTCCCTTCCTCTCTGTAAAAAATCAATAAAATATATTTTAAAAAAATAATATTTAGTTGTGTACTTAATATTTTGCCTTTATAAAAATATTAAAGTTACCTGATATTATAATTATCAAGAAATATCTGGTATGAATGTTTCTTACACCTAAAGTAATCCAGAGTTCAATAAAAATAAAATCCTATGTAGTGGGTTAATGTTTTTGAAATACCAGGTGAAGTATTTTTTATCCTGATAATTCCTAGTTGTTCCACGTTACCTCACAGCTCTTGATTCTAGAGCCAGACAACCTGGGCTCAGATTCATGTAGTTCTTAATTGATCTTAGGCAAGTTATATAAATTCTCAATGCCACATTTTCTTTGTCTATTAACTAAGATAATAATAGTACCTGTAAATAGGACTATTTTGAAGATTAACTGAGGTAATACATGCAAAATTATTAGAATGCTGCTGGGCATGTGCTTCTCAATAAATCTTATAGTACTATCATGTCCTCATCCAGAGAGAGAAAGCAGGTACAGCTGAAAACAAAAGTCATTGCTTAGCTTTGCATGTTAAAACATGTTTAAAAGTCTGGAATAGAGTGACATCAGCAAAAATAGCAGAGCAAAGACCGTCAAAAATTCCATGAAAGCAGCAAGAAAACTGGCAAAAGAATCAACTGTTTTTTCTTTTTCTTTTTGAATCCTGGAAATTAATCAAGGGCTGTAGCACCCCAGGGAACATTTATTCAAGCAACCAGCTGATTCTCAATAACAATGAACTTTGTGACATTTTAATTTGTTCTGTTCCTATGCCCCACTCCAGTTCTATGGTAGCCTGAGAGCCAATAGCCCACAATATAGTAAAAGCCAGCAGCGTGGTAGCCACTGGAAAGGGAAGAATAGGGCTGTAATTCCTTCCAAAGCTTCATTTACAGAGAACTGTCATTATTTGATCTGCATGATGGTTTTCTAGAAGAGTCATTTCAAGATGGTCTTTATTTAACTTGGAGCTTGCCGACTGCTACTGCAAAGGGTCATTACCCTTGAGACAGGGTGTTTGTTGAATACATTTAGAAGCAATTGTTTAACTTTGTGGCTGTCTGAAGTGGTAGATAAATGTTGGGGAAAACCATAGGCTAACCAAAAAGCTTAAAAAGAAAGACCTGTGAGGTGAGATGTCTACAGGGACTTTAAAAATCTCTGACATTCTTCTTGGGAATTTTGAATGCCATGTGCTTGTGTAGGGCTCTGTGTATGCCAAGACTTGTGTATATGTTCAGGAAAAACCCAGGAAAGTCTTAAGGCCTCACCTCTGACTGAACTTGAGACTCTACAGAAAGTGAAGGCTAAGGCAAAATGATCAACTGTCTGGCTAAATATTTAAGGCACTAGAGGCCCAGTGCATGAAATTTGTGCATGGGAGCGGGGGTCCCCTCAGCTAAGCCTACACCCTCTCCAATCTGGGACCACTTGGACATCCCTCTCACAATCTGGGACTGCTGGCTCCTAACTACTCACTGGCCTGCCTGCCTGCCTGCCTGATTGCCCCTAACTCCACCCTCCCCCCCCCACACCAGCCTTATCACCCCTAACCGCCTCTGCCTGCTGGCCTGATTGCCCCCAACTGCCCACCCTGCTGGCCTGGTCGCCCCCAACTGCCCACCCTGCTGGCCTGGTCACCGCACGCAGCCTGCTGTTCAGTCATTTGGTTATCCCTCACTAACCCCCCTGCTGGCCTTGTGGCCCTACTCTGCTGTTCGGTCGTTACTGTGACGACGTCCTGGAAAATCTGCATATTCCTCTATTATTAGTATAGATGACCCAATGTGCACACACAGATCCTTTCAGAAAAGACTGGGAAACTCACTAGTTCCAGATATTTCAGATTCCTGATATCTAGTCACTAGCTGATTACTAAGCTAACTGAGCAGAAACTTCAGCAGCCATCTATCAAAATTGTTCAAAATTAGTTCAGAAAAATCACTAAACAACACAACAAATAATAACAAAAACAAACCTTGAGCAGGGGGAAAAATATGATTTCCAGAGTTGCCACTTTATTCTAAACGTCTAGTATTCAACAAAAATTATACACCTTCAAAGAAAAAAGAAAGTATGCCTCATATATAGAGGAAACAAAACCAATAAAAACTATCCCTGAAGAAGCTTGATAAAGACTTTAAATTAGCTATTTTAAATATATTCAGAGAACTAATAGAAATCATGTCTAAAGATCTAAAAGAAAGTGGGAGAATAATGTTTCACCAAGAAGAGAATATCAATAAAGAAATAAAAATTATAAAATAAACAAATAGAAGTCCTGGATTTTAAAAGTATAATAGATGAAAATTGTAATAGAGGGACACAGCAACAGATTTGAGTAGGTAGAAGGAAAAAAAATCATAAAACTTGAAGATAAATCAATTGAAATTATCTGGTTTTGAGGAACAGAAAGAAAAATATACATGGACATAGATAATAGTGTGGTGAAGGCCTGGGGAGGGGGGCAGGGTGGGCTAGAAGGGGTTAATGGGAAAAAAGGGGACGTATGTAATACTTTCAACAATAAAATTAAAAAAAGAAAAAAGAAAGAAAAATGAGCAGAGCCTCAGAGCCTGTAGGACACCATTATGCATACATACTTATAATGGGAACCCCAGAAGGAGAGGAGACAGAAAAAAGGGCAGGAAGAATACTTGATGAAATCTCTGAAAGCTCTCTAAATTTGATGAAAAGTCTCTAACAGAGATGATAGTCTGAGAATTAAAGAGTTTTTGGTTTGTAAGAGTGAGAATTTGGAGGGGAGGGAAGCACCCTGCAACCCTGCCCATTTTATTTGTCGTACCATTTGCACCAGGTATAAGGAAGCATGGGTAATGATGTCAGATATTTTCAGCCAGAAAAAGAAGAGATAGGATCCCTTTTTGGGCTAGCTGGAGGGGCTCAGAGGATTTGTACTTTATACCTTCGCTGCGATGCTAGTGTGGGGCTTTGTACTTTATACCTTCTCTCTCAAGATAAAAATTCTAGTTGGATATAGATGGAGATCTCAAACAAATCTATGGATACCTCAATCTATCTGGAGCTCTGGGAAGTGTGTCCTGGGCTAATCTGTGGGTCATAATAGAGAAGAAAAGCAAGCACAGTATGTTTAGGGAAGAGGGTGTGGAAAAAGTTGGCTTTCTTATCCTCTCCCTCTCTCTATCCCTCAGTCCATGGGGCTGGAATAGATCTGAAAATATTTTGCATGTCTTAGTGGGAATCTTAAGGTTCAAAACTGAGGGTGGGTGTATCTGTCAGAGGGTCCCCTTGTTTCACAACAAGGTGACCCAGAGTCGAGGTCATGGGAAAACAGTCCAACAAGGGTTAGGATGAGAGATATGGTTAAGTGGCAGAGGATCTGCAGTGCAATGAGGGCTAGTGTGGGAGAGACTACCATGCTCCCAGGCTTTTCTGGAGCACCAAAGTGGCAAAGAGGATTTATTACTCCAGCTGACATTTGGATACAATCACAATGATTCTGTTGCCGAGGATACTTCACTTTTACAACCCCAAATGCAGGTCACTTATTTCATCTGGTGCTCAACTCAAGCAACAACAATCTGTCCCAGCCATGGAACAAAAACTGTCTCCGTGGAATTTACTGAGTGAGTGTAATGGTCTCTAACGTGGAGGCTTCCTAAGGGATCGGCAAGGAGAGTTGCTAACATGCTTTCCTCTGCATATGCTGTCATTTGAACCTAACCTTAAGGGAAGTTAAGATTTCATTGTAGATTCGAGTTTTTGGCTGAATAACCAGAGGGCAGCTCTAGACACACTGCCTTTGAAGAGCTTACAGTGGCTTTATGTTTGTAGGTTAATTTTTCTTTAATAACTTCCTAGATCAAGTTAAATTAATGTTTACCTTTCTCAAAATGTTGCGATCATCACCCTAAATTAAATCCAAATGTGGTAGTTTAATATCATCTTATAACAAAGTACTAATGTTGGAGGGAAAAGATTGCCTTATGGATTTAGTTTCATATAGACTGGGGTCTCTCAAAGGTGAACAAACATGTGGAGCCAACTGGAATTTGCCGCTGACTTAAAGCATTCAGCTAGCTCAGCACAGTTGCCAAGGCCTTGGGCAACGATCCTGAAAAGAGGGCCATTGCAAGTGGGGCCCTGTTTCTAAGTGTCAACAGACTCCAGCATATATATGGGCATTTTCCCCTCTTCTATTGGTGAAAAAGTCAAAAAGAGAATTCAGCATTGACTTCTTCTTCTTCTTTCCCTCCCCCTCCTCCTCCTCCTCCTCCCCCTCCTCCCCCCCCTCCTCCTCCCCCTCCTCCCCCTCCTCCTCCTCCTCCTCCTCCTCCTCCTCCTGGCTATTTAGGAAGTCTTTGTTAAAATGGAAATTTTATTATTTTTTTAAAAAGTAAATACATGTAGTTTTAAAAGTACAATAATATTACTGGGCTCCATCTCTCTGCATGTCCTAAGTCTGTTTCCTAAGAGGTAAAAACGTTCAGACAAAAATAGCTATAAAAAGCTAGCAATTTTCAGGTATATGTTTCTGTATTTCTAAATAATGTACTACTACTACTTTTTTCAGTTGTAGATCTTATCTATAAACTTCCTACTATAGAAGATAAGGATTCAGCTTTATTAACACCCACTCTACCCCAACACATACGGGACTTGAAGAAAGCCATAGTCATGGAGAGGTCACCAGACAGGAGCTGTGGCCAAAGGTTAAGGAATAAGGCTGTTGCCAAAATTCCATGGACTGGTGGCAGGAGTGAGGGGGAAGGTGGAATCAATATCTCAACCTCTCCCGCTCTTTGATCTCTTGTTGTAGACACTGATAGCACTGGCTGAACCAGTCTAGAAACCAGAAGATAAAGAGGCCTGGGTCAGGCATTCTGCTGGAGGTCAACTGCCTGAAGCCAAGATGGATAGAGAGGAGAGGCAAGCTAGCATGTACAATTTTTGTTGTTGTTTTCCCTTAAGTTAATTATTGTTTCACTTTTGTTGTTGTTTGTTTGCTAAATTTTTTATTGCACTTGCAGAAACAAAAACTGATATTTTGCCCTGATTCCAAAATTCACCCTGAGACAATCCAAAAATAACATGACCCACCTGGTTCTGTTCCCCCAAATGATAAAAACTTGAATACTCTTGTAATCTTGAACTCTCCAACAAAACTAATTTTATCCATGAATTTTACTGTGGGGATGTCTGAAGATAAGGCACGACCTTTATGAATGAGATCATCATGTGAAAAAAAATCTTTTTTCCATCATAAACAGAGTAATGTAAACTTGGTAGCTTGGTGATTTTGGGTTGTGGTTTTTTTTTCTTTAAAAACGTGTGCTTTTAATAGGGAGGCCAGTTCTTACAGGTCTGACTTCCCGTAGCCTTTGCAGGTAACATTTTTCTTTCCTTTTCTAAATGTTTCTCCTTCCAAATCTTCTACTGACATTACCTATCAGTAACCCACCCAGAAACTTGGAAGTTTCCCCTCAATGTTTAGCACATTGGGTACTCAATCAGTTTCTACCCTTGGAATCTGTCTGGTTCAACCTCTTCAGAAAGTAAACAACAGTCTTTTGCCTGGCTAAGGAAAGAGTGATTGTTGGCTGCACAGGGAGGGGTACATGGTGGAGAGTGGGGATCAGGCGTTCTAAATATTCCTTATATAGACTTGTGCAATGATCAGATTCTCTGCACTATCTCTCCGCTTGCCTCCAGCATTCCCCGGAGTCTTCAATTTTTAAGGCTATCAGAGATATTTACTATCGACTCCCTCTCTGCCCTCTTAAAAGTTTGGAAACTTAGTTTTTTCCACTTTGCTAAATCATTTACTACTTATCCATCTATATTCTAGCTTGCAACCTTTGCATTGATCTCTTTTGTCTGCTCTCATTTTCTCTGTTCCTGGGGCCTTTTCTATTCTTTTAATTTCATTTGGTGAGATGTTGGCAGGGAGAGGAATAAAGTACATGTGCTCAATTAACTATATTTAAACAGATGTCAGAACTTCTTTGGGACACAAAAATGCTAAATTCCAGGATTCAGCATTCTTCCACACACAAGTTTTTCTGAGCTGAATCAACTTAGATTTATCAAATATAATAGCGTTGAGAACTTTTTTTGTGTGCACACCTTACAAAAAAAGGCCCCACCTCTTACTTTGGCCACCGCTGTGGTAACTAGTTCCCTGCAGGTTTAGATGAACTGCATGCAGTTTTAAGCTGATAGGGCCTCATATCAACCTCTGGTTTCTGCCCTAGAGCTTCTCTGATGCCGAGGGGGGACACCCACAGAATCTCTGAACACCCTTGTGTGGGTAAACAGGAAGTTCAGGGCAGTCGATATTCATGGCCTCATTTTAACTAATGGGGGATAGGAATCAATGGATAAATGCTTCCTTCTTTCGTACTTGGCAAACAGTTTTTTTAATGCAAGCCTCACTTTGAGGATATGCTTCCATTGATTTTAGGGAAAGAGAAAGAGAGAGAAACATCAATGTGAGAGAGAAACATCGATCTGTTGCCTCCTATATGTGCCCATCTTGGGATCAAACCCACAACCCAGGTATGTGCCCTGACTGGGAATCGAACCCACAACCTTTTGGAGTACAGGACAACACTCCACCCAACTGGCCAACGCCGCAAGCAGTTTTGAGATGACTTTCAGGAGATTTTGCTTCCCTGTTCCGCAATTCTGCTCATTGGGAACACTTCCCAAATAACCCTTTGTACGTGGACTTTGTTTTGGGTTAAACTCTCAGGGGGACCTAGGATAAGACAGTTGGTATCAGAAGTGACACTAGAAAACAGGCCCGTGTAGGATTTTAGAGCTTGGGTCATTCAGCAGTCAAATGGCAGCGAGAACCCCATTGCTGTAGTGGTAGGTGGATGGTGATTAACCCTGGCATGGAATAGCATCACGATTACTAAGACTCATCCATGGGGGATTGGATGAAGTACCAGTGGAAGGAGAACACCAAGTTATCTAGTGGTTATGCATCTGAATGATACAGGGGAATGGTTATTATAAAGACAAAAGTGTAGGCTTTTATAGCTTGCTTTGAAGGCCTTAAGAAAAGAATAAGACAGGTGTGGGTCAGCTAACTATGAACTCAAGGCAGAAGGCCTCCATAGGATAATTGAAGGAGACTTTTATCTCCTATCGTTGCAGGAAAGACTGTGCTAAAATTAGGGCCAGGATGTAATGATAAGGGAGTCAGAATTACAAAGGAGACAGAAGTGCAACTTTGGTAGGTCTCCTAGGCCAAAGGATTTTGATGGGACAGGAGTACGACCTGAGACCTGGGATAAGATATTTGGGTGAATAAGCCTGAGAATCTTCCAAACCCTCTTAAACTTTTGGGTTGGCAAAAAAATCCCCTTTCTTCTTGCAAAGATGAGGAGCCTGCACTTGCATGGAGACTATGCATTTAGCTTATCTGAGGCAGATGCCTCTGTTCTCATCAAGATCTACTTCTGTCGACCAGTAATGAGGGTCAGGTATCACAACAACTCAAGTAGGGAAGCATAGTCCTTGCTCCAGGAGAAAATAGCTGATGCACTGGAGGAATCACTGGGGCCTGATTAATACATGTGAGCAGAATTAGAGGAGCATGGGAGGGAGTAAATCTTAAGAAAATCAGGCCATGAGGGCAGAATGTAAATCTGGATAGGGGAGAATTTATTGGGGATTTAGAAATTGTGAGTTTCAATGTTATATGAAGGACACATAACTCTGTCTAATTAGTCTGTTTAATCCTCCTTGAACCAAAGTTGGATGTAATGATGACCTAAGGTTGATGAGGTGAAGATGCTGAACTCCCTTGGCCTGACACTGAGGAATGAGTCAGAAGGTCGGGGGAAACCTTGAAAACCTACCACCTGATTATGTTGCCCTGAGAGTCCTGAGAAGATTCCCTTTGTTAAGAAAATAGGAATTCATTGGTGACAGGGGACCCATCTTTGAGAAACTCAATAGTGGTCATTCTCTGAAGGGTAGAGGTCAGGTGATGGTACCTGCCTGTCAGAAGAAAAAAGGCACTTAACTAAAGACCACAGTGGTGATCAGGGTGTGCTTACCTGCAGATATCTCTGGCGATAGCCTAATAGGCTATGGTGTTCTTAGAGATGAAGTAGTTAGAAAGCTAATTAGGATGTCACTCAACTTGCCAATATAAAAAAGAATTGAAGGCTTGTAAGAAAGCTAATTCTAGCCACTCAACAAAATATGATGGTACCTTACCCAGTTTCCAAATGTAAGTCAGTTCACAGATTCAGGTCCCTTTGTTTGAAGGGGAGGCCTGGTCATTTAGAGAAAAGATCTTATATTGCTGCACAAGTGTATAGGTCAGTGGTTGGCAAACGGCGGCTCGCGGGCCACATGCGGCTCTTTGGCCCCTTGAGTGTGGCTCTTCCACAAAATACCACGTGCGGGCACGCATGTACAGTGCGATTGAAACTTCGTGGCCCATGTGCAAAAGTCGGTTTTCAGAAAGGAGATAGACGAAACAAGTATACAAGACGAGTGTGGATGGGAGAGTTGGAAGGGGTCGACCTCAGCGAACGTACCTCAATCAGATTGAGGACGTTTTTAGCAAAGGCCAGCTTAGGAGTACCCTAATTAAGTTAATAACAATGTACCTACCTATATAGTTTAAGTTTAAAAAATGTGGCTCTCGAAAGAAATTTTAATCGTTGTACTGTTGATATTTGGCTCTGTTGACTAATGAGTTTGCCGACCACCGGTATAGGTAAATATTCCCTACTCTCTTTCCCTGGAGGGACCTGTAGACATTTGTCATGGTAATGTCTATACTAGGGGAAAAATGGAATATTCAGATTCAAAGAATTTTTGGTATGTTATCCAAGTTAAGACTTATTTCAGGGAACCCCCCAAAAACTGCCATGGACCCTCAGACAAAGTGGGTACTTTTGGAGGCCACGTGCTAAATGGAATTATTTACCAAGTCTATCTCATAATGGGTCCAGTGGGTCTGTGAACCCATCTTCTTATCTCCCAGTCCCCAAAGATATAATAGATACACCTAGTACTGAAAGAATCCTCACACTGGTTTCCTAATTAGTAGAGTGAGAGCCATTAGAGTAGGAAAG
Organism: Myotis lucifugus; assembly: GCF_000147115.1. NCBI lineage: Eukaryota > Metazoa > Chordata > Mammalia > Chiroptera > Vespertilionidae > Myotis > Myotis lucifugus. The sequence goes on from NW_005871200.1 coordinate 2,259,129, forward strand.
GACAGGTGGAAGCTCCTAAAACTACACCTCCCCACTGCCAGGTTAATAAATCAGAAGTGTACAGCATGCCAGAAGGACTTTGAGAGGTTGGCACCATCACAAATGATATAAAAAATATAGGTGTTATGGTTATCATCACTTCCCCTTTCATTTTGCCTGTATACTTCCTGTAAAATCTGGATAGATCATGGAAGATTGTGGACTCTCACAGACTTAATTAGGTATTGAGTTCAAGTGTATCCTACTGTCCTGGATGTGGTATCTTTACTGGTTCAGCTCAACACAGCCTCTCACAGCTACTGATGAATGCATACTTCTTAATCCCCATTAAAGAGGAAGATCAAAAGTAGTTCACCTTCACGTGGAGCAAGACCACAGTATACATTCATGCTCCTACTCCAGGGCTATGTAAATGCTCCTGTTTTTTTTTTTTTATCACATTTTATTTTTTTTTTTTATCACAGGGGCTTCAATCATATTGACTGTCATCAGATTACTACATGGCATTTTGCTAAATGATGAGCAGGAAGTAGCAAGTACCATATATGCCCTGGTAGAATCATATATGCCTCAAAAAGGGAGATAAATCCCATGAAGAATCAGAGATTAGCCACATTGGTGAAATTTTTAGTGATCCGTCCATCTGGAGAAAGCCAAGACATCCTTTCTAAGATAAAAAAGGAAAGGCTGTACCTCACACCTCATACCACTAAGAATGAGGCACAGTGGTTGTCTCCCTAGCAACTCCATCCTTTGGGGTATAGGAGATGAGGATATTTTTTAAAGTTACCTCACAGGTCCTCTGGATTTCAAAGTAGGCTTTGAATTGGCAGTTGGTTAACATGAATCCGTTTTCTTTTTTCAAGGCTTCTAATTCTGCTAAAAGCATGAAGGCCAATCCACAATTTTTATAGTCATAATTGCATATTTTTCAAGCACCACAGCAATTTCATAACTCATTGCCTCACCCTTCGCCTAGTATTAAATTCAAGTGAAAGCATTAGTACTTGTGATGCCCTTGCATGCCAGGAATATTAACCACACTTATCACCAATAATTTGAACCCTATTGCTTTCAGGTTAGTGAGTAATCAAGCACCAAAATCTCACCCTGAGGGTCTGCTTTCTAGGTTCACTCTTGTTACCAACTGTGTGATAGGCAGAATTCTCAGATGATCCCAAGTGACCCTTGCCTTTGTGCAACCCATATCCATTTGAGGGTGGGTGAAATCTGTGGATATGTTACATTATATGGCCAAAGAGATTTTGCAGATGTAAATAAGTTCTAAAATCGGTTGACTTTAGGATAGGGACATTATTCAGGTAGGCCTGACCCAATCACAAGAGCCATTCAAATCTGGGTTTTGAGATCAGAAACATAGAAGTCAGTGAGATTTGAAACAGGCATGATTAGATGTGCTGTTGCTGGCTGTGAAGATGAAGGGAGCCACATGGAAAGGAAGGCAGGTGGTCTCTAGTTGCTGAGAATAGCCCCAGACTACAGCCAACAAATAAATGGGAACTTCAGTCCTGCAACTACAAGGAATTAAATCCTGTCACAACCAGGTAAGCCTGGAAGAGGGTTCCAAGCTCCTAATGAGACCTCAACTTGGTTGACACTTTAATTTCAGTTTTGTGAGAACCTGAGCAATAAACCCAGCCGCACGCTGGTGGACTTCTGACCTACAGAATGGTGATCTGGTACATAGATGTTGTTTTAAGCCCTTAATTTGTTACAGTCTGAACCTTAGACAGCAGAGTCTGAGACCAAGGCTTATATGCTCTTACTTTACAAGGGAGTGTAATCCCAAATAGGGAGCAGGAATAAGGGAAAAGTAGAAGGAGGTAGGGAAGGAGGAAAATGCAATGTGGGAGTGTTTATTAAGAGTGATTGATTACTTCTGAGGAACTATTTATTGAGAGACATATAAATAATTGTATGATTACTTCTCAGGACAGTATTCCCAGAGGATAAAGGGGAAGAATTATTTGTTGGCTTCCATCTCCCTTTGGTCAAAGGTTCTCCCCATTGGTGTGCATTCCCCTGAACTTCCTGAGTATGCACTGTAGGCACTGAGTGTGTTCTGTGGGGTCTCACACCTCAGTATCAACAGGAAAGCCACAGGACAGAAGGTGAAAGATACACTTGAAGTGAGTTGCTATTGGCTTGTCTAAGTGGAGTTGGTTGAGTTAACATAGAGTTGGTTGCCACAGTGTTGGCTGAGCTAGAACAAGAGGCCAAAGACCACAGAGAAAGATAAGGTTGAGAGGATCTGAAGTGGCACATAAGAGGTGACTGATTAGTAGGAATGTTCTCTTGGTGTCCTCTTTTATGTGAAGAAAGCTGAAGAAGTAGTTAAATTTTTATTATGTTTTGATTTATTACTTTCTTTGACAGAGATCACTAACTGCAGTTGCAAAATCTATCATAATATTTGTGGTAAACAGGATATCTAATCCTGCTGGAGCATCTCCATAAAAATTGCTCTCGGTCTCTCTGGGGCACTTTGATGTCCCAGAGAAAACTAATCATTGTCAACTTTTTTTCTGAGTGAACATGACAGTTTTATCTCAGAATTTTAATTTTTTTCCAAATATGGTTTCTTATTTAATAGAGTTTGATTTGGACAGTGTCTGAAGAGATAAATACACCCCTTTGATCTGTAAGGCATTCTCCAAGAGTAAACATATATTTTTAATATCAACCCTTCTGCAATTCAAATTACACTAATGTTTGCCTTCACCTACTTTGAAGATGCTCCAGTTTTCTCCTTAGACTCTGGGCCTAGGGAAGGGATAAGCTTTTTGGGGGTGGTTTTTATTATTATATCACAGAGTAAATGTATCCCAGAAGTCTCTCAGAAGATTGCCCCTCATGACTTTTTGGCTAGAACAGAATTACCTTTTCACCCCTAGCTGCAAGAGAGGCTAGGAAAGACAATCTCTGGTATTTTCACAGCCAATTATGGGAGATAGGTTCTGACATCGATGAAGAAGGAGAAAGGAATGGCTGTTGGAAAGGCAACCCAGAAATTGTTTCCTGTTTTCTTATTTTCCATCAGTCTGTCTCTTTGGGACTTACTCTAAATAACTTAACTAAAACTGGAAATAGTGAATCTTTCTAGCTTCTTCATATCTGCAAAGGCGTTAGAAAAAGGATCACTAAATTCTAAAGAGTTTTGTCTAAAATAACAGTAAGTGGTATCTGAATTTTGGACTCTTTTATGTTTCCCCTTGGTGTCTGCCTAGCACAGCTGCCAAGTGACATATCCCTGCATTTGATGTCACTGCCATCCAGGAGAGGCTCTCCTTGGGAAGACCCAAGAAGGAGGGAAACCTTTGATGAGATCAGGCACATTCAGGGTGGTAGGACCATAGACTAAGGAGGGATGCCTTTGAGAACTTCAATCAACATCCTATAGTTCTAATACTATTTCCTCATTTGATGGAAGCCTGGAGAAATTTTATCACACAGTCAGTTAGCGGGAGAGCCTGGGCAAGAACTCAAGAGCTGGGGTGTTTTACTCCATGGATGCAGAGATGGACCTCTTTGGGTAGCTTGCCCTGTTTCTCCACATCAAGTTGGCAGCTCCATGGGAGAGAGCTGGGAGTTTGTCTTATTCACAACCAGATTCATAGCACCCTGAAGGTACATATTAGGTGATCAATGATGATTGAATGATTGAATACTATATTCCTGCTTCCAGTCTTTTTGGTATATTCTTACTCTCATTGTAGTTCAAACTCAGAGAACATACTATGGAGCAGAAGCAAAAAAGGAGAACTCTAATGTGGAAGGATGTCTTAGAAGAGGAGGGAAGTTGAAGCATTTTGTAGAACAATACCAGTAAAAAAATTCTCTTGTGGGGGATAGGGTACAGTGAGACATTCTCTCCACTCCTTATGTGTCTGTGTGGAAGAGCTTCAGCTAGAGTTATCTTCTGGGCTCTCCTTACCTCTGAGATGAAAAACTGAGCAGCTCTGTACAGTTTCTTCTTTTCTTTTTTAAAGACTCTCCTGCCTATTCTGCTCTCTGCCATGTTTTAAGTGACCTGCCCTTGAGGAGGAGACCAGCTGTGCCTGTCTGAGTCAGAGGTAGTGCTGTATAAGCCTAGTGTATTCTCAGCCATATATTTACAGATCAATTTTAGGAGAGGTGATATTGCTGGATCTTCCCCCCAGCAGAACCACGTCTTACTATCCACACTTTTATCAGTGATCAAACTAATGCTCTGATCTCCCTCTCTCTGAGCTCTGTGTCCATATCGCCATTAAGCTGTTATAGGTTGACCCTTAAAATCTCTCAGTAGTATGTTTTGCTGAAATTGGGTTTTTTTTGAAAGCTGGAATTTCTTGCTTTAAAATAGAATTGTAGTGCCTGGCTGGTTTAGCTCAGCATTTGAGTGTCAATCCAGGAGCCAAGAGGCTACTGGTTTGATTCCTGGTCAGGACACATGTCCCTGTTGCAGGCCCGATCCCCTGTGGGGGTGTGCAGGGGGCAGCCAATTGATGATGTTTCTCTCTCATCAATGTTTCTATCTCTCTATCCCTCTCCCTTCCTCTCTCTCTAAAAAAATCAATAAAAATATACTTAAAAACAGAATTATAGTAATTATTACCATTTATTGAATACATACATATCAGGTACCATGCTAAACACCTTCCGTGTATTATGTTGCTGAATCCACCCAACAATCCTGAGAGGTAGGCACCATTATGATCCTGCTTCATAGATGAAGAAACAATTTTAAAGAGTTAAGAATTTTCCCATGTTCTATGTGGCTAGTCAGCAGTGGAACCAGCTTCTGTACTCACTGTTATCTGTTTCTTAGCCCTGCTCTTAGCCACCAGCTTATGTCTCCCATAGCAATTCAAGTAAAATACTGTAAGCAGAAGGAAAACAAGAAAGTTTTGGAAGAAGTAAAAGAAGTCCTGCGAAAAGGCAGTTTGGGCTAATCTAGGGTATTCCCAAGCAAGAAAGGCTGTCTTCTAGAAAACACTGGCTCGATTTGGTCCATTTGTATGAACACATTATCTGCAATTATTTTAAGGAAGAATATTTCATGGAAAAAAAAACTGGTCTGGTACTATATTTACTTTCAGAGAGCAGTTTCGATTTCAGAAAGATTCTCCCCACCTCATGTAATGCCCTGTTTTTTGTTTTTGTTTTTTTTCTCTCCACAATTTTTTGCCTGGTATTGGCCGTTAAATAAGCAACATCTGGTAATTCATGATGGTTTTCAGCATCTTTGGATAATTTTAAAAATCTTAGGGTGCCTAAGTTTCTTCATTTGATAATGTAAATGAATTGTTAATACTGATTTCTCTGTCTGGTACATGAATAAGTGCTAAGCTTTTGTGTCTGTATAGACTTAAGTACTTTTATACCATAGGCACATTTATTTTATTTATTTTTGGCCATATCTATTCAGATTCTTTTAAAATTTTTATTTTTCAGTTACAGTTTATATTCAGTATTATTTTGTATTAGTTTCAGGTGTATAGCCTAGTGGTTAGACAATCATATACTTTACAAAGTGACCCTTCCCCCCTTGCCCCCTTCCGATATTTCAACTACCCACCTGGCACCACACATAGTTATTACAATATTATTGACTATATTCCCTATGCTGTACTTTATATCCCTGTACCACATGCACATTTTAATTTAAGGAGCATTTTCCATTTTTCTTTAGAGCAGCGGTTCTCAACCTGTGGGTTGCGACCCCTTTGGGGGTCGAACGACCCTTTCACAGGGGTCGCCTAAGACCATCAGAAAACCCATATATAATTACATATTGTTTTTGTGATTAATCACTATGCTTTAGTTATGTTCAATTTGTAACAATGAAAATATATCCTGCATATCAGATATTTACATTATGATTCATAACAGTAGCAAAATTACAGTGATGAAGTAGCAACGAAAATAATTTTATGGTTGGGGGTCACCACAACATGAGGAACTGTATTAAAGGGTCGTGGCATTAGGAAGGTTGAGAACCACTGCTTTAAAGAATGACTTCTCTATGATATCTTAGAGCCAGGTGTGTAATATTGAAAAACAGGATCTTTCAGACTAATCCCAATTAGAATTTTCCTTCCCTATGATTATATGAGTTGGAGCAGTGTAATGATCTTTGTTGAGTCAGTCTCCTTGGGGGAGGAATCAGTGTCATCATTTCAAAACATCCTAGCATAATCCAATCCATTCACAGGTGGCAACCTGCAAAGTAGGAATATTCCCAGGCAGCTGGAGGGGTAAGGCAGGCACAGGCAGAAGTGTTAGGGCATTGGGAAATGCTACCTGGAGGCTGCCAAAGACCGACAAGATGGGGATACCTCACAGCAAGCAGTTCTCATACCTTAAGCAAATCCAACAGGCACTAGGAAAGAATAAAAAAGGAGGAAACCCATCCAGGTATAGGGTGAAGGATGGGTAGAAAGAAGTCTGGGAGGAATTTTTTAAAAATGTGTACTCCTGCTTGGATTCTTGTTTCCCTACATAGTACAGCCTTGTTCAATAAAGTATTTCAATAGCTAAGCCAGGTCCCAGGATTAGTCAGGAGAGCAGGAATCAATGGGAAGGGAGGCGGAGGAGGGGAAGTCACACCTCACTGCTGGGTTTGATGGGCTACCTGTAGGCTTTTGTATGACTTGTTTAACAAGCCTCTGATTAGTGTAGAAAGCAAATGAGTCACTGGGAGCTGTGGTGAAGGTCGTCTCTGTGACAGTGGGGAGCCTGGGAAATGCAATATCATAGTCCTCTGGAAAAGGACAGCAAGCTTCGCGGCCATTCCTCACCCCAACCCTTTGTTTGTCCACTGTTCTGCTTTGTATTCCAGCAAATGTCACCAAACTATTACCTCGTCCTTTGTGAACCTCTGTCCTAACCTTCATAGCTGCATTGGGTTCTGCTGAAGTAAATAAAGGTTTATCAAAAGCGTGAAGGCAAAGGGACACAAAATTCCTCTAGACGGCCCAAATATCCTTTAGCTTTTCTAAAATATTGAAGTGTGACTGAGGAGTCACACAGCAGTTTTTTACTGAGAACTTCATACAGCAACTCTCTGCTTTCCCTTCTCACCACCCTCCCTACCCCCTGCAGTTCAACGCTCTGGGTCAGAACTTGTTTAGATTTGTTTTCACAAAGTAAAGACATTTAACTGGTGATTTGTTCCAGCTCTTTGAGCATTTGCTAATATGTGGTGGGAGACCTCAGATTTGACAGCCTCATTTTTAGTGAGTGTCAGATAGGAACTAATCTGTCATTATTACATTATTTATTCTTTCTTTTCCAGGAAGGACATCAATTTGAAAGGGAAATAGATGAGCTGAATTTTTTTTTTTACCTTCTCAATAAACCAAGACAGGATCCTTTCTTCTCCCTCTTCTAATTTTTTATTATCACAACTTGTCCAAACTCAATTTGAATGGCCCCCAGGGTCTGTGCTGCAGTGCATTGTCCTTTTTATCATTAGAATGTGAAAGGGAGTTTAAAAATTAAAGACAGAACCAACTGATACGTTTCAGAATAAAAATGAAGAGGAGCTGAGAGCAGTGGGGGTGGGTAGATCCCTCTAGGCAAGTGTTGTCACCAGAAATCTAATGTGAGCCACATACACAGTTTTAAACTATGTAGTAGCCAGCCTCACCAAAAACATAAAAAAGAAACAGGTAAAATTGATTTAAAGAATATATTTTCTTTAACTCAGTATATCCAAAAGATTACATTTCAACATGCAATCAATATAAAAATTACTAGAGGCCCAGTGCATGAAATTCATGCACAGCAGGGGGGGGGGGGTCGGGGGGGGGGTCCCTCACCCCGGTCTGCACCCTCTCCAATCCAGGACCCCTTAGGGGATGTCCAACTGCCGATTTAGGCCCGCACTTTTAACAGATGACAGATCCATTGTTGTTTCTTTCTTTTCATATTTAAACCCATTGGAATTAGTAGGCATTCAAAGTGTGTATGCATTTTGGAGGGACACCCTGTATATCTCTAGTCAGTGGTGAAAGGAACCAATGGCAGGTTTGGAACCCCCAGACAGGGAACCTCGCTCACTCCCCGCATGTCTCCCCACTCCGCTTTCCACCGTCGTGGGCAGTGGGAGAATCAGTGTTTTCTCTCATTAACTCGGGAAAGCATGTCCTGTCCCCCGCTGCCCAGCAGGAGCACGCTAGGCCCCGAACGAGAGAGGCTCAGTCAGGGCGGGCTTCGCTCATAGGTGCCTGCACCCCAAGTGCACATTCCTCCTCTGCAGTCGCCCCAACTCTCCCGCGGTTTCACTGAGAGGATGGACCTCCTCACCCTCCTCCTCTGGGTTCCCAACCTTGATCGCTGACTGAAGACACCTCAGCGAGGGCCACCCTGGGCCCACCAGGTGTGTCTGTCTGCACCTGCTCCCACCTCAGCACCTGCATTAGCCCCAAGGAGGCGATCTCGTCGCCACACTGGCCTCTGTGGGAACAGGGCGTCACCACTTCGCCCTTTCACTGTCATCTCACAGCTGCTTGCCCCGAGCACCCAAACACGCGCCAAAGGATGTGAGTGTGCTGGAGGGCACGTGCGCACATCATGTGGGGAACATAGGCATGCCGGGGTTGATGGAAGTGTAGTGGAGGGGCAGGGGGAACACGTGCACGCTGTGGTCTGGGACTGTTGCGCGTGCATGGGTGACAGTGCTCTGGGGGACATTCGCACGTGAAGTGAGGGAGAGGATGTGCGCACCAGAGGCCTACGCCTGTGAAGATCCACAAACCCGTGCGGTGTGGCTAGGAGGACATCAATCTGGCCCGCCATCGTGGCTGTCCCTGGGATTGCGCACTTTCTGGGCTGGGAGGTGGGACTGGCACAGCTGCTTCTCAGCGCTGATGGCCCACAGGCGCTGCTTCAGCTTGGCCTGTAGGCTCCGCTTGGCGCCACTCACAGCTGTGATGCCATGTGGGGAGTATGGCCACCCTCTGCTGGGCCCTGCCTCCCCTGCCCCCGTCCCCGACCCTGTAAGTTCTGCCCACTGGGCCAGGCCTGTGGTGGAGGGGCCTCTCCACGCGCCTGTGGATCCCCAGCTGGGGCCGCGGCAGCCCCGCCCTTGTCCCCACCCCTGATGCTGCAAGTCCCTGCCCAGCCGCTCCTGCTGCACATGCAGCCTGCTGATTGGTTGTTATTGTGACAGCGTCCTGACCTTTTGCATATTACCCTATTATTGGTATAGATTAATGAGATATTTTGCATCATTTTGTACCAAATTTTTAAAACTTGATGTATCTCTTCCATGCATGGCATACATTGAATTAGCCACATTTCAAGTCTTGACATCCACAGTTGCTAGTGACCACCATATCAGACACCCTAACTCTGGGCTGTTGTAGGTTCTCCGTGGTGGTGTCTCACTGAATATGCTTCAGAACTCAGAGCCCAGATCTTCTGGAAAGCCAGGCTTTGCTCGTAGGCTATGTTTTTAAAAATATTTTTTTATTGATTTCAGAGAGGAAGGGAGAGAGATAGGGAGATAGAAACATCAATGATGAGAGAGAATCATTGATTGGAAGCCTCCTGCATGCCCCCTACTGGAGGGGGTGGGATGAGCCTGCAACCAGAGCATATGCCCTTGCCCAGAATTGAACCCAGGACCCTTCAGTCCACAGGCTGACACTCTATTCACTGAGCCAAGCCAACTAGGACTGCTCGTGTACTTTTAAAGCCATGCTGTTGGTTTCCTTTTTAGTTTTCATCTTCATTTCTTCTTGGCTCAGCCCACTTGGAATAATATCCTAAAAATGGCTTCTGGGAAGAGTGGTTAGAGGGATTGTGTCAGGAAAGGATCAAAGCTGGGCTCTCTAAATGGACCACTATCTGTTTAGACCTGTTTCTTCTTTCTCATGTGGAGGGAGGGGGTCCCCCAGCTGGTTTACAGTAGAAAAAATATTTATAATGTAACAAAGTCTATATTTTAATCCCTAGTCTGAACATAACGAATTCACATCAGCTAGTTAATAAATAATACATAATTTCACACTTATTTTTCAAAAGCAGTGTTCTTCTTCCACATAAAGAAGCACTTTATTGGCAGGGATTGCAGTGTAGGAGGCAGGCTCATCCCGTGAGTAAGTGGCGTGGCCAACAGCATGGGACTGGAGAGTTGGCCCCCAGGGTCTCCGCTGCAGCCCATTGTCCAGATTTCAGGAAAGTTAGGAATCCCTGACTCTGGCTTCGTTCCCTTTTCTTCACATTAAGGTTCAGGCAGGGAGCTCTAAGTCTCTCTGTTTCCACCACCTTCTCACCAGGCACACGATGCCTATTCTCTAACCCTTAGCCACACTCTTGAGCACAGCTTGCTCTCCATCAGGAATATAATTACGTGGCAGGAGCTGTGCTGGAGAGGAATGAGCCCTTCACTTGAAGTCAGAAGATCCAGGTTCTGCAATTGCTTTATTACATGACTTTGTGAAAGTGACTTGGCCTCGCTAAGCCTTTGTGTCTTCATTTGAAAAGTGGCAGTGCTAATGCTTACCTCACAGAGCTGTGGGAAGGATTAAGGGAGGTAAGCACATAAAAGCACTTAGGAATCTGTAAAACTTTGTACACCTTCAGTTGTTAAAAGTTCTAGTGAGGTTCTGAGATATATTCCTGCTGAATTTCCTGGCCATCCCACCTCTTTTTCAAGTTCATGGGGCTCTTAACCCCTTCCTATCTGGACTCTCAGCTCTGCCAACTTTGTCTACCTATTTTCAGACTGTCTGGTCCCACCATACTTGCTAAGTGGCCACATGACCCCATGCCTGGCCACACTTAGGGCTATGGGTAGACACACCTAACTCAAATTTTCTCTCCCTGGAATTGGAAAGTGGGACCCAAGGAATTGTTAATTGTTTGAATTTGAATGTTTTGGAATATCAGTTCTCAAGTGTGGTTCATGGACCCCTGAAGGTCCCCTGAGACAATTTCATGGAGTCCATAACATTGAAATCATTTTCATAATAATGCTAAGAGGTTATTTGTCTTTTTTTTCCTGTGCTTTTATTGCTGATGGTATAAAAACAAAAAGGTAGCATCTTAGCATGAATTCAGGTAGTGGTGCCAAACTATGGTCATCATGTTTTCACCACCATGCACTCATGGTAAAAGAACAAGAAGAGAGAGCCCAGCCGGTGTGGCTCAGTGGTTGAGCGTTAACCCATGAACCAGGAGCTTATCGTTGGGTTCCCAGTCAGGGCACTTGGCTGGGTGCAGGGCAGCTAATTGATGATTCTCTCTCATCATTGATGTTTCTATCTCTCTCTGCCTCTCCTTTCCTCTCTCTGAAATCAATAAAAACATATTTAAAAAAATAAAGCCAAAGTCCAGTTTTCAGTATTCTTGATGAAGTGGTAAAAATTATTAGTTTCATTAAATCTTGACCCTTGAGTACACATCTTTTTAATATTCAGTGTGATGGGATGGGAAGTTTGCATGTTGTGCTTCTACTGCAGACCAAAGAAGGCAGCTTTCTTGAGGAAAACCACTTACGTGATTGCTTGAGTTGGGAACTAAGCAAGTGGCTTTTTGAAAAGAGCACCATTCTCGCTTGAAAAAACAAACTATGGTTTTTCAGACAGGGTATTTTTGGCAGATATTTTTTTGAAAAATGAATGTTTTCCTCTTACTTCAAGGAAAATAACCAATAGCATCTTTTGCCAATGATAAAATGTGAGTTTCCAAATGAAAACTAGAAATTTGAAAAACTTATAACTGACACCATGAGCTTCACAGCTTTTCAATACTTAAGGACTTTTCTGACGGGATTAGTGGTGATATTAAAAAATGTGATTTTAAAAATATATTTATATGAAATGTATCAACATTGGGAAGATATGTATAACTCAGTGAACCCATATTTCTAAAGAAAAAAATGCATGGGTAAAGGATCTATTCAAAGTGAATAGACTAATGGATTTTAAACTTAAAAAAAAAATCCTCACCTGAGGATATGTTTTTATTGATTTTTGAGAGAGAAGAAGGAAAGGGAGGGAGGGAAAAACATCGATCAGTTGTCTCCCATATGAGCCCCAACTGGGAATGGAGCAGGGATTGAACCTGCATCCTGGGTATGTACCCTGACCCTGAATCAAACCTGAAATCCTTCAGTGCACAGGCCAACGCTCCAACCAACGGAGCCACACTGACCAAGGCTAGCCTAATGGGTTTTAATGTAGCAGTAAGAAAGTTAATTTATGTGACTTCAGATTCCACATTGCATCTCAATTTTGAGAAGTTACCCTTTTTTGAGTTTTGGTGTAGTTATAAAAAAATCCATAATTATTTGAAAAGTTTATTAAAATCATCTACTCATTTTTAGCTACATGTCTCTTTGATATTGAATTTTCTCCATATACTTCAACCAAAACAACATATCACAAATTGAATGCAAAAGCAGAAGCAGGAATGTAGCTATCTTCCATTAAGCAAGCCATTAAAAGGATGTGCAAAAATGTTCAACAATATTACTGTTGTCATTAAATCTTCATCTTTTATTTTGAAAAAATAAATCAGACTTGGGTAGCTATATTGGCCCATGTATGTGCAAATGAATAGGGGAAGCTCGTATTTAGAGAGATAGAAGTACAGAGATAAGCAGAGACAGAGAGACTATGGGTGGGGTGGGCAGAGATAGAGAAAGAGAGAGAGAGAGAGAGAGAGAGAGAGAGAGAGAGAGAGAGATGCTTTGGTTTCTGATGACTCTGTACAAGGTTTTTTGTTTGTTTGTTTTGTTTTTAAATATATTTTATTGTTTTTTGTTTGTTTTTTTTACAGAGAGGAAGGGAGAGGGATAGAGAGTTAGAAACATCGATGAGTGAGAAACATCCATCAGCTGCCTCCTGCACACCTCCTACTGGGGATGTGCCCGCAACCAAGTTACATGCCCTGCACCGGAATCGAACCTGGGACCTTTCAGTCTACAGCTGACGCTCTATCCACTGAGTCAAACCGGTTAGGGCTCTGGACAAGGTTTTAATCTCCATTAAAGCCTGGCCATGCTGCCCAATTTAGAGTTCTAGATTTCCATGTTTTCTACCATAAACCTCCTTTCTATTTAAGCTGACTTGAAAAGGGTCTTTTCCTTATGTGGTGGCCATAAATCTCAGTCCATAGACTCAAGTGTACAAGAGATATGACCTTTTAAAATGTTCTATAAATTGACTTAATTTTATATTGGCTTATATCTTGCTGGGTTACTGAGTCATTCTTATTCTTTATTTTCTTCCCCTGCCCATTTTCAGGTTGTATCAAAGCATTGAGGAGCTTAGTTTGGGACAGCTGCTCCCTTGAAGCCCCTAAAGATAGGCCAGAATCATCACCAAGTGATGCTCAGCCTGGAGAGGCTTCTCCCAGCCACAAGAAGAGCAGGCTGGTGGCCCTGGTGAAGCTTGTCTTGATCATGTAGAGAAAACCAGAGACATATTCAGATGGAATCTTTCCATGTGGGTTTCTTGAAATGTTTGTAGAGGGGAAAGGAAGTTTGGGGATTCTGATCCCAGAGTAGCCAGAGTAGGAAGAGAGAGTTCAATTGCTCAGGGACAATGTAATGCATTTTCACCCTCCCTTCCTACTCTCTGCCACATCTTTCATGTGCAAGGATTAATGTTTTTTGTCTGTGAACATGTGTTTTCCTCAGCCCTTCCTTCACTTTGCTCCTGGCAGTGATGATGGAAGAATCCATGTGAGCTTTGATGGTCTGGGAAGAATTTTGGAAACACCATTATTCTGGCCTAAATACTTCTTTATAGTGTGATTATTTCTTCCACATCCACCCCTTTCTTCCTTTATATTACCACAGCTACTACCCTTGATGGCCCTCATCCTTGCATGCCTGGATCCAACTGGCCTCCTTAACTCAGTGAGCCATTCTGCACACAAATTCTCAGAAGAGTCCTCCAGAGATGCAATATTAAGTATGCCATACCATTCATTCAGTGCTTAGCACATTTAGCTTCTTCTGAAAATAATTTTTTTGTTTGAATGACTTGTCTTCCCTTGAAAGTAGGGGCTATTTTTTACTTCTGTGTAGCCTCCACATCCAGCACAGTATAGACAGTTTGCTGCTGCTGCTTTAATGGGAAAATGAAAGGGGTCTCTGGATGGTTATAGTTAATTCATTCAGTAACTTGTACTTAGCACTGGTTGTTTGCCTTACTCTGCTGAGTGCTGGAGTCTCGAAGATGAATCAGCTACATGCCTTGTGTGCCCAGGATAATGCAGCAGGATAAGTGCTGTAATAGCTCAATAGCTGAGCTCTTGTCTCCTCTGTCCAGCTGTCCTCAACACCTCAGGCTAGTTCAGCACGCTTTCTCCCTGCTCCCCAAGTCCCCTCAGCATTTATTCATTAGAGTGCATTTAGCATGCAATCTAAAAAATTTGGAAAAAATCTAACATTTTATTATGAAAAATTTCAAACATGCATACAAGCTTTAATAATTATCAACATTTTGCTATTCTGGCTTCATCTATCCCCTCAATTATTTTCCATGGGAGAGAAATTTAAGCCAAATCCTCAATATATATTATTTCATTCACTAATACTTCATGATATATCTCTAGCAGATAGGACTTTTTGAAAAATGTAATTGCAAAACCATTATCATCCTTAACAAAAAGAATGATAACTCTTTAATGTCATCTAATATCTGGTTCATGTTTATTTTTTTCCATTCAGTTGTCCAAAAATGTCCTTTTTAAATAGTTTTTGTTTTCAAAATTAGGTTCATAGTTGCATTTGGTTGATATGTTTCTTAAGTTTATTTTAACCTGTAGCAGTTCCCATCATTGCCCTCTACCCCCATGTATTTGTTGAAGAAAGCTCAATTGTTCTGTTTCATCATCTGGTTTGGCTGATTCCACACTTGTGGTGATTTTTGCCATGTTCCTCTAGTCCCTGTATTCCTGTGAATTGGCAGTACTTCTAGAGGCCTGATTACAGTCAGGTTCTATTCTTCTGACAAGAATATGTCATAGGTGTATAGTGTTAATTAGACCACACCCAGAGGCATGTAATGTCCTGTTAGACGGTAGTCTCATGGTCTGTTTTCTCGTCTTCCCTGTTTGACTTGCTGTTCTTGAGGAGAGGGATTCTTGATTATTTCAGACCCATCATGTGTAGCCCTTTCTGGGTCCAGCAACTAAAGAGCTGGTGACTAGCTCTGCCTGGGAGCTGGGAAGGACTTCCTGCAGGACTTGGGTCTTGAAGGATGAGCAGGTGCTTGTGAGGCAGATGATGGGGCAGACATTCCAAGAAGCAGACTTGGGGGGCTCAGTAGTCTGCTTAACCCTGTGGGCGTGGTCATGCTTAGGGACAGAGGAGATACAACTAATGTAGTGACATTCACTGTAGCCCTAGTGCAGCGGTTCTCAACCTGTGGGTTGCGACCCCTTTGGGGGTCGAACGACCCTTTCACAGGCGTCGCCTAAGACCATCAGAAAACATATATAATTACATAATGTTTTTGTGATTAATCACTATGCTTTAGTTATGTTCAATTTGTAACAATGAAAATACATCCTGCATATCAGATATTTACATTACGATTCATAACAGTAGCAAAATCACAGTTATGAAGTAGCAACGAAAATAATTTTATGGTTGGGGGTCACCACAACATGAGGAACTGTATTAAAGGGTCGTGGCATTAGGAAGGTTGAGAACCACTGCCCTAGTGGCCATGTGGGCAGAGAGAGTATCTCACAGAGTACTGCCAAGGCCACTTCCCTATTGCCTTTGGGTTAATTCCAGCCCCACTGGGGACTAGCCAAGGATTAAAAGAGCCCCATGAACCTCCAGCAAGGTTTGGTGGGAGGCAGTGTTTCTAGCACTTGAGGGATTGGGATGAGTCATCTCATAGGCATCACCAACCTCATCCATCCACTCATTCATGGAGAGAAAAGAGGAGGGATCATGCCAAGGACAGTTGTAGAGTCAAGTCTAGCTCTGACTCTAACTGGCTGAGTCATCTTGGGCAAGTCCTTTAACATTTTTGAGCCTTGATTTTTTAAAAAATCTGTAAAGTGGTGATAATAACACCTCAAAGGACGGTTGTGAGGCCCATGTAAGCTCACATACATCAAGCATTTAATATTGTATTTGGTACAGCTTAGAGATAAATGCATGGTAATTCTCTTCCTTCTGTTCTACAAACATTTAGAGGGACTAGTGACTACAAGGCACTATGCCAGGCAAGGGGAAACAAAGATGAACCCATTGTATCCAGACTGCGTCCTCTGTGAGCCTGCAGCCCAGAAATAGAGGAGCTAAGGTAAATGGTAAGTGCACAAATCATTACATCTCAAGGTGGAGCTAAAAGTGCAGCGGGGTAGTCATGTCTTAGCCGTGTGTGATTTCATCCACAGCAGGCAGTGCCCTCACTAGACTAAAGCAAGTTCTGCTTCTCCTGTTATAACACATTAGAGTCTCTAATTTGGATGTTGAAAGGGGGAAAACAAACAAACAAAAAAAACCCCACAACAAACCAAAAAGGACTTTTTTGCTTCTAAAAGGAACACCAAAATGAGTCAATGTCCTCTCTGACCTAGGGGTGAGGACACACCTGGCTCCCCATCTTTTTCATAAAATCAAAGCCTCTTGTGGGACGGTTGGGTCCAGGCGAAGTAGAACCCAGCTCTTTGGATCAGTGACCTTCATCTGATTTAGTTCATCTGTAATGCGACAAAGCCTGGCTGGTTGATGCAGTAGAAAGTACAAACGACAGCCTGAGGCTGAGGGTCATGGGGAGAATCCCAGCTGTCACACACCGGGAAATCAGAGGGGCTGTACTACCCTGCAGGAATGAAGGCTCTGAAAGCAATAATTTCCCTCCCAAAGAGAAGGGTAGAGTCTGCAAGGATTTGTCTCCAGGCAGCACTTCAGCCTCCTCTTCCGGCACAGGGAGACTGCTGCTTCCGTCAGAGCTTCTGGCACCATCAGAGGGGAGAGGAGCAGGGCTACGCAGGCCTCCTGTGCAGGTGAGCCTTCCCCCGCCCCCCTGAGAGCACACGCCGCTGAACCGCGGGCTGGGGCTGAGTCGGTGAAGGGTGGGCAGCCTGAAGGACGGATTTTTGTGTGTGAGACCTGGCTCAGTGCTCCATCTCCACTGCCTACACTGCACACACTTCGTGAATCTGACACCTGTGGGTTTGGGCCGGAGACGCAGCTTTATTAAGCATTGCAGCAGCTGAATGGGCTTTCCCCCTCTTTTTTATTTTGAAACCCCAGTTCCCCTAGCTAGTCTTAAAATTCCCAGGCTTTTCTTTTCTTTCTAAAACCCTTTTGTTAAAACTGTGAAGTGTGGTACAGTTACTGAAAAGATCAGAGGAAAAAGATGTATAGCATCATGAAGGGAACACCCAGGTAAGTATCACCCAGATCAAGAAGTAAGCCAATTCCAACTCCCAGAACTGCATCCCTCCTTTCTGTGCCCCTTCCCAGTCACATTCCCCCCTCCTCCCTGATTTTAATGCATTTCCTTGCTCCTCTTTGTGCTCTTGCCACCAAACTCTTCATCTAGAAACACTATAATTTAGTCTTGCATGCTTTTAATTTTACATACCTGGAGTTATACAGCATATATTATTTCACTGCTGGTTTCTTTCACCCGATATTGTGTCTGTGAGTGCATCTACGTGGTTAAATGGAGCTGCAGTTTGTTCATTTTCACAGATATATAGTATTCCTTTGTTAGGACACATAGTGTATTCATTCTGTTGTTTCTGGATATTTGAGTTGTTGCTCATTTTTTGGGGCCCATATCCATAATGCTGCTGAGCGCATTCTTGCATCGTGCTCCAGGTACAGAAGCACCTCTTGAAAGAAAAGCCGTGCTATGATCTTATGTCCTGGAGACAGGGGGCTTTGGCAACGCTGAGATGCTAACTGTGGATTCAAGATGCTGCTCCAGCTCCTCTCTGCTCACCACTGTGTGGGTGGATGGGGCTGGAGGTCACTCTTATTAGAATTTGCCCTAGAAATCAAGGGGAAAAGAAGCCAGAACTTTCTGGCCAGGATAAAGGGAACAACTTGAAAGGGTACTGAGCTGGAGATCAAAGAGCGCTTCATGCTGCCAGCTTTGATGTTAGTGAAGCTGCACACACTGTGGTAATTAACTAACTCATCTTCCGAGCTTGCTGCATTCCCACCTACTGTTTCCTAGTCAGCCACTTTCCACTCAAGGCCAACACCATCATCGTTGACAAATTCTGGGATGTGGAGCAAGGGTGCCCTTGGCTGCCGCAGGCACTCAGCGCTGTTGGAATAGCTCTGGGAAGAGCTTTGAAGCCCACTTGCAGAGGCTGTAAAATCAGACAAAGTTGGAACTGGAACTCCTTGGGGATCATCGTAGGCTGACTCTGTGACTGTTTACAGGCTTGTTGGGGAAAGTGGAGTTTTAATGGAAAGAAGTGGTGTTTGTTTGCATTCCATGGAGTTGGTAGGCAGGGCATGTTCGAGGGAAAATTCCCAGTTTCCTCCTCTTTCCAGTCCCTTTTGTCTTTTTCAGCTCCATGCCTCCTGTTTTAGACATTAATTTGTCTATTCTCCCAGCTTTGAGGAATAGATATACACATCCCTCCAAAGAGCCTTTGACAATACAGCCTTAAAGGTAACAAGAGAAGATCAGAGAAATGAGAGGCAGAAAAAAGAAGCATGGGGGAAAAATGGTTGTTGGGACAGGTGAAGCTACACTCTGGTGAGAGAAGTGAGAAGAGTGGCATCGAATGGGAGGGGACATTAGGGAACCTTCGGGGGACCTGGAATGTTTTAAACCTGGATGTTGATGGTGGTTCCATATATTAAAATCCATCCATTTGTGCACTTAGATTTGTGCTCATTGATAAAACAAAGGCCGCAGGAAGCTTCTGTTTGCCATGGTTGCCTGGGTTTTTACCTCCAACTTCCTCTGTTATGCTGCAGGTGTCATAAGCATCACATGTCCATGTGAAATAAACCACGCTGTCATTTTTACTTCAAACAGTCATATGCATTTTATTTATTTGTTTTAAAATGTATCTTCATTGTTGAAAGTGTTACAGATATCCCCTCTTCTTTCCCCCCATTGGCCCCCTTCAGCCCAGTCCTATGTATTTTAGAGAAAATCAGAAAAGAATGTTTTTTTTTGTATCTACCCACGTATTTGCCATTCCTGAAGTTTCTTCTGGGAGATGCAATTTTCCATCTGCTATCATTTGCTTCCAGCCTGAAGAACTTCCTTAGGTATTTCTCGTAAGGCTGACAACAAACATTCTTAATTTTCATTTATGTGAAAAGGTCTTTTTCCTTCAGTCTGGAAGGGTATTTTCAGTGGATAAAGAATCTAGTTTTCTCCCTCTTGCTCTCCCTCCTTCTTTCCTTTCTGCACTTTAAACATATTTCACTCTCTTTTACCTTTTTTTTTTCCCTGACGAGAAATCAGCTATCATCTGTATCATTGTTTTCCTGTATATAATGTGTTGCTTTTTTCTGATGCTTTCAAGATTTTCTTTTTATCTTTGGGTTTTAGCATGTTGACTAAGACGTACATAGGTATAACTTTCTTTTTATTTATCCTGCTTGGGGTTCACTGAGATTCTTGAATTTGTATGTATGTCCTTTTCCAAGTTGGGGTATTTTTTAGTCATTATTTTTTTCAAAAGCTTTTTCTTCCCTCTTCTATTTTTTCTCTCCCTCTGGGACTATAATTACAAGTATGTTATAACTATTATTCCCTATTTTCTCACAAGTCTCTGAAGCTCTTTTTACATTTTTCAATTTTTTTCTCTCTTTTTAAATTGGATAATTCTCTTGATCTATCGTCACACTTACCGACTCTTTTGTCATGTTCAATCTATTGTTAAGCTCATTCAGTGAGTTTTTAAATTTCAAATATATTTTTAATTCTAATATTTCTATTTGATTCTTTTATAATACCTGTCAGTTGTGGTTTTTATATTCTCATTCATTATATTTTTTGTATGTTTAAGCATAATTATAATCACTGCTTTAAAACCCTTATTAATTAATTCCTATATCTAAGTCATCTTGGAGTTGGTCTCCATTGATTGTTATTTCTCTTATATATGAGTCATTTTTCTTGTTTCTTTTTATGTCTACTAATTTTAGACTGCATCATGCGTATCTTGGGTAATACATTGTAGGGACTCTGGATTCTGTTATGTAACTCTGAAGAATATTGCTTTTTTGTTTTACCAGACAATTAACTGGGCTGATCTAAAATTCTAAATTCCCCTGTGTTATATAGCAAGTGAAATTTCCGTTTAGTTCTTTTAGCCTTACTTGGGTTTCTTGGTACCTGCCCAACATCTGCTTAGGCTAGGGTTGGCCAGAGATTTGAGCAGAGTTTGTAAATAGAATTTGGGGCTTACTTTCTGTGGCTCTTTTCTTTCCAGTGTTTCTCTCTTCACTTTCCAGCTGCTATTGTCCTGAATTTTGTCTTCTGATTTATTAGCCAGTAAGGGCTCTATTTAAGTTTTAGTCACCTTCTTGAGGCATCAAATGTGGAGTACCCTTAGGCAAAGGGGCATAAAAAATGGTCAGTTAGCCTGGCCTTCGTGGCTCAGTGGTTGAGAGTCCACCTATGAACAAGAAAGTCAGGGTTTGATTCCCAGTCAGGGCACATGCCCAGGTTGCAGGCTTGATTTCCAGTGTGGGGCAGCCAATCAATGACTCTGTCATCATTGATGTTTCTATCTCTCTCCTGCACCCTTCCTCTCTGAAATCAGCAAAAAAAAATATTAAAAAAATGGTCAGTTATCCAGTGCCATACTTTTTCTCTAAATGTCAGTCACCTCCAGTTGTTGCCTGCTTTTGGCCACTTTCAAATGGCTTTAGATATTGTTTCTTGTCTTTGTCCAGAGTTCATAATTGTTACTTTAGGAAGATTGGTCTAATATGAGCTACTGTGCCAATACTAAAAAAAGAAACTTGTAATCTATTCTTGCCTAATGATCTTATGGATTGATTTCTTATTCATTTTATTAAAATAATATAGTAAAGCCACTGATAAGAAATCTTCTCTTTAGCATTAGAAATGTTTCCAGTGTTAAAAAATAGTTAATAGTAATAATAAAAGTACAGTAATTTTGAAATTATGACTTACTAGATGTGTTCTAGTTGTAAAGATTTGAGGACAATGTTTCTTTGAAAACGGGGTAGTTTCCTTAAATAGGAAGATTTATAATAACAAAAAAATTTCAATAATCTTTTTCTAGTGGTTTTCTCCCCTTTCCATGAAAAAGTGGAAACTCTCCTTATTTTGCCTACTTTTAAACTTCATCCTCCAACATTTGTGCAAAGTGTAGATGCTGAAATAGAGTTTAAACTTTGCAGAAAAATATGGTAAGAGAGTAGAGTTGGGTCTGAAATTAGAGAATTTTTATTACCTTAGGACATGATCTTAGAAGTATTCCCCTTGTCTTTACTTACTTATTTATTTATTTATATAAACCAGAAATAAATGTTTATATGTTTAAAAAAAATCCCATTCTGGCTTTCTGCACATTCTATAACATCATGCTGTAAAAACTCTAATGTTTTCTTTGGTCCATCTATCATCCCACTTGACTGATGAGTATGTGGGTCCTCATGGAACACTAGAGTTGGTACTATTATTGAGATACAGAGAAAGGAAATGCTGAAATATTTCATGGCTCTGCTCAGCAATGAATCCTGAGTGCTGAGGCTCCCAAACTTTTCCTGTATTTCATAAGATATAAAATGAGTAGAGCCCTGCCATTTTAACCGTAGGAGACCTTCCTGGGAGACAAAGATTTGTGGACTACTCTAGATCACTTGCTCTTAGGGATTGCACTTCCTGGTTGGCCTCTTCTCCATGACATTCTCTACTAACATGAGACTTATTTAGATTGTATTTTTTTTTATCAAAGCTTGAATATTAATTCCAGACCTTTTTTGAATAATTAACATTTTAGTAAATAATGAAATAACAAATATTGCTACATATGACAAATAAAATTTATTAATAAATAAAATAATATTTTTGAGGACTCAAATACATGTTATTTAATATTCTTTACCCAATACCAGTGTTTTCTTATGCAATGAAACACTAAAGTATTTTCTTGAAGCACATCTGGGTGGGCAAAGGCAACAAATGTTTTTTTACAAAAGGCAATACATTTACATAAGTAAGAAAGGAAGAGGATAGATGTTATTTTATGTGGCCATTAGCCAGTTTTATCCAGGTCCTACTTTCACTATATCCTGACAAACCACTGATACAGGAGAAGCTGGAAAAAGTTGTATACTCCAAATTATTAAAGCATTTAACAAACATGTGAGTCTTTTAGTTTTATTAAAAGTAGAAAAAATTATATAAACATTTTATTATTTAATCCAAACATGAAAGTTTGCATTAGTTATCAGTTGTGCTTTGTTATGCAGCCAACTAAAATTTTCTTTCAAAATGTTGTTCTGGTTTATATAATTCTGGATTGATGTTTGTTGCAGTCCCTCATTAAAATGAAACCAAGGGTACTGGCTTTTAGTTGTTTGCTTTTGGAGATTATAGAGCAATGAGGAATCAACTGTTTCCTTATGAAGCTTATGGGGAAGAACTTTAGAGTAAAGATTAATGGAAGAACAGGATATTCTTCAAATCAAGTAATCATAACTTGCCAAATAACTGAGTTATTTCCTGGCTCTTTATCACGGCATGTTGGGTCCAAGGCCTGGGTCAAGGTTCGGCAGGATATAGAGGAAGGAGGATCTGGATAAGACTGATTAGTGGCCCCATAAGGCAGTGATGGCGAACCTTTTGAGCTCAGCGTGTCAGCATTTTGAAAAACCCTAACTTAACTCTGGTGCCGTGTCACATATAGAAATTTTTTGATATTTGCAACCATAGTAAAACAAAGACTTACATTTTTGATATTTATTTTATATATTTAAATGCCATTTAACAAAGAAAAATCAACCAAAAAAATGAGTTCGGGTATCACCTCTGACACGCGTGTCATAGGTTCGCCATCACTGCCATAAGGTAATGTCTTATCTGCTTCCTTTCTCATTTCTATCTCTTGTAAAAGACATTGGTTGCCTTTGGCCATACAGCATGTGCTCCAAGGAAATACTTTTCTGTTTCATTTTAAAAGAATATACTGGCATTGGATAAAGAAAATTAAGTGACTTATGTATTTTGTGTCCTCCACGAAAGTTAAAATGAAGGTAAAGAAAGCTTAGGATAAGCCAGAGAGCAGTGATCAGCCTCTCACTTTTATAACTGCTTATTTTATATGGGCTTCATAAGAAAATTTTAACTTCCCACATCCTCATTTTATCATTTTCTGTCAATTTGAAACATACAAAGATGAAATTTAGACAGAATGGATGAAATTGGAATTGCAAGTAACGAATCAGAAAGCCTTCTTATTGTTATTACAATTTTTACCAAAATGGGAAACTTCTGTGAAGGCTCCAAAAAAATCATTTGGATCAAGGTATAAAATAAAAGTTTGAGAGTAGAGCCAGTATTATGACTAGGTCCAAATGTATTTCAGCTTTGCCAGTCCACATGAAGGCATTTTCCAGAACGTCTCAGTGAGACCAATCACCGTGTAAGCCAGCCATGTGGAGGGAGGACTACGTTTCCGCCAGAATCACTGAGTGCCCAATAGCTCTCCTCGTGGGACAGAGACATCTAAGGTACAAGATATAACTCATAATTTTTTTTATATATTTTATTGATTTTTTACAAAGAGGAAGGGAGAGAGATAGAGAGTTAGAAACATCGATGAGAGAGAAACATCGATCAGCTGCCTCCTGCACATCTCCTACTGGGGATGTGCCCGCAACCCAGGTACATGCCCTTGACCGGAATCGAACCTGGGACCTTTCAGTCCCCAGGCCGACGCTCTATCCACTGAGCCAAACCGGTTTCGGCATAACTCATCATTTTTAAGATTAATTCTCCAAATATATATAGAGATTCATCTGTAATGGCTGCGAGCACAGATTTGACAAGTAACAAGATGTAATAAAAACATATTGAAACTCATGATATGTTGTGCATTACGCTAAGCACTTTACTGTACTATGTCATGCAATCCTTGCACCCCATGAGTAAGTATCATTATTAATCCTATTTGAAAATGGGGACACTGAGGCTTATAGGATTTGCCTGATGCTAGACAGCTAATATGTAGAAGACCCAGCTTTTAATTTTAGGTTTTCCCTCCTCCCAAGCTCTTTTTAGTAACCTCCATATCCTATTATTTATTTATTAATAAAAGTTGTCAAATTCAATTGACTCATGGTTCCATCAAATTAATCAAAAGAATGTGATTAATGTAGGGAGCCAAATTGGATGGGCCCGTTTATACGGAGACAGGGAGAAGTTACTCTTATGAACCAAGTTGCTTTGTTTATTTCTTAAAATTTATTTATTTTTAAAATATATTCTTATTGATTCCAGAGAGGAATGGAGAGGGAGAGAGAGACAGAAATACCAATGAGGATGTGAGGGCGATCTGGCTGCGACATCTGTCACCCCATTGATCGCCAGGGTTGATTCGGCTGATCTGGCTGGCTAGGCGGGTGTCCCCTTCCTCCCTCACCGATCCATGTGCGTCCCTCCCGAAGCTGCGCACTCGGTCGAAGAGGACGACCTTCCCCCCTGAGGAGAGGACCGGTCTTCGGTCAAGGGTATACGAGTAGCTGCGCTCCCCTGCTAGAACCTCCAAACAAGAAATACCAATGATGAGAGAGTCATTGATCAGCTGCCTCCTGCATGCCCCACACTGGGGATCGAGCCCGCAGCCTAGGCATGTGCCCTGACTAGGAATCAAACCCTGACCTCCTGGTTCATAGGTCGACGCTCAACTGCTGAGCCATGCCGGCTGGGCCCAACTTGCTTTGTTTAATTTAAATGTCTACTTACATACAGGCGGTAGGTTAATCTGTTGTGTAGCAGTTCTCACCTGCAGGAGCTTGAGACCTTTTCAGGGCCATGTGTGATCAAACCTATTTTCATAATAAGATTAAGACTTTTTTTTCTTTTTTTTTTTTAAAATATATTTTATTGATTTTTTACAGAGAGGAAGGGAGAGAGATAGAGAGTTAGAAACATCGATCAGCTGCCTCCTGCACATCTCCCACTGGGGATGTGCCCGCAACCCAGGTACATGCCCTTGACCGGAATCGAACCCGGGACTCCTCAGTTCGCAGGCCGACGCTCTATCCACTGAGCCAAACCAGTTTCGGCAAGACTCTTTTTTTCTTTCAAGAGTGTACAGTAGAGTTTTCCAGAGGTCACCCAATGTGTGACATCACAACAGTTTGAAAGCAGAAGGAGATGTGAGAATATGTTAGCAATCCATAAATCTAGACATTAAAGGGGAGTTACAAAAAGATAAAATAATGCTCTTTCACTGAATAATTTTTTGTTTTGGAAAATGTAATTACTTTGCATATATATTTATGTTAACCTTTAATGGGTTTATTTTTATTTAAAAATAAACATTTAAAAAAGTTACGTTTTCACATTTAATACCTATTATATGCAGATAGAACCCACACGGGGTTGTTGATAATTTTTAAGATGGTGAAGGGGCTTTGAGACCAAAACGTTGGAGAACTGCTTCTCTAGTGTAACTTAAAATTTAGAGGGAAAGGGTGTTGGTTTAATTGTTAAACATTATGTTGCCCTTTCTTTCTGTTGCTTTCTAGTAGAGCACCTTGTAACTTACTGAATCTTCTCAGTGTGAGGTGGCTGTGGATCCCTGCCCACATTTTCCTTACAGCAGACACCTCCCTGCTGATCTTCTTAGCTCACGGTGCCTCCCATGCTTTCAGGACCCTGGAGACCCATGTTTGAGTTGTGGACACCAACCCCTGTCCCTGTTGGATGCAACAGGGTAAACCCATGATGAGCCAATTAGATTCTCACTCCCAGGAATTTGGTGTTTGGACTCAGAGACAGCCAGTTACTTTTTCTTTATGGCTGGAAAACAGGTGGTGAAAACTCAAACAGTGGGGAAGCAACCAGAGAAAGATTGTCTGGAGAGAGAAAAGAAACAGGTGTGCTGTGCTGAGAGAAAGGAGAAGAAATAGAGAGGGAACACTGTCTGTGTTTCCAATGGCCTTCCAGGTCTTTGTTCTAGACCTTTCTGAAGCTTGGCTGCCTGCAAGCCACTGGGTTTTGTGAATTACTCCTGTACCTTTAGAATACAGTTTCCCTTCCATTAAGCTAGCTCAGGTTGGCTTCTGTTACTGTCAACCAAACAGATCTCAGTTCAGGCACTTGGTCTCTGTGAAGCTGAAATCCTTGTGGAGGTTGGACCCATTACTCTTGTTTAAAGGGGCAAATGAAAATATCTCAGAAATTGAAAATAACTTGTTGTAAGAAAGAATAAATAGATCAAGTTGCCCGTTTGAAATTTTAGCAATGTTTATAGACATTACTGGCTTCAGAAGGGCAAGCAAACGTGGTAGATGGGCAAATGGCCAGTGAAATCGAGAAGCATCTTTATTGCCTTATCTAGTTACCTAGAAGTCCCCAGTCTCTGCTGCTGAATTGAAGTGTGGGTGTGTGAGTGCACATCATAGACAGATTTTCTGGCCTAACCACTTCATTTTAGTCTTTACTAAACTTCGAAGGGCCACTCTGTCATGCCTCCCACTGTATCCCCAAGGACTTAGAACAAACAGTGCCCAGTACAGTGTGGGCACTCAGTCAACATTTGTTGAACAAATAGAGAAATGATCATTTCAAATAGTTGTGGGTGAGGTTCAATAGACCAAACTTATGAGTTAATATCTTATTAAACTTTTATTTGATTTTTACTTTTAAAGTTCAAATTTGGAAGGCAAGTTTCACTCAGATAAAAAAAATCATTTTCTCTTCTCAGAAACTTTTTCCTAGCAAGTCTCAGCCTCTCGGCCCCTCTATCTCTCTGTCTCTCCACTCTCTCTTTTGGATACACCATCCCTTCCGTGTCTCCGATCAATCCTAGCAGTTTTCTTCCCCTGGGTTCTGTGTAGTTTCTTGGTGATAAGATGCCATCATGCCTCTATGATGGAGAATAGCAGAAGATTAAAACAGAATGAGCAATTGAAGCCAGAATAGGGAGAGATTTGAGGTCCAGCTGGGGAGTTTAGGTCTTATCTTGTGAGCATTGGGCTACCCTAGAAGAATATCATATGTTCTTTTATTCCCCGACTTCTTCTTACCTGAAGAAATGTATCTTTTAGAAAGGTTGATAAGGTCTCAGTGTGCAGAATGGATTGGAAACTGAGAATGAATGGCCTGGAAGTCAATTAGGAGCTATCACCATGGTCTGCATAAAGACCATGGTCTGCAGTAATAAAGATACTGTTTAGTTTCTTCTAAAAGTTGCTTGGGGATACTTCATGTGCAGAAGGAGAGGCAGAATTATGCTTCTTTTTTCTCAAGACCCCTGTGTAGATAGGACATATAAGTGGGATTTAGGAGTTGATGTTATGATATGGTTTTTGCATTTGTAAGGGCTTCATGCCTCCATGCCATTATTATTGTTAGTTCATCTTCCTGCAATGCCATCATCCTCATTGTTCCCTAATGAAATCCCCTTCATCCTTTAGGTCCATTTCCTCTCTGTTGCCTTCCCTTATCTGCTCATCAGATTTAAGGTCTCCTTTCTCCTGCCTGCCACAGAAATAGCTAGTTTTTTTGGTAGGCACTTACTCCATTATGCCTTTGATAATGTCCATCTCACACTAGGATGTGGACTCCTAGAGAGAAGGGACCGTGATGGACCCAACTTTGTGTGCCCTGCAGTGCCCAATTCATGGCCTTGCACTTAGATGATGATGAATTTCCTGTAACGTATACTTTGAGGCATGTTTTCAAAATGAAGGCAGAGCTTTGCCTATGTTCTTGGTAGCTGAGAAGCCAATAGGTAATCCATTCTATTTATGCACAGTGGTCATAGCACTGCAAAATGTAAATTATTTCAGTTAATGTTGTGAAAATCATATACTCTGTGTTCCCTCACACCTACTAGTTTCCAACCCACTGGGCAGTCCCGAATGACTTGCATGGCTATTCTTTTTCCTGAATGTTAACTAAACACCAAGATTACAGGGTAAACCTTTAAGTAATTGCTGCAGAGCTGAATCCCACCTATTCAATCTCCCTGCTTTTTTTGGAGATGAAATGACATGTAATTTAACTGTGTTGGTCTAGCATGGCTTACAGTAAATGGTGTGCATGATTTGGAAAGGTTCATTAGTCAGCTCTAACAACTTGACTACACCCTTCAAAACATGAGTGATTAGGACTCATTCTGTGAAATGAATTGGTACACAGGAGTAGGTTCATGACTCAGATGGCATAAATGCCTTTTATAAGTTTTTTAGCAGAGGAAAAGGAGCCAAGAGAGGTAATGACTCCAGACTTGGGTTTATAGAGTCTTTCATCCAAGCACTGTGTCTCAAAGCACTTTGTTCTTCCAACACAATCACCCGCCTTTAAATACAGCTCCAGCCCATTCAGGGTGGCGTGGAAGTGAATGCAGACTCTAATAAGAAGCTGGGTATGCACCAGAGGCCCATTGTCATTCTCATTTGCTTCTTGGATTTAGAGATCCTAACTCCTCTATACAAGATTGAGGAAAATTACATTGTGCAACATTATTCAATTATATTCAAACTCATTTCTAAGGGCTTGACAAACATGAAATAGAACAGACTCTTAAATTGCAAGGCTGAGACTATGGAACACCACGGTGATTGAAGGCAGAGACCAACTTCTCCCTGGAGTTCAACATTTTCTCCCACCCCAAGGGAAGGGAAGAGAAGAGAAAGGAAGTCCTATTTTCTGTGTCTCTTGTTTTCTGTGAGAGACTTGGACTTCCTCCTTTTTTCTCAAATTTGGGATGTTTTAGGGAGCAGGCAACATGTAAACACATACAAAAACCCAATACAGATCATCTTTTAGAAGCAGTTAATGTCGGGTAATCTTCACCTGCTTCACTGTCATAACCACAACCCCATGAGTAGGTTGTGGGCAGTTGAGGATCTTCAGTGGAAGCAGATAGAGGAGGTCAAGGGAACAGGCGTCCACCTTGTTTCTGCAGTTTGGCAAAGGCAATGCTGTCCACTAGTGTGGAGACCCTCAACTGTCATTGGCTTACATGTCATATGTCCTCAGCTTAGCAGAACAAGTGGAACAACTGCGGCTGTTTTGGAAGATCTATTACTAGGAAGGTTCTTATTTAACATATATGTAGCAAATTATTTATTCTAGAGTGTCATAAATTAAGTTATGGAAGACATTGAAAAATATGCTCATTATCTTATTTTAAGCATCATGAATTCATCCACTCAGGCATGTATTCATTCAAGCAATATTTATTGAGGGCATACTACATGGCAGACACTGTTGTAGGCCCTGGGGATACGGCAGAGAACATATAAGGATTTACCCATAGGAACCTTGAAATCCACAGATCATAAATCAAAAGCAGGCGACTTATAGTCTAGTCTGACTCCCTATTTTACAAATTAGGAATCTGAGAATGCCCATTCTTTGGGAATTATACTTATGGGTAAGGAATTTCACAGTGAACAGTATGTGGGGTGGGGTGTGGATCCCAACCTATAACAATGGGTAGGAGTCAGTGTTTAAAGAATCATTTCCTTTAGACTGAGTCAAGTTTAGATTAAGAAGAAAGCATCTCCTCTTATCTATGATACTAGAAATCCTTTTTCAAAGCAGAAGGGACAAATTTTATGTTTGTGTTAATACTAAGGTTCAAATAGCATTTAAATATGTTTTTATTGATTTCAGAGAGAGAGGAAAGGAGAGGGGGAGAGAGATAGAAACATCAATGATGAGAATCATTGATCAGCTACCTCCTATATATCCCTTTTGGGAATCAAGCCTGAAACCCCAGGCATATGCCCTGACCAGGAATCCAACCATGACCTCCTGGTTCATGGGTTGATGCTCAGCCACTGAGCCACACTGGCTGGGCTCAAAAAGCATTTAAATAACATTTTGTAAGTGGCTTCTTGAAAATGAGAGAAGACCTTTCACTTATTGTATCTTATTTAATCCTTCAACCATCCTATGAAATAGGGATTATAATTCTCATTTCACAGGTGGAGTAACTGAGTTTAAGAGGCTTTAAGTAGTCTGGTAAATAAGTAATAAGGGAGTCAGGCCTTGGAGGCAGGTTCTCTGATGCTAAACCCAGCACTCTTTGTATTGCACCATGCCACCCATTATTCCTAACACCTGGATAGTGGTTAATTCATTGAGTGCCTATTACAGACCTGCGACTGTGCCTGGCATTATGACATCACAGGTAAAAATCAGAACCTGCCTTCAAATAACCTGAGAATTCTAATACGGTGTGATAAATACTGTGGCATTGGTGTGCTCTGTGTGTAGGGAGCTCAGAGAAAACTCATTGCTCTGGTTCTGAGATGGTCAAAGAAACATTCTGAAGGAAGTGACACCTGAGTCAGGATGATTAGTCAAGTGGGAAGTAACCAGATAAAGAATGGGTGTGTCTAGGATGTCACAGGCAAAGGGACCAAGTGTGGGTAAAGGCACAGGGTTTTGAGCAAGCACAGTGCTATTAGGGAATCAAGTAGGCCAGTGGGAAGCTCAGGGCATAAAGAAGACTGATGCAGAATCTCTTATTTCCAGTGAGTGGACTGTTGAAGACTATGCTTTCAAATTAGTTTAATGGCCAAAAATTTTGTTCTCCTAAAAGACTTTTTTAAATAGCAACATAGTTGCCTAACTCAGTTATGGGTCGACATTTTCTGACTCCTCTGGAGAATGTGCCAACGGTCTGAATGACAGGATTTTCCAGTAGGATCAGAAAACTTGACTCGAGAATCATCAACAATCAATTGTTCCTAGAGTCTCAGATCCTTTCTCTGATCTTCTTCAGGAAGGTTTTGCTTTGAAGTTGCAGGAAAGAAGACGGAACCCTCTGTGAAGTGGCAGCAAGCTGGTTTCTAATAGGAAGTTTATGATCAAATGAGTTGTGGATAATATGTCTTGAAAGCAATGTTTGTTTGATGTTTTCTATTATTCACCAAAGCTTGTTCCTTTAAGATTCACAATGTCCAAATGTATTTTAAAATATGCATAATTGAGCATTTGAAATCTCCTAAAGCAGCAGGGGATGCTGAATCCTTGTGTCCATCCAGGTGGATAAGCCACACTTTACAAACTGGCTTTGCCTGCATCTGAAAAATGCATTTAGTCTTCGTCCAAAACATCAACAGTGGAAACAGCAACCCAATTTTGTTTTCTGATTTCAATTTGGAATCCCTCAGTTTTCCTAGTTATATTTATCCCCAATTTGTAAGGCAAAGTCCTTCCTTCTCTCTTTTCCTTTTCACCAAACATTGGCATTGTGTTTCCAATACAAAACTTGAATACGTGATCCCTGCCTCAGCCAGACCTTGGGTAAATGAGTCAAAAGCTCTGTTAGGAAAGGATTGAAACCTGCAGTAGAGTTGATCCACTTCCTGGCTCTCAGATTCTTTTGATTGTGTTGAGATCCAGAATATGTGTTGAACAGAAGTGCTGCCTGAGCTTCTCAGGAAGAAAGTCAGAAGACTACTATGACTTCAGGACCATCTACTTCTTTGTTTTTATGACCCATAGAGGGACTTGCCCAACAAGACTTCACAGAAAATAGTCTATTCAACAGAGGCCAGGTGGTCAATCATCTAAACCAGTCACAGTCCTATAGGAGGGAAGGTTTAGCTGTTCTTTTTATGGTCGTCTTCTTATATTTTTGGTGCTTTTATTGACTATTGGACTTGCATATAGGCAAGTCTACTTTGAGTGTGGTTACTTTTCTGTCACGTAGACCCACAATCCTAGAAGTGATCCTTTAAACTTTCATTGTCTGGATTATCTCAACTGAAAGATGAGGATAATATAAATGAATCACTACACAGGGTTATTGAAAAAGGTTGTAATAAAAGTCATTCTTTAGATAAGGGACATTCTTGGGTAGAAATAACTCTGCTGTTATTTCTGTACACTTTTATTACCATAGCTCTGTCTTCTTAATTTTTGTGTGTGTCCTTGAAACATTGATTGAATATATCAGCTTGAATTAGGTCAGGCTGCATGTAACAGTAAAATCCCAAATAACAGAAGATGAAACAAGTGAGGATTTTACTTCTCTGTCATGTAAATAAAATCTAGAAGTAGGCATTAGGCTCCACAGGCATCAGAAACACAGACACCTTCTATCCTTCTGTCCCACTCTTCTAGTCCATGATTTTTATTCTCAAGCTCACCTCATAATCCGAGATGGTTGCTGGGGGCCAAGACATCATATTTGAGATGCAGGCCAGAAACAAGGGGAAAGACAGAAAGGCAAAAAGGATTCTGCCCTGCTGAGATGGTTCCCTTAAAGTAGAGTTCCCAGAAGTCCCAAATAATTCTACTTACGTCTCATTGGCTAGGGTTTAGACATGTAACTGTCCCCAGCCACTAAAAATTTTGCAAAAGTGACTTTTTAGCTGGCTATTTTGCCATCCCAAATAAAATCAGAGTTCTGTTACTAAGGCAGAATGGGAGAAATAAGTGTAGAGATAGGGAATTAGCACTCTTTGCCTTGGTCTATTCCTTTAATACCCAAACATTCATGTACAGCATTCCCATATATCGAACACACTCACTCTAAACAGATCCTCAAGGAAATGGAAATATAGGATAAGACATATAACTGAGTTGGAATTTGAAGGCAAGAAGAATCCGATTATTACTAGAGATGAAGTACTGGTAGTTCTTGTTACCCGTGGTGGAGGGTTACTTAAATAGTTACCTATGCAAGTCTTGGGAAAGAGTGGCTATTATAAGACATCATTATTGAGGGCACATGAAGAATATAAGACCTGTGGACGTGGCTTACTGCTTTAAACACCCTAGAGAAGTTAAAGAAAGAAAAATAACAGGTTCAAGTTTTAACTTCTTAGCTCAATAAATGATCAGAAGACCAAGACATTTCTAAGGTTTTCCTGAAGAATTTTTTTATTTCATGGTAAAGGGTGTAGCTGAAAGTCATATCCAGAGTCTAATTCTGTGAGTTGCTGAGTTGCAATAGAGTTTGACTTTGTAGTTTTGTCAGCTCTCTCAAGTAAAGATTAGGGCATTGATGGGGAGGAGTGGGACCTCTAGAATTAGGATGAGGACATTTGGGATGAGCTGCATAACTGAGAACTCCAAACTCACAAACTTTAATTTTGGTACCAATTGCTATGTTGCTCAGTGTTTTAGCTGTAGACCAAGCATGTCAAACTCGTGACCCATGGGCCGCATGGGACCCACAACTAATATTTTTGTGGCCCAGCCAATATAACAGTA
Organism: Myotis lucifugus; assembly: GCF_000147115.1. Lineage (NCBI taxonomy): Eukaryota > Metazoa > Chordata > Mammalia > Chiroptera > Vespertilionidae > Myotis > Myotis lucifugus. The sequence continues at coordinate 2,292,494 of NW_005871200.1, forward strand.
TGTAAGAAACGTTTTAATAAAAATTTTGTAACTTAATTTTTACAATATCCTGCTATACATAATTATTAATAATGAACTACAATATTCACTTATGACTGATTCCTATAACCGTGTTGCATTCATTTCCCTTAGGCGCCTTATGCGCAGGTGCACCATTTCTCTCCACTCATACTAGCGGCGAATATTTTAGCAGCCAATTGCCATGTCATTAGTCTTGTACTGACTTGTTTGGTGTGCGCAACAGGAAATATTTTGCTTTTGGAGAACAAGAAAAATAGGTTTATTTGCGTTACGCTTATTAATTTGTGCAGTTATTCAGTGTTTGGTAAGTTAATGTTCAAGAAAAAATATTAATTTTTATTAAAATGTTCTATGTCAACGATTACTCATTTATTTTAGCCCTTTGTATTCAGCATGTCTCTATCGAAATAAACCTACGTTTCTATGAAAATTGAAGCTTTTGTTTTTTTGCGGTCTACATAAACTTAAACACCAGTAATGAGTGTTATTTTTAGGAGTTAACTTGGTTTATCAGACTGTGGCAGCTGGGCAGTAGAGGGCTTTGAGTGCCAGGGACTCTGACCTTGATGTTCCTCCTGGAAAAAGAAAAAAAATTGGGACCCTCCCAAGAAGAAATCTCAGCAATGAACTGAACTTTTAAAATGGAACTTTAAAAAAAGTTCTGGTGTGGATGGTAAAATAATTATTGGAGGCCATCAGAGAGGTCTCATGACTCACTCTTGAGTGATTTCCAGCAGGCTCACAAAGAATTTAAAAGTAAGCTTGAAGCTATTAAGAAGAATGCTTTGGACTCTATGAAAACTGTATTGTAAATTTAGAAAAAATACAAATGATTCAGGAAGTCTGAATTTTCCTAATGTTATTTGTCTTATCTCAACAAGATATTTGACATTAAAAAAACAACAGAGGTAGCTGTTTAAAACCTTGTTGACCAGATCATCTCATCAGAGTTTGTCAGAGCTCTGATGTAAGGACTTAGAGATTTGGGTGAATAGTTGAGTAGAAAAGGGGAACAGAAAGCAGAACAGGGTACAAGGAAAGAAACAGGAATGGTAGTCCTTTCCTTTAACCCAAGATGAGCTAGATGTTTTTTTGGAGAGGGCTGTAATTATTTCCTTCCCTAAATCCATGACCCTTTGCAATGTAATTTTGCAGGTCCTCCCATGAAGAGTGGTGTCTGTTTTCTTGCCCCTCGAATTTGGCCAAACTTGTGACTTGTTTGGACAATAGAACTTGAGGGATGTGAATTCTGCCAATTTTGAGCTTAGGCCTCAAGGGGCCTTGCATACTTATGCTCTAACTCTTGGTACCCTGCTGAGCTCCCTGAGAACAAGTCTAGGCAACCTTACTGGATAATGTGATTCAGTTGTCCCCATAGTCTCTGTTGACAGCCAGTCAACCTCAGAAACAAAGTTACTTAGCTAAGAGGCATCATGAATGAACTCAGGAACAGAAAGACAACTCAACTGAGTTCAGCTCAAATTGCTGACCAATCTGCAGAACTGTGAGCTAAATAATGACTGTTGTTTAGCCATTAGGATTTGGGGTGTTTTGTTACATAGTGAAAACAAATTGATACCCCACTTTGGGCTTGGGAAGGTAGTGAAGTAAGAGAAGAGCAAAGAAGATGAGAGATGGAGGTTGGGAAATCATGCTATCATGAATTGTGCATTTGTAATGGATCCAGGATTAAAATTGACAAGAGGAGAACTGAATACCCATCTCTGCCTGTCTCTAACTAAGCTTTTCCATCCTCCATCTTCTAGAATCAGTACTCTGCCTTTGTCCAATAAACATAATGATCTGTATACTGCTCAGCTGCTCAATCAATCTGACTCTTCATGTGAGTTCCTGATGGGATTTGTCTCTGAGCTAAAAAAAAAAAAAAAAAAAAAAAGAGGCATCCGTCCTGCTGTCTTAAGCAATATTTTCTCTGGATGACTTTCTGAGGTTTGTGGTCAGCTTATAACTGTAAGAAGTTGGTGGCCCAGAGGTGTAGGCAGTAGTGGGTGCTTTTAATTGTTCATTAATATTTATTTGGGGACTTTCACTTTCTTTTTCTTAGCCTTCCATCAGAGACTTAAATTATGTCACTCAGATCCATCTGAGTCAATTCATGGTTCTTCCAAATAAACAGGCTTTCCTTTATTCCATTTTTCTGCTCAGCATGTTTTATAAAAAATTGTTGAGACACTTCTGGTAGTTTAAAGTCTATTTCTCTCCCTTTGCTAACCAGGAGCTTTCCTAGAAGAAGCTGTGCTGTGAATGGTCTTCCTACTACCCCACCAACTCAGGGTACTGAAGGCTTCTCCCAAGAAAGGAGCCCCCTGCCCTCTTTGAAATCCTCACTAGTGGCTGTTGTAGAACATAGAAGCTGTAGAGTCTTTCATCCCAGGGCCTCAGAGCCCTGACAAAATGCATGGAATTCAAGGAGCTGCAATGGCATTTTCAAAGCACTCTGCCACCTTTAACTAGTTAAGCTATAATAGGGGTTTGGGAGTTAAATAAGCCCTTTCCCCACTTTTTCTTACTGGAAGATGTTTGCTAAGAAAGATGATGGAAACATCTGCCTCTCAGATGGAGGTAAGGTGGGCTGAGGCAGCAAGGCATGGTGGGAAGAGTGTGAGCTTTAGAGTCAGACAATCTGAGGTTGACTCCTTCCTTACCAGGAATATAATAACATTGAGCAAGTTACTTACTCTGTCTGAGATGAAGACTTCTGATATGTAAATGGGGACAATAATATACACTTTAGAGAATAGTGTGATTTTTAAAAAATGAGATTATATCTAATAAAAGAGAAACATGCAAATTGAACGCACCTTTGCTATGTACCAAGCCATGCCCACCAGCCAATCAGAGTGACTATATGCAAATTAACCCAACCAAGATGGCGGCTGGCAGCCACGGAGCTGGAGTGAGCAGGAGGCTTGGTTGCCCTGGTGATGGAGGAAGCCAAGGTTCCCGCCTTCCTGGCCGGCTGG
>NW_005871200.1:2295880-2356478 GCF_000147115.1 Myotis lucifugus
GCCACAAGCCAGGATGATGGCTGCCAGTACAGTGGTGGTGGTGGGAGCCTCTCCCACCTCCTCAGCAGCGCTAAGGATGTCCGACTGCAGCTTAGGCCTGCTCCCCGCTGGCAAGTGGACATCCCCATAGGGCTCCCAGGCTGCCAGAGGGATGTCTTACTGCCAGCTTAGGCCCAATTCTCTGGGGAGCTGGCCTAAGCCAGCAGGTGGTGATCCCCCAAGGCGTCCCAGACTGCGAGAGGGCACAGGCCAGGCTGAGGACCCCCCCCCCCCCGAGTGCAAAAATTTTTGTGCACCGGGCCTCTAGTCTGTATATAAAATGCCTGGCATGTAATACCTGCACAATAAATGGCAACTACCGTCACTGTAAAGAATGACATAAGGGGAGTGGATTGCCTCTTAAGATACATCCTAGTTTTCTATACTACTTAGGCAAAAATGATTTGTGTCCTAATCCTAGGGAGCTTATACCTGCCCCCACCTACTCCCCCCAGCTCTCTCTTAGTCCCACCCACAGCTCTGATGAATAATCCAGTATGTTATTTACTCCTTCTTTACTTTTGTTAGGGACTCAATCTCTCTCTCTCTCTCTCTCTCTCTCTCTCTCTCTCTCTCTCTCGTTCTCCTTCTCTCTTCCTCATTCAGGCAGCTCATTATCATGGTATCCATTGGTTCTCTTGGTTTTTACTCTAAGTCTGGCCAGGTGGTGACTTTCAAACTTTGTGATTTCCTTTCTTCCCAGCTTAGAAATTACTCTTAGTGCGATGAGCACATACTTTGCCCTTGCTCACATCGACAAGTTATGCAGTGCTTCCCAACCTTTCCCACAGCATGGCACACAGAGAAAATGATAGTATTTGTAGACAAACTGTGTAACAGATGGAACTGCTTATGGATGGAGCCTGTCCAACTGCCCTGAGGAGTAAACCTTGTCCAGGGCACATTTCTAAGGAGGGTCAGGAAACTGCATGCTGTTGAATATGAATTCCTTCACTCAGTATGTTTTTGTTCAGCACTGTGCTGGCACTAGCAATACAATCATGGACAGAACTTATTCCATGACCTTGAGGAGCTGTATTACTCTAATATATGTGTTGATACAAAATGTTGTGGTGGCAAGATATATAGTAGAAAGAAATTGCTCTCCACAAAATCTGTCAGTCTGGGGTTAAATTCTGGCTTACTCACTTGCTAGCTATGTGAACTTGAGCAAATCACTTAACTTTTCTGATTTTCAGTTCCTTTTTTAGTAAAATGGAGGTCATATATCTCCCTTCAGGCTTCTTGGTAGGGGAGAGGATGAGTTTAATGAGAAAATATTAATTTTCATCCTTATTTATAAATAGGGCCATTTATCTGCAAGTGGCCAATTGAGTTCTTTCCAAAATGCCTGAATGCATTCTGAGTTCCTATTACAAATTTCATACTATCATTTATGAGTACTAGAATAAAAAATGGTTTATCACCTCTGACTCCAATTGGAGAAGTATTTGTGATTACCAGCTAGAATCATAGATCGTTCTCTTCATTTACTTATGAATAATTACTGTATCCTCACTTTATGTCAAAAAAAAGTCATAGTCCAGGTTAGAGCAGGGGCTCAGAGACCAGCTGGTCAATTGGAGAACCAACAACTAGAACGCAGGTATTCCATTTTTCAATTTTGCGATTCTCCCATCAAGTCATGCTGCTATGAATTACAGGAGATACAAGGATAAACAGGAAGCATTCTTGTCCTTCTCCAACTTGAGAAACTGACTAAAGTCAGCTATTTAAGCAACTTTATTTTGATGAATTAAATCAGCAGCACTAACTTCTTTAATGATAGGGCATTTGGGGGGAGCATACCTAAAGTTAAAACTAATAATATTATGAATTTAAGATTATCTTAACTATTTCTCTGAATTTAAAAAAAGATCTGGCTTCCAGTCACAAATGGCCAGATATCTCTCCAAGGTTTGATATTCTTACTGTCCATCTGTTTCTCTATCTTGTGCACACGCAGGCATAAACACAGATGCACTTGAGCCACAGCTAAAGGTCACATGCAGAAAGTTTGCAGTAAGAAAAGGAAAAGTAGAAAAAGGCATGCATTTTGCTTTTTAGCCTATTATTTTGAAGGCCAATTCTTCAAGGGAAGGCTACTGCTTTGCTTATAGCCCAAAAATTCCAAAAGCTTTGTATTCTGCTCAAGATCTATGTTCAAAAAATCTTCCTTCTTTTCAAGGCAGAGATTTTATTTACAATAACAACTTGCCTGAAGTCATATGGGACTAATAGAGAAATGTCTTTAATTTGCAAGTTGTTCATTTCTTATTACATATATTAATTGACTTTGTATTTTCACACCAAATAAATAAGCTGAATATGTAATAACTTCTTTGAGAGAAAATAAATGAGTTTTGGTTTTTTTAGACTCAGTGATAAAGTACAATAGCAGAGACCAGAAGCTGAAGATATAATCTTACAAATTGATGAAAGCTCAAGTGAGCTTTATTTATAGCAGAGGAACTAAAGTTTATATAGGAAACAGCGTCTTGGTTTTAAAATATGGATGAGATATGAAAGGTATTAGTAAGTAAAACACTTAATGTCCAGCAGATAGTAAGTGTTCAATAAAATGTTAGCTATTATTATTATTAGAAAGTACATATAGTTACACAAATAAAAGACACTATTCTATAGAAACTGCTCTTGAGGAAGGCCTTATAAATGTTATAATATTTTATATCACACATCTCTCAATGATTTCATAATGTGAAACAACAGTCATCCTGACCACGTTTGAAAAAGAGATATCCAGTTTCTCAGTTGGTTTCTAAGGGCCAACATCAAGTTCTTCATCGTGGGATTAGACATTGTACAAGGAATAAAGTTGAAACAAATAGTTAATGATATCATGGGTGATATACAGTCTCAGAGCACTGAAGTGGAAAATGAAAAGAATTGAAAGTCATCTTGGTTTGCTAAGACTTCCCTTGTTTTTATTTTCTTACCCAGTATGTTCCTCCTGAGTTAGCCAGAGGTCAAGTGTGCTGTTAAAGGAAGCAATTTCATCAGCCCATATTCAGTCTTGGAATCATAAAGGGGAAAAAACATCTAACCCAGAAAAATTTCAATTATACATTTGTTTTTAAGTACATGAGTTTTTCATAATGATCCCTCTATTCCATAGAGCGGAGTTCTTGAATTTAAAAACAAGTTCCGGAAGGTTGAGGCAAAATATTATTTTGTGGTGTGTGTTTATGTGTTTATTGGTGGGGTGGGTGGGTGACTGAGAGTATGGACAAGGATAGAACTAAAGAATTTCAGGTAACACACAACAAGACTGCATACCTAGGCCTGATGGACATTTACCAGACTGATAAATATTGCTCTAAAATATTTTCAATCAAGACATTTGTGAAAAATAAAATATAATAATTCAAAAAGAAATACATATTTGATGTTTGGTAGCTTCTAATTAACTTCAGGTAATCTAAGGGGTTTCTTGTGAGGGGACAAAAAGGGATTAGGTAACTAGTGTTGAAGCCAGTTGTTTAGAATAACTGATTTTCAGCAATGGAAAGCCAAATTGGTATAAAATTCTTCTTTCCATCATCATTGTTAATCATGTATAACATCAAAGACCTGGTTTTTCTCTTGGTTGTCTCTTAGTTGCTCCTAGTCCCTTCTCTTATTTTTCCTTTGGGGAACATCTCTTTGGAGATATTAATGTAGCCAACAAAGGCACAATGAGAAGGAACTGGAAAGAGAGAAAAAGAGAAAAAATGTGAGCTAAATAGTTTCTAGAACTGTGAGAAAAGTTTTGCGAGTGTGATTCTACCAGCTTTGGAGAGCACTCTTGAGTGCTGAACAAGTATCCTTTTTACATCTGTTCCCCTGAGATCTGAGCTACCCTCAGACTCCTTTATCTCCCCAGCACTGGGAGCTCTGCATAGATATTTATTGATGGATTAAGCAAGAAGTCATGATTGTTCAAACCCATAGTGTGAATAAAAATGAAATGTCCTGGGAATTTCCCTTATGCAAGGCAAGTTGAATTGGAAAGACAGGAGTTCTCTCACTCTAAGATTCCAGCCATCAGACAACATTACCTGAATTCCCATTCCTGTGTTGGGGGTCAGAAAATGACTCTTGTTTCATGAGTTTCTCCGTGAAGTGGCAAAGTCTCTTTGCCTCCTCACTGTAAAATGAGGAACTTAGATTATTGTAAGCTGTCATATTCTGTATGATTCTATGAAGTATGTCTTCAAACATTCTTACCCGAGGGAGGTAGAACCATAGAAATAGAAGAAACCTCTTTTCTGAGGCTCAAGGGCATTAAGTCTAGCTTGGATTGGACAGTAAATACTAACAATAGAGAGTAGCTTTTTTTCTTTGCTAAGTGCACCATGTTCCCTAATCCTTGAGACAGCCTCATTAATCTTTTCTCAATTATTTTAAGCTTTAAGTGCCCTTGAGTATGTGTTACTGGGCTCTTGTCCTCAAGTTTTTAAATGTGATATAATGTGCTTTGTGAGAATAACAAATAGGGTAAATATATATAAGCAGTGTATAGATAGGAAGTGGTTTCCTTAGCAACAATTGCAGTAAGAAAAATATATCAAAGGATGTGTGTTTTCCCCTACTTTCATTACCCCCAAATCTAGTCCCTGCCTATAATTAATTGTTCCTTTTTTATTGTAAGGTAAAACATAGAATCATGCACTCTTCTAAGAATTTATTATAATTAGGGGGTAAACCAAGATTATACTTATGCACATACCACTGCTGTTCAGGGTGCTATATTTAAAACACAGGTGTATATATGGCTTGTTTTCTCCTTGCAACAGTTCAGAAACCTAAACAACCTATAAAAGCTGTTTTTCTTTATCCGTTCTAGATTCCCATACACATATGCCTTAATGTCAATTCAAAATGCAAACACCCCAAACCATAGGAACCACTGCGTTGAAATGTTGAGGCAAATTAGATGTTTGCTTGAAACCATAAGGATGAGGAGAGGATGTGAGCCTTATTATCATCCTATAAAGTAGAATTTAGCCCCTGGGCGGGGCTGCCCTCTTTATTTATTTTTTTCTTCAGTTAAACCCTTGCAATATGAGCTAATTATTGGAAGCCTCTTGAGATTTCTTCTATTTTAACTTCTCTGTGATGGAGAGGAGACTTACCTGAACTTGCCATAATTAGTCTGCAAAGTCTCAGCAAAGATCCAAGAACATAACTTTCTGGTATGACTTGGCATTGCCTAAGCTTGGAATCTTCTTAAAATTAATTTAGTAAGGAACCGGAGAGTGCTCAAGAACATTCTGATTGAAGTTTGGTTCTGGAGGTGAAGACTTGGGGGTTGTCTCTCCTGTGTAGGTGCTTCAGGGATGGGAGCACAGTAGACTGAGAAGGCAATATTTCTGGTCTATTCTAGATAGTAGGTCCACAAATCAATATTGATCCTTTTCTTAATTATTCCCTTCTGAACTGCAGGAGAGACAGAAGTCCTGAAATAATTTCAATGTCATTTCATCAACCATTATTTTCTCCCCAGTTATTCTTGCCAATGAACCACATTATCACCTCCTTCCTTTTAGGGGGGAAGCGCCTGCTTCAATCCCGTGCTTCTGTGCAGGAGAAGGGAAACACACCTGGCCTCCACAGACCACTTGTGTGTTTCTTTGCATCAAGTTGCTGAGATGTACCCCACTTCTATTCAGGGTGCTCTGTTTTTAAAATAACAGTGGGAAAAAAAACACAGATGGCCACAAATCAGAAAAAGAGAAATAGGTTGGAACCTGGACAGTAACGTTTCTGAGTGTCTGAGGTGGCAAAGAAATGGGGCAAGTGAACCAGCAACTCAATCCCATAGGGAAACCATGTGAAGAGAGGCTTCTAACCTTGGACCTCGGACCTCGAGCACGCCTACTGCTGGGGTCCCTGGTGAGAGGAGGCTGCGGTGGTGGAGGTTGGGGTTGCCTGGTGATTGGAGGCCATGACTGGAAATGAGAAGTGTGATCTGAAGCCTGGCCTGAGGGCTCTGGCCAGTCCTGAAAGTTACCCCCACTTGTCTCTGAGAGCCTGTAAGTTCTATGGAATTAGTACAAACAAGCATTTCCAGGGAAGCCCAGTATTCTTCATTCAGCATCATATTAAGTTGCATATACTGTAATGTGAGTTGAACAAAGACCCAGTCCAGAGTGAGAAAGCAGAATCAACTGGTTTTTGTTCCTTTAGTAATTATTTAAGTTTGTGCATTTTCAAAATGTGCTTATTCAAGCTACTAAAAATATCAACACTTCAAGTTTCTTTTTAAAAAAAAGGGTGGGGAGGGGACTCTATTTGCCACAGTTCTTCTTTGGTTCTGTCTCCCACTTGAGTTCTCCTAGGCATTCCCACAGCCTAACAAGAGATACAACTATGCAGGCACTAGCCAGTAAGGAGGCTTAGAGTGTGTGTTTTCAATAGCTATGTGAACTTTAAAAAGGCTCTTAGAAAATAAGCAACTTCTGTAGTCCACCTGTTCCCATTATAATTTCTCTCTTCTGTTTAATGTGTTACCCTCTGTCCCTGTTCCCCAACCCTTGGCACATAGTCTGAAGTAGAAATGTTGCCATATTTAGTCTGTCTGGTTCCGTTTCCTCTGAGACAGGCAGGTAGTTCAAATTTCATTTCAGGCTATGCTTAACGGAAAAAGTCCATCCCGAGTTCTTTTCCCCCCTATTTATATCCTCTTTCTTCCCCAAGGGACTCTTTTTCTAGTTCTGCTTCCCTCTTCCCTGTATCTTGCATTTCTAGGTCAAATTTACCCTTTCCTGGTTATTTTCTCCTTTATCTCAGCTTCCCTCTACTTCACCACCTAATCTGTGGGGAGGATGAGTTACTTTGGGAAATGAAACACAACTCCATTTCTGACATCCAACATCATTTTTATGGCCCATTTTGAGTCTAAAATAATTCAAAGAAAATGATTCCAAATCCAAGATTGAGTATAAATTAACTATCTATCAACATAAATAATAGGAAAAAATCCCAAACACTATGTAGCAATGACTAGTTTCTTTCTGTCTTGCATATTTGCACTGAGAAAAAGTTTTATGCCTATATTGGGAGGTACAGATCACCTGTGACCTCTGCATCACGAAATTTGATGGTCACTTCTGTGTCCTCGTCTTACCTGACTTAGCAGAGCTGCCTCATTTATCTTCAGCTCTTCCTCCCACTCTGGGCTCTTCTGCTCAATCTTCCTGGCTGACCCTCTCCTCTCTACTTCAAATGTTTATGTCCCATGGTCAGACCCAGGCCTTTTCTCTTCTCCATCCAAACTATCTCCTTGGGGATCTCATGTTTAAATAGTATTGATATCCTGAAGACTTCTAAGTATAAATCACCAGTCCCTACCTCTCGCCAAAGCTTTAGACTTCTAGGAGATTTGCTTGTGTAGACATCTCCTGACATTTTCTCTTAATATCTCCAAAAGACCACCTCCTCTGATACCTCCTCTTCTCCAACTGAAGCACCACCAACCAAAACACTTTATTCCCACTTTCACTCACCTCCCCAACATGCTTCTCTCTCAGTCTTTCCAATTCCATTAAGTGGCTTCACCACCCACCCAGTTGCTCAGTCAAAAGTCACACCTCACCCCCACCCCCACCTCTTATCCACCACCTTCTAGCTCTACCTCCAGAATCCATCAGAAATGCATTCACTTTCCCCAACTCCACTGCTCTCACCCTGGTCCTCTTTACTGTGCTCACGACTGCAGTCATTTCAAAAGAGGTTTCCCTGTTTCTACTCTTGTCCTTATTGTGGTACTCTCTCCATACAGCAGCCAGAATTATGTCACAAATGTAAATCAGATGGCATCATTTCTCTCCTTACTATCCCTCCACACACTGTCCTGCACGTCTGCTCCTCAAGCCCATAAAATGCTTCTCTTTGCATTGTCTAGTACTTTACTTCTGCAGTCCTCACCTGCTGAGACATTTAAGCCTGTTCATGCAATCTGATTCCTTTCTCAGAGGTAAAATGAGGCCAGAAATCTTCACGGATCTGGAAATATTTTAAAGTATTGATTACTGTGCAGGTTGAAAGCTTCCTAGGCAACCCTCTCCTTTCTGAAGCGTGGATAGTGGAACATCAGGGACTAGGGGTGGTGTCTCCTTCCTGTTATGTGATGAGGTACTGGAGAGAGTTGGGAAAAATAATGTGGACTTGGGGAGACAGAGGCAGACTGATTGGCGAATAAAATGAGGAAGTAAAACAGGGCAGGCAGGTTTAAGAGGGGCACACAATAATTTTTATCCTTTATAATTCACGTTACAGTAAAATTTTATAAAGTGGGTTGTAGTAAAAGGAGTAATAAAGTGATACTAATTAGCATTATATTAATAATTACACTATTTCTTCCTGAATATATATAATCTTCCTGCAAAGAACTAAAAATGGTTTAAAAAGCTCTAATGATATTATATTACTGGGCAACATGTCTATAATAGACATTAATTATATGGTATTAAACGGATCCACAGAGCTTTCTAAAGGTACAATAGGCTAATAAAACACCAGAAACATAATTGTTACTCTAAGGATTTAGAATCAAAATTAGCTTAATGATAGGAAAATTTTTAATAGGAAAAGTATCCATAGCACATTTGCTATGGTGTAGATTTTCATTGTAGGGGAACTTATAAAAATCAATAAAAACCAAATAATTACTCAGACCTCATTACACAAATATTGCTGTTAAATGTTCTCTTTTTATTCCATAGCTTATTGTGTGGTTCTCAGAGCCTTTTATAAGTCAGCCACTAGAGAGCAAACTTCTTCTTTTTATCAGGCTGTAGTTTTATTTAAAAGAATACACCACATATATATCGGCACTCTGACAATACCACATTATCTCAGACTGTAAAATCTGACAATATAGCTTATGAATGCCTGGGGTGGTGGGCGTGGGGGAATTTAAGGTCCTTTATATTAAATACATAAGAAAGAACAAGATAAGATGTAGTAATTTGAAACTCCCTTCCTGGAGTGAAAATGAAACCTTCTGCTAATGGAGCATAAAGTCTTATGTTTCATCCCATGTAATAAAATATAATGGGTATTGTTTGGTCTGACAGGCATCTTGGGCCTTTTTTCCCAGGCAATGGTTTCTAGAGAGCTCAAAGAAATGATACTGTTTCCAGGTGAAATGTGAATAAATGACACTGTAAGCTACCTTTATTGCCATCAGTTCCGGAGGCTTGAGCCAGGCAAAAAAAAGCTGCCTGCCAGTTGATGAACATTCTCATCTATTGGACGGAATCCCCACTATTGGCTTCCCTTCCAAACAGTTGTTGGTCCCCAAACACCAATACACAGTCAGATCCACCTGCTAACGTGTGTCAGGGAACAGAAGAGGGGAGGCGAGGACCAGTGGGGGATTTAGTGCACCTTAAAACCCCAATTTACCAGGCACCTGAGTGTCTTTCGCAGCTGGCTTTGGGGCCAAGATTTACTCAATGAGTAAAGCCACTTTCTCTTCTGGTGGACTGTTAACAATTGGCCTTGTGCACACGACCCTAGGGACTCATGCTGAACTACTAGTAAGTCGTTGGAATCAAATTCATCTCTGTTGTCTAGGCTTTGGAATATTTGAGGAGTTACAATCTAGAATTTGGACTTTTTCAGTACTTTTACAAAATAATATCTAACAGCTATTGGTCGATTTATGAAAGATATACGAGAAGGGAGATTTCAAAACTTTGCAAGGAAACACTTTCTAGGGTTCATTGGCTATTCCGTTAGAATATTTTTCTTATATTGAATGGACTTATGAAATTGTCCATATTTAAACAATTTGGCCAATGACAGTTCCACAGGGTTTGACCTAACACTTTGTTCTGTGGAGAGGCCTCAGTGGGCATTGTTCCTCACTTAATCAGCAATCAGCAACCATTGCATGCCCATCCAGTGCTCAGCACAAGGCTAGAGCAACTCAACAACACATTCATTGAACACTTTCTCTGTGCCAGGCAGGTGATGAGCACTGCAGCAAACATTAGGGGCAACCAGACAAGTCCTGTCTTTATAAAGCTCATGTTCTAGAGTGAGAAGCTACCACGAATCACTGACTGTAAGGAGAATCAGACAGTGATACACTCTCTAGAGTTGAAGTGATGTGGGAATAAGAGACAGGATGAGATTCGGTCCTGACGGGGGATCCCCAGGAAGACTTCACGGAGGAGGTGGCCCTTGCATGTGAGGGCTGATCCTGCCATGGAGGTAGTGGTTTCGTAAGGTTATTCTTACAATTTCTGTCAGATGCCCAAAACCGGATTGTCACTTTATCACTAGGTGGTCAAGTCTCTGAGGGCAGTGGTCTCTAACACAGGGGGCCTGGCACAGAGTGGAGGTTTCATTCCTGCTCCCGTGCCAGTGCGGTGAGAACACTTACTCTGCAGCCACACTGCCACTCAGGAGCTGTGTGAACCTGAACGATTTATTCAACCCCTTGGTGCTCCAGTGTCCCCATCTGTAAAACGTGAGTAAGTAATAGCCCCTATCTATCCTCTCCTTTGGAATTCAGACATGCCTGAACTTTCCCACAGGTCTGTGGTGGGCTCAACAAAACTCTTTTTACTGACACACCTAGGGAGCCCCCAGGGGAAGAACTAGGGAGAGCGGGGCTTACGGAAGAGGCCGTCAGGCTGGCAGGTCTGGCTCAACGGAAGCCCCAGTTAATTAGGGGAGTCAGGATTTTCTTTTGGCCCAGTTCTGTGCACTGATTTTTGCAGTGTGTGTGTGTGTGTGTGTGTGTGTGTGTGTGTGTGTGTGCAAACTTTAGGTTTACAAGCAAATAAATGAAATCCCCAAGGAGCTATTTTTACCTAAAGCTTTCTAAAACCTTGGGGCCTTGATGGAGTTTCTTTCCTAGCTCTTACATAGATTGTAACTCAGGGTGAGGGGAGGGTAGAGGCCGGCTTTGGTGGATTGACAGCTCCAGAGGCCACAGGGCTTCCGCTGGGTGGCAGAGGTGCCTGGCAGATCTTCACCCAGCAGAAGCTGCAGCCTTGTCTTGATACCAGATGGGCAGTTCCTGAGCACATTCGAGACAACCCCTGGAAATGCCCAGAAATGCCGGGTGGGTGGGAGCTCTTGGCACGAGGAGGGCCCTGCAATAAATAGTAGGCAGGTTGAAAGTCAGCAAAAGAAAGGTTACCACCCGATGCTACTCAATTTGTATCCTTCAGGCTGCTGTGGTCTGGGGCACATCAGGTTGCGATTCAGCAATTTTCATTGTAAATGAAGGTCAGAGAAGTTTTGAAACTGTTCTCCTCCTACCTAAGAAAGTGATATATCTTATTATGGATAGTTAAAAAAATATATATAGAAAGATACAAAATTATATTAAAATGACCACTAGCTTATCATGCAGTGATAACTACTTTGGATGTATTTTAAAAAATGTATTTTGATGTATTTCCATCCAAATTTTATGCCAACAAAAGACACGTATATTTGGAGTTGGCTAACTTTTGAAAATTTATCCAAACAGCTATATATTTTACCAATTTTTATCCTCTTTTTCATTTAACATTATATTTTTAATAGTTTCCTATATTAACCATTATTGAAAATATTACTACCTAGTATGCATATTTCCTTATATAGGTTACTATAAATTTTAAAAGTCATTTAAATTTTTATTAAAGTATAATATGCAAATATTTTATGCAAATATTCTACAAAATGAAATCATTATGTTAAGTGTCACTTAAAAAAACAATTCCTTTTCCACTTACCCTTACCTACTCTTTTCTTTTATCAAAAGGAACTACTTCCAATTCTTATATAGCAGCTTCTTTTGATATTTACCACCATACTTTAAACTAATGTTAATATTATATTATTTCTTCATTAACCCAGGTGAGTACATATAGTGAGGATTTTTGCTTAGTTGTACCCTCTCTTCCTTGAATCTTCTTAATGTAATTATGTTTTATTTTTTAGCAAAATATGTATTTAATGTTTTCATGATAATTATTAAATGAATATTGTTTACTACTAATATAAATAATATGCCATGATTATGTTTTCTTTCTTGTATATTTTTGTTTTTTCTTGGAATTAATGTTCATTTGCTTACATTTCTTTGACACGTGTTAAGTCTTGCTGTCTTCCAATAGCTCTGTAAAAGGGCTTTCTATACAATTTTCCACATGGTCAAACCTGTCATATAATTTATCAGTTCTATTTTATTCTGTAAAATTCCTCTAAAGGCCTCTGACCCCCAGTCCATCCTGAACTGCTTCTCCCTAGGCAAGGAGCCTCTAGATATTTTAAATGATAGACTGCTATCAATTGTTTGTATTATTTATTTGTTTATAAATATATTTTTATGTAAAAAAGTAGTATGTATATTATGGATCATAAACAAAAATAGAAATTTTAAAAGGCTAATATAAAAATAAATTTTAAAAATATATTATTTTCTTCTTGTGCTCCCAGTGATCATCTTTCACTCACTGGGGTGTGAGACCACTGCTCTAGGCTTACAATGACTGTCCCGGGAGTTTTCTTTGCCATCGATGCAGGAATTCCTTTCAGCTAATTCTTGTGTTGGACCTTGCTTCCTGGATTCCGTGTTTCCTTCTTTTGAGTTCTCTCTCTCATTTGGATGGAGCGCATTCTCTAGGACAAGCATGTCAAACTCACGGCCCCGGGCCGCATGTGGCCCACAATGAATATTTTTGTGGTCCAGCCAATATAACAGTATGTAAGAAACTTTTTAATAAAAATTTCATGACTTAATTTTTACAGTATCCTGTTATACATAATTATTAATAACGAACTACAATGTTCGCTAATGACCGATTACTATAATCATGTTGCATTCATTTCCCTTACACCCCTTATATGCAGGCGCATCACTTCTCTCCACTAATACTAGCAGCAAATACTTTAGCAGCTGATTGCCATGTCATTAGTCTTGTACTGACTTGTTTGGTTTGCACAACAGGAAATATTTCGCTTTTGGAGAACAAGAAAAATAGGTTTATTTGCATTAAGCTTATTAATTTGTGCAGTTATTCAGTGTCTGGTAAGTTAATGTTCACGAAAATATTAATTTTTATTAACATGTTCTATATTTTATGTTAACGATTACTCATTTATTTCAGCCCTTTGTACTCAGTATGTCTCTATTGAAATAAACTTACGTTTCTATGAAAATTGAAGCTTTTGTTTTTTTGCGGCCCACATAAACTTAACCCTTGTTTATTTGGCCTGTGTTAGCCTTTGAGTTTGACATGCTTGCTCTAGTAGCTTCCTAGGAAAAGGTGCAAAGGAGATCAATTTCCTGAGATTTTGCTTGTCTAAAAATGTCTTTATATAGAGAATAAAAATACAAATGAGGAGAAAATATTTCTAAAACACTTATCTGATAAAGGACGTGAGTACAAAATATAAAAAGAACTCTCAAAACTCAGCAATATGACATCAAATAGTCCAATTTAAAAATGGACTGAAGATCTGAATAGATATGTCACCAAAGAAGATATCAGATATCAACTAAACATATGAAAAGCTACCCAAGATTATGTCATAAAGGAACTGCAAATTAAAACAATGAGATAGCACTACATACCTATTAGAATGGCCAAAATCCAAAATGTGACAATATTAAATGCTGTAAGGCCATGGTGCAATAAGAACTTTCATTTTTTGCTGGTGGGAATGCAAAATGGTATAGTCTGGAAGACAGTTAGGATATGATCCAGTCATCACACTAGCTGATATTTACCAAAAATGAGTTGAAGATTTATGTACATACAAAAGCCTGCATGTGATTATTCAAATTGTCCAAATTTGGAAGCAACAAAGATGCCCTTCAATAGCTGAATGGATAAATAAATTGTGGAAGAGCCATACAATAAAACATTATTTACCAATTTAAAAAATTATCAAGCCATGAAAGACATGGAGAAAACTTAAACAC
Source organism: Myotis lucifugus (assembly GCF_000147115.1). Taxonomy (NCBI): domain Eukaryota; kingdom Metazoa; phylum Chordata; class Mammalia; order Chiroptera; family Vespertilionidae; genus Myotis; species Myotis lucifugus. The sequence goes on from NW_005871200.1 coordinate 2,309,859, forward strand.
ATACTGCTAAATGAGAAAAGCTAGTCTGAAAAGGCCATGTACCATATGATTCCAGCTATATGACATTCTGAAAAAGACAAAATGATGTTCTGAAAACATCAGTGGTTGGCAGGGTTTTGGGGGGAGGGAGGAAGGAAAGATTAGGTGGAATATTGGGGATTTTCAGGCAGTGAAACTACTTTGTATGGATATATGACATCATACATTTGTCTGATGTCATATATCAGACAAAGAATGTATAACACAAAGAGTGAACCCTAATGTAAACTATGAGCTTTAGTTACTAATAATCTATCACTATTCATTCATCTATTATAAAAAATGTACTGCATTAATGTAAGATGTTAATAATAGGGGGAACTGTGTGGTTGGGGGGCAGTGGGGAAGTGTGAGGGAAAGGAATATATGAGGACTCTATAATTTCTCTTCATTTTTTTCCCCTATAAACCTAAAACTGCTCTGAAAATAGTCTATTAATTTTAAAGATTTTATTTATCCTCACATCTATACTAATAGTAGCCTAGGTGGAGTTACACCCTCACGCATCACGCCCTAATGTCATCACAAGATGGCTGTCACAAGATGGCTGCATGCACAGTGGAGGCAGAGCCCAGCAGCCACAACACGCAGTGAGGCCTGGGGGTCCCACTGCTCCGCACGGTGTGGAGGAGGCTGGTCCCGGTGTCTCCACCACCTCGAGTGGAGGAGGTAGGTCCCGGCGGAGGAGGTAGGGCAGGGGAGGGCAGTTGAGGCCAGCAGGGGAGGGCAGTTAGGCATCAATCAGGCCAGCAGAAGAGTGGTTAGGGGGCGATCAGGCAGGCAGGCAGGCAGGCAGGCAAGCGGATAGGAGCCAGTGGTCCCGGATTGTGAGACCAATTCGGTTTAGGCTGGATCCTGCAGGAGTCCCAGACAGTTGGACATCCCCCGAGGGGTCACAGATTGGAGAGGATGCAGGCCGGGCTGAGGGACACCCCTGCCCCCCATACACGAATTTCATGCACCAGGCCTCTAATGTGATTAATAATTTGTTCGGGTTGAGAATTTTAGATTAAAGATCATTGTCATTCAGAATTTTTGAAACATTGTTTCATTGTCCTTTAAATTCAGTGTTGCTCTAGGAAAGCTCATGCCATTTTATGTTGTGATCCATGATATAATTGGTTCTCTCCCTCATTCCATCCCCCAGAACTTTCCAAACTCTCTATTTTTAGTATTTTGAAATTTCATAATGCAGGTCTTTCTTTTATTAATTTCATTGGCTTTCTAATCTGGAGACTAATGCCCAGTACTCTTAGGAACTTTTCTTAAATTATTTATTGGATAATTTCCTTCCTATTGTTTTTTCTCTTCTCTCCTATTAATCTGTATCTCTGGATTGATTCTCTAATTTTCTTATCTTTCCTCTTTTAATGCCAATCTCTTTGTGTTTTGTTGTTGAACTTCCTGTTCTTTCCTAGATCTACTTTCCAATCCCTCAACTGGGTTTGTAATTTTTGCTATAATTATCAGCTGCTCTCTGCATTGTCTCTGTGTCCCTCCTCCCTCCTCAGTTAATTTTGATCTCTTGCGTTTGAAGCTTTCTTCAAATGTCTGGTAATCCTTCTGCTCATTTTAGTTAAGAATAGGGCACTAAAAGCTGTAAGCTCTGAGCATATGTGGGCTAATCAACTGGTAGATCTGTGCTGTAGAACAATTGGGGAGCATAGAGCTTTTTAATAGAATTCCCAACGTGTTAGCCTGTATTGTCTCCTCAGCTTCATCTCCTTCAGAGAAGGATACTCCTGCCTGGGGGTGTAAGACTGGCTGCTTGTTCTCTAGAGTTGGCAGTGGGAAAGGCTGAAGTTTAAACATCCAGAATGCAGATTTTCACTTGGTACCTCTGTTTTCAGCTCAGTGCTGCATCTCTACCCCCCTCTCTGCCCCATTCTTCTTGTCTGGAGACTTTCTGCTTCAAGTTCTTCAGATACTCGAGGGTAAAGGTGTTCAAATTTTTCCATCTTTGGCCAGTGAGAGCCTCTTCAGGTATGCTCCTGAGTCCTTTGAGACTCCAGTTGATAACATGCTTGCTATCCATTATGACAAAATCTTACAGGATCAACTTCTATCTTCCTTGCCCCAGAGCTGAAATCAAACATGTCCCCAAGGATCCCAGTTCCTTTTAGTTGAAAATGTGATTTGGAGACAAAACTTTGGTGTGAGGATATTTATTGCTACTAAAAGAATCATTGTGGTGGGCCATTTCAATGGGTAGAGCTAGGAAAGATTTATTTTTAAAAATAAAATTAGGAGTCCATAATGATATTTCCAGCTCATTATCAGGACAACAAGGCTCTTGATATATTTGATTTCTTGCATCTATACTTTATTCTACATGGCGAATCCTATCTCTCAATGTCACTGAAATAATAGAACTAGAATATCATATAATTGCACACTTCTTTTTCCCCACAGTACACAGATCGATGTCAGAATATCAATACCAACATTACTACCAACAAAATGATTACTGAAAACAGCTTAAGATTTTTTTTTGTAGTTCTTAAGGTTTTGTTTTTAGAGTCTATTCAATCCATGTATGAACAGTCCCTTCCTTCCTTCCCATCCAATTGACAGTAAAACAATACAGGCTCTTGTCATTCTATCCTATATAATAAAAGGGTAATATGCAAATTGACCCTAACAGCAGAACGACTGGGAATGACTGGTCACTATGACACACACTGACCACCAGGGGGCAGATGCTCAATGCAGGAGCTGCCCCCTGGTGGTCAGTGTGCTCCCACAGGGTGAGCTCTGCTCAGCCACAAGGCAGGCTGATGGCTGCCAGTACAGCAGTGGTGGTGGGAGCCTTTCCCACCTCCTCAGCAGCACTAAGGATGTCCGACTGCAGCTTAGGCCCATTCCCCCGGGGATCGAGCCTAAGCCAGCAGGTGGTCATCCCCCGAGGGGTCCCAGACTGTGAGGGCACAGGCCTGGCTGAGGGACACCCCTGAGTGCACAAATTTTTGTGCACCGGGCCTCTAGTACTTGAATAATAGGACAGTTTCCTTCTCCCTTGACCTCCCTGCCTCCAACCCATTTTATGTTCCATAACTAGATAGATAATCTTAAAATACTTACTTGACTCTGTTATCTCCCTATTTTAAAAAACTTTGAGTGTTTCTTACTGCATAAAAGATAAAATTTGAATTTCTTAATCTGTTCAATGACCCCTACCTATCGTCCTGTCTTATCACCACCCTTCTGACTCATCTATGAAAAGTTGTAGTTTCAATTACACTTTCTTGCAAATAAAATTTTCTTGTTTCCACCTCCACATCTTTGTGTAAGCAATTTCTCGCTGTGAAATGCCCTTCTTTTCTTCTTTGTGTACTAAATTACATAAATTTTCAAGACAGTTATGGTTATCTTGCAGAAACAGAACAGGATGGACCCATCATCCAATTTTTGGTTCCACCTCAAATTTGCTTTTGATGTCAAAAGTGATGATGCATGCATGCACTAAGAGGGTATGAAAAGGCTTATTACTCACATACTGGACCTTCCAATAGACCACGAGACAGGATCCCAAATAGTCTGAAATTGGCTTGAGAGAGCAGGGAAAAGAGACTGGCTCTACATTTATTGTGACTACAGAGTGGGGTTGGGATGAGGGAGTTCACAGGGCCAGGGCTTGAGTGGTTTGAACCTATGCCAGCACCATAGGAGGAGGCAACCAAGTCTCTTATCGGCTCACCCAGATGTAGGGCAGAAAGGGTATGAAAATGATGGTGTGAAAGTTGTCAACAGTCAGACATCAAAGATTGAGTCAGACCCTTCATTACAAAGGCTCAACCCAAATCTCTTGATATCCCTAATCATCAGTCATCACTTTCCTTCTGAATTCCCAGAGTTCGGCATTTTTTGCCCCATCCTATTATTTAACTTTCCTGATATTTGACTTATATAAATAAATTTAATTACTTTAGAATCATACCTCCAAGGGACAAATCCAAATGTTATAGGTCCTTATACAGTTTGGGGTGTGGCCCTCTTTATGAAAAAGAGTACCAATTATGTACAAGGCCTTGGAAGGGGGGGGCTGTGCTCGAGAGGGGATCTGCAGCATGAGCTCCACAGTAAATCTGCCTCTGTATTCGTCTTATGCATTAGAAATAAACATTAAAAATTTACATGCAGTTAAGTTCACTTTTATTGGTTACAGTTCTATGAGTTTGCACATATGCATAGACTCTTGTAATCACTGTGGGTATAGAGCAAGTTCAATGCCACAAAGACCCTCTTGTGCTGCCCCTTTGTATTCAGAGCCTTCTGTAGCCCCTCTTGTATATTCTGATTTCTCTACCAGACATTAACACCTTTCATCTGGTAAGAGTTTATTGTTGGTGGTGATAATGGTGAGAAAAATGACATTTTGTTTTCTAGTAGGAATGGATTCTCAGTGATAAACAAAGGTGTTGAGTATATTCTCTGATAAGCATTACATAAGAAGCCTTCTGCTGAACTAAGTCAGAATTCACAAACTAAAAAAAAGATCGTGTTTTTGTTTGAGACCCTTAGTGATGAACTTTGGGAAACTCAACTAGTTTCAGATCCCTCCCTTGGTTGATGTTTGACTTAATTGGTCCATGCCTTGAGGATGTAGATGTTTTATAAATACGTGGTGATTTAAATTAGGGGACTAACTGGTTGGATCAGAACTTACCAAGGCTAAACTCCAAGCAGCATTCTTTTTTTTTAAATTTTTTTTATTTTTTTAAAATTGTTTTATTGCTTAAAGTATTACAAAGAGTATTACATATGTCTCCTTTTTTCCCCGGCCCTTGACAATCCCCTGGCCTCCCCTACCCCTCAGTGTCTTATGTCCAATGGTTATGCTTATATGCATGCATACAAGTCCTTTGGTTGATCTCTTACCCCACCCCCCTCCTGCCCCCCAACCCTCCCCAGCCTTCCCACTGTAGTTTGACAGTCTGTTCGAGGCAGCTCTGCCTCTGTATCTATTTTTGTTCATAAGTTTATAATGGTCTTTATTATCCATAAATGAGTGAGATCATGTGGTATTTTTCCTTCATTGACTGGCTTATTTCACTTAGCATAATGCTCTCCAGCTCCATCCATGCTGTTGCAAATGGTAAGAGTTTCTTCTTTTTTTACAGCAGCATAGTATTCCATTGTGTAGATGTACCACAGTTTTCTAATCCATTCATCTACTGATGGGCACTTAGGCTGTTTCCAGATCTTCGCTATGGTGAATTGTGCTGCTATGAACATAGGGGTGCATATATCCTTTCTGATTGGTGTTTCTGGTTTCTTGGGATATATTCCTAGAAGTGGGATCACAGGGTCAAATGGGAGTTCCATTTTTAGTTTTTTGAGGAAACTCCATACTGTCTTCCATAGTGGCTGCACCAGTCTAAGCAGCATTCTTTAAAAGTATACCTTCCTTTCTTAACTCTCTCTCTCTCTCTCTCTCTCTCTCTCTCTCTCTCTCTCCCTCTCTCTCTCTGTATGTGTAAACACATTTCTGTATTCATTAAGATATATTCCCTCTTCTGTGGGAGTTCTAGAAACAAGATCAGGAAGCACAGTACTGCAAATCAAACCCTTGAAGGAGGGCTTCTTTCCCAAATCAGAGAAAACTAGCTCTTTTCAAATGAAGCACGTTGAGAAAAGAGAAGAAAAAGTCTTTTGCTGAGGTAACTGAAATATGTAATAACTTCTTTGTAGCCTAAATGCCCCAGTATCCAAAGGGATTCTGTATAATACAGATAAGATCAATTTTGCCCATGCTCATTTGCAACTGAAGAATACCTCATTTGTTGTTTTGACAGAATCACTACTACTGGACCCCAAATTTTCACTTAATCTAAACTTGAAAATGGCTTTCCAAACAAAGAAAGGAGGGAGCAGAAGGCTCTTCTCACTTCCTTAATGCCTGATGATGAATTGTTTTCAAATATCACTGTGTACCTGACCTTCAGCAGAAAATAATTGTGTCCCGGTTTGCCAGTGCAGAACCAAAGAAGGGTCACACAACTGGGTGTTCCAGATAAAAGCCCAATTAATCTCAAAATAATTCCTCACAGAGTAAAGAGAAGAAGCTTAGGGGCAGAGGCTTTGGCTTGGGAGCACATCTTCTTTCCTTGTGATTAGCTGTGTTAACCAAACCGTGTTAATTCAGCCTCCGAGGAAGGTCAGGAGTTCCGTTCACTTCTGCCTCCCGGACACTCCCTGAATGTCCACCCATCAGAGTCTTGTCAACAACCAGGCAGTTTGTTTGTTTAGTGGGTCTACAAACAGAAGTGCCGTGAGAATTTCAAGAACAAGCAGTCTCTGCAGCTGCTGGCAGCCGGCCAGCAGAGTTCTCCGGAGAACCGAAGACATTTTCATCCCCATCGGCAGGCCTGGGGATTGGAAGCAGTGTGATCATTCCCAGAAGAAGAGCACAGGTTTACAAAATGCCGTCTTTCGTAATCATGCCATATTACGTTTTTCATCGCTGGCTAACAGTTGCTTTATTCACCTTTCTGTGGAAGATTTATCTGCAAAGACCAGACTTTCGGCTCCGGATTATTTCCCATTGTGTCTAAAATGATAAGACTAGTTATTTCTTGTGTTCAGTCCTTGTGGGGAATTAGGTAGCCAGCCCTTTGCCTCTTTGGTTTCACTCTCCTTAATTCCCAGGCATTTACAATCATCCAAATTGTGTTTGATTAGCATAAGCTAGATTTCCCTCAAGAGTTTTCTAATGCATTTCTTCGGCAATCAAGTCCCACTTGGACGCAGTAAGCCCCTCTGTTCATCCAGTGTGTCACTCAAATAGATATAAAGAGAGATGCATAAGATCACTGGCACTTGGCGATGACAAAGGGCTGAGGCTGCAGGGTGCAGTTCAGAAACCAATGTGGTAACAACAAAGGATAATAGCGATTAGAGGCAACTCGCTACTGCTGTCCTTAAGATCCATGCTGTCAGCCCACTCTTTAGGGACAAAAACTGATAACAAGAGAGTTGTGATATATTTTTCTTAAAGAACAAAGTCTCTGTAAGTTTTGATCACCTAAAGGAAGACTTTATTGCAGCATTAAAGAGAATCTCTTGGTTATCCAAGGCCAGGAACTGCAGGGTGAAGGCAATTCTCTTTCAAGATCTGTATAGCCCTTTCCCCTCATGGTTTCTCTTTGAAGAGATTTTTGCCTGAGAGTTGCCTGATCTTCTGAAACTTTATCCGTGGGAATCCTTTGAGACCTAGGTTGAAGTTGGGACTACCCTCCCAGGCACTCTAGGAGTTACACTCTCTGCTTGAAGTTTTTCAGACTACAGAGCTAGCATGAATTCGGACTGCAAGCTATGTGAGGACTGGCTTATGGCTGTGAACACTTAGGGGAGATTGTTTAATCATCTACTCAGCACCAAGATCAAGAGAGACATGATCCTTGCTGCCACCTTTTATAGAACAGGGTCTATTTCTCATTCATTTGTACATTGAAGGTGTAGCTCTCTGGGGCTCCAACATTATATGAGGGTTTTAGATTGCCCATCTTAGGTGGGTCTCTAGCTCTGAGTAGCCCTCAAGAGCAGAAGCTCAAAAGCTCCAGGGTTTGGCAGAAACATTCAGGGTGAAAGCCAGCTTTGGTAATCACTTACCAGCCAAAGTTTTCTGATCTACAGAAAACTTTATTTAATCCAGCTCATTGATGCATTTAAAGAAATTTAACATTTTTTTTAGCTGACATTTTAGCTGTGTCAATCAGGAAGTCATTTGGAAGATCTCGCAGTGTCTCCACTTTTCTATAATTATCTTTGTGCTTCTTTCCCTATTAGGTTAGCTTTTTAAAAGTTTCTAGTCTTCCAAAACTCTGGTTCTGACACAAATCCAATTGCTGCCCTCACTGATATTTGCCCCTGTCATTTCAATTTCCAAATGAAATTTATTAAGAGAGAAATCTAATTTTCAAGGCGAGCCACTCCAGTTCATAGGTCATTGGTCACTGAGGTTGGGTTAGAATCCACCCTGGGTTCAGTCAATGTGTGTGTGTGTGTGTGTGTGTGTGTGTTGTGTTGTGTGTGCTGGATGGTAGGACCATGTGTTACAGAACATGGCCACCATTCCTTCACATAACTGTATGCAGGTGGTTTCATATAGAAGAGGGTGTGGAAAGAAACCATAAAACGCTTTGTATGAACACTGATACCGATAACATACCTCTCCTCCCCTTGCCTTAAAAACAAAACGGGGGGGGGGGGAGGGTAAGAGATCAACCAAAGGACTTGTATGCATGCATATAAGCATAACCAATGGACATAAGACACTGGGGGGTAGGGGAGGCTGGAGGATTGTCAAGGGCGGGGGAAAAAAAAGGAGACATATGTAATACTCTTTATAATACTTTAAGCAATAAAAAAAAGAGAAAAAACACACACAAAAAACAAACAAACAAAAATGGATGGGATTCAAGGCAGTGATTGTTTCTATCAAATTCTGAAAGTAAGATGGATGGTTCTTGTGAAGTGATAACATGATATCCAAAGTAGAATCCTGCATTAGGACTTAGTATCAGTTTCATGGCCCTTAAACTGTTTATGCTCTTTGAAAACCCAAGAAATGATCGCAGATATACATGAGAATCAAGACAGAGTCACTGAAAGCAATTGGGATATTAACCACCATTAAAATGATGATATTTATAAAGAGTTTTATATAATATTGGGGAAACACTTTGGTAAAAGCCTAAACAGGAAAAAGGATAGAAAATTATACTGTATATTTCATATGATCTCAGCTATTAAAATACATGAAAAAAAGACTGAAAGAAACTATATTAAAATGTTTTTGTATGTGTTTTTTTTAAAGTTCTTATGAGAAGAGAAGGGGAGGGAGGGTCATTAAACCACTGTGTGTTTGGGCATAATTTGAAGATTGCTCCATCTAGATTAGCAATCTGCTCTTGATTATTCTCTGCTACATATAATGGTGCTGTGAGGGAGGGAAAAAGCGTTTTTCAATATATCGAAATTTTGTACTGAATTTTTTTGTAATAAACAATCATGGCAACAACTTTTTTTTAATAGAAAAGAGAAATTTTGTAAGATGGCAATATTAACCTAATCATGTAAGCACCCTGGATGAAGGATTCCACGAAACTTTGTTTTATGGTTACTTCTCTTAGATTCATAATGCACCAGGGGTCTGGGGGGAGGAAGGGCAGGGGGAGGGAGGGTTTCTCTTATAATGCGTTAGCTGTGTTTTTTTAAGATAGTGTAACTTGCTTAAATTTCTTATGTGACATTAACAAATAAAAGGCTGTTTTAATATTAAAAAAATGGTTCTCTGGAGTGAAATTTTAAGTGATGATTACTTTTTCATGTCTATTTTTCACTATTCTGCCAATTTTTAGTAATGGGTAGTTTTTATAATGAAATAAAAATTAAATTTAAGCAACCACATAGAGGACATGTTGTAGTACTTCAATTACCTTGTTTTCAGACTCATAGCTTAGATTATTGATGTATTTATTAAAGATAATGTACTGAATGAGATCACATTTGATAAGTGTGGGTTAATTGCTCGATGATAATGGTTACTAACATGTAATTGTTTGTCTCATCTTTCCAAGCAAGTAACAACCACCTTACCACGAGACGTTAGTCACAACAGCAAACATTTATTGGGTGGGAACTATGTGTGGCACACGTATTATCTCATATAACCATCACACTTACCCTCGGAGGGAAGTATTATTAGTCTCAATTTTTGGATGATAAAATTGAGACATAGAGTATGTATGGAACTTGCCCAGGATTGCACTGCTGGTAAGTAGTCCAGATCAAGTGTGGTTCTTAACCATGACTTTGATCAGTTATCATCCTCCAGAGAGTCTATCTTATGTGCAGAAGTATGACGCAAAAATGACGCCAAACACACAGTCTACAAACTCTACTCAGAAACCTACTGTTCCAGGAATTTTCAGAAGCTGCTCTATGCATGGCTGTAGGCGTGTATTTTCCTACTGTGGTTGACAAAAGGGACAAAAGAGTACATGGTTGGCTTAGATCAGGCTGGGTATTGCAGTGGCTAAGATGAGAAGCATCTAATAAAAATAATTTGGAGAGTTATCCTTGCTGAGAAATGTATTAAAGCAAAGTATGTTCCAACTAAAAAATATACTTTAAAAATTTGTACTGCACACAGATAAATGGAAGCCACATGAGCTGAACTGGGCCAGGACACCACATGTGGGCTTCTGGGTGGTCCAGCTGTATGGGAGAACAGGTAGCCTAGTAGCAGTAGCCATGGACCTTTGCCTCAACAATCTCTGGGCTTGTCTTTGGAAAGGAATGGAATTTTCAATTGAGAAAGTTACATGCACAGGGCAAAAAAAATTACAAAAGAGAATAGTGTGAAATATCATCCCACAACCCTCATTTTCTCTTCACAGAGGCAACTATTGTCACCAATTTCTTGAGTGTTCTTTCAAAAATCTTTTATGTATAAAAGCATATATTTAGTATTTGTGTATATGCTGTTTAAAACAGCACATGAATGGTATCAAGTTATGCCCACCTCCCTTTTTTCCCCTTCATACATCTTGGCAAAGCTTGCATATATAGTAGTGTACAAGGCACTTAGCTGAGGCGAGCTTGGGGCTGAACTTCAACAAACTATGTTCCCTGGCAGGAGGCTGGTCTGCCTGGAAGCAGGTTCCTTTTCTTAATTCACACAGAAGTACCATCTTGGGCACTAGAGTTTGTCTATATCAGCATATATAGGTTTACTGCACTATTTCTCACCATTGCAGAGCATTTTGTTGTAGTGGATGAACAATACTTTATTTAGTTTCCTATTGGTGGATATTTGAGTTCTTGCTAATGTTTTGCCCTTAGAAAAAAATGCTGTAACAAATTTCCTTCTCTAAACATTTTTTGCACACAATCTGAGGAATAAGTTTGGGTATGTCATTTTGGAGATCCTGAAACATTTGGTTTCAAGCCAAAAAACAAACAACACACACACACACACACACACACACACACACACACACACACACAACATCGATTTAAAAAGACCTGAATTCCAGAGGTATTTCTTCTTTAATTTTTGTAAACAATACTTCAAATTCTCATCCATTTTCAGCTTTGAGAATTGACTTCCAGCTCCCACAGGAAGGGTTTGCTTTCTTCTCGAGGGCCTAACCATCCACAGCAGGTGCCTTCCTCTTTTCAAGCGGCCCTCACCTCCTCCAGAATTGTCCTGACCACGCCCAGAATTGTCCCTGTCAACAGAGTCCTAGACTGAAGCAACGCTCTTCCTTATTCTTGGGGAGGTTCTTACTGAAATTCAGATGACTCACACCTCTGAAGACTTCCTCTTTCCTGCTATTAAATATCAATAAATCTTCTGATTCTCCAAAGTTCAGACAGTATAAAGTGGAAGTGAAGGGATATGCATAAAATGATTTTTATTCAGAGGCTGTGTGATGCAGTAACAGGACAGGGGTTTTAGAATCAACGGAATTAGGACTAGAATCCTAGATATGCCATGCCTGATAATGAATGTGTGTAAAGCAACTTGCACATAGCCGACAATCTAGTATCTGGAAGTAATATTGATGATGATGATGATGATGGTGATGGTGATGATAGTGGTGTATTCTATGTCAATGAATAAGGAAACATTTGTCCTGGGAGACTATGTTGGGTATTCTATAGATGTTAACTGATGTTCACCCCATGTAGTAAGCATCATGCCTCCCTTTTAAAGGCACGGCCAGAGAGCTGAAAAACCTTGTTCAAGGACTCACAACTACTAATGGGTGGGGCTTGTAATAAGCCATACTCCTCCACATTTGAACTAATGTGCCTTTCCTAGATATATAAAACAAAACTTTCTAAAAGGAAATTAGGTCACATTTTAATGGTGTTCTGAGCAGTGAGGTATATAGGGTCATTCTTTCTGCTTTCTAAAGACCATTTCTTTTTAATAATTTGCATATAACATTAAAAACATTAAGAGTAGCTTTGAACTTTAATAACATTACAAAAGATGGTTTGTTAAGACAAGTTTACTAATAAGATTCGGGTATCTGAAGAATTAATAAAGAAGTCTTGTGAAGAAACCTTGGATCTGTAATTCTATAAAAATGTGCTGTGATGATGAACAAGGGCTTTGTTGATCTTCTCTGTAGCCTTGAATATTTTACTGTCTTTATGTATTTTTCTAAGCATGTACTTCAGCTCTAAAGAAACTTTTCTATTTTATTTATCCTCTGTATTTATCTTTCCACCTATAATATGTATCGGGCTCTTAATTTCTTTCTCCATTGCTAAGCTGGTATCTAGAAAGCTCATTTCTCTTATCTCTGTCTAACTCCATGGTGATAGATTTTCTTGTTCTTATCTCTTTTGAGAAATATGACTTGTAAGATACTTTTTAGGGTCGGAGGAAGAAAGATAAAGCAGCCTTAAGGGGAATGCACCTGTGAAGCTTTGTTTATTTGGACATCTTATATTTTAATTTGCTAAGTCTGAAACCTTAATTATAGAATACTGACATATAAATATATAATCACATGACAGTGTGGAAAATACTATGATAGGGATTCTCTAGAACATTCCAGCTGTTACCTCTGTGGTATTTGCAGAGAAAAACTCTGGCAGGGAATGAGGGACAGACAAAAGGGTCCAGGCTGATGAGTCAGAGAGCCAGGACTGCCATAGCCTGGTCTTTGAGGGATGGAGACAGTTAAGCAGAGACACTGTGTAATATAATATATAGAGTGATTAAAAATCTTCCTGTTTCATCTCCTACCCCCAGAGACAATCCTCAAGAAAACCATTGGTGTTGATATTTTGCATGCCTGTTGGATTAGTTATTTATTTGACAGTTTAGTTTTCATGTTCTTCTAGGTCTAACAATCAAATAAAATGGTGAACAAATATTTATTTCTTTAATAACTATAGTGCTAAAAATACTGTATATGTGGTGACATAGGAAGGATCAGGGGGAGGGGAGTCAAGAAGCAATTGGTACAAAATAATCAAGAGATCCCTGATCAATCTGGTGTGTGTGTGTGTGTGTGTGTGTGTGTGTATGTGTGTGTGTGTGTGTGTGTTGGGAGGGTTTAGGAGGGATTTGAGGTGGAAGTAGGGGTTGGGACTGAGAGAACTACAAACCAAACACTAAAGAGCCATGTAATTGCAAGCAATGTTCAAAAGAATCAAAGTCCATCACAGTATTTTATCTGGGGTTTGTTAACACAGGATTTGATCTTGATAAGTGTTAAGGGAGTGGAGTAGGTTTCATCCAGCAAGTTGCCTGGAGAAGATGAGTTTGAGTTCTGTCTTAAAGGTCTAGAATTTGACATATTTTAGTATATCCTGTGCACTCATGTATGCGTGTGTTTGTGATGAGGATCAATGGGCCAGTTGGTGTGAAGGTCAGAGGGTGAAGAAATCCAAGATGACTCCCAGAGTTGGAAGTGGAAAGGTTATTTATTAACTGATTAGATTTCAGACTCAAGGAGAGAGCTAAAGGAATTCATCTCACAAACAAGAAAAGTGATAAATGAAGATTTCTGGGACAGGTTGGTAAAAAAAGTAGGGCAAAACAGTGGGTTGAGATAATATCTTGGATAACCGAAGAGCTGCCCCACTTTTGGTTGAATTGCGCAGAAATTCAGAGAATTGCTTCACAGAAGTTATGTTCTTGCAATCATTTTGCCAAAGGCTTCCAGCAGGTGGTATATTAGGAAAAATATTTACATAGAAGAAGATAAAGAGTCATTTTATTTTCCTCCTAAGCTATGTTATACCTTAATTGCCTTATGGAAAAATCCTTTTTTGCTTGGCCCTCTATCTTGTATGAAAATATAGACCATGACCAATGGAAAACCTAACTGCAGTTTTCTGCTACAGCAGGAAAATGCATTACTGTTGGGTTGGGTATTTTATTAAAGATTTCTGCAGAGTCTGATGTCTTTATCTAAATTTCACATTCAAGCCTCAGGCCAAGGTCCTAAAAAATGAGAATAATTTACCTGGAATCTCCTTGGTTCACTTTGTTGTTCCTTTTCTTTCTCTCTTTTCTTATCTTACTGATGATTTTAGTGTGGCTCTGTAGAGTCATAATAATTCTACCAAACTACTACTATTAATTACCTTTAATTCAATATGTTGAGAGAAATTGATTTTTTTCTCTCTTTGTGGAAATCAGTAAGGGTAGGAGATTTACACCTGAATATTCATTTTCCTGAATGAAGAGGAAACATTGGTCCTGAATTCCCAGGAGTAGATACTTTGGAGAATCCATACTGGCAGAAGTGTTTCAATGGAGGTATTTTTTTCTGCATGTTGATTTCCCTGGAGGTATTTTTTTCTGCATGTTGATTTCCCTGCTTGCAGGTAATCTCTTTATTGTAAAACCACATTGAAAGGGTCTCCAGAGAATGTCTAGAAAAGGATTGGTGCCTCAAGCAGATACAAACCAGAAGCATGGTGTGAAGTTCAATTCTGGGACTGAACAACCATTCTAGGAAGGGCTCCAGAAGCCTTCATTGTTAATAAATTTAAAAAGTTCTTAGTTACAGATGGCCTGCTAACTTCTGTGGACAACATGTAAAGCCAGTTACTAGATCACTCTTATAAAGGCTCATCACAGATCCATTTCTGGAGATGTATATTATCTAACAGGGTGGTTTTAAAAAATATATTAATTGATTTTCAGAGAGAAAGAGAGAGAAACATTGACTTGTTGTTCCATTCATGTATGCATTCATTGGTAGATTCTTATATGTGCACTGACTGGGGATAGAACCAGAAATCTTGGCGTATCGGGATGATGTTCAACCAACTGAGCTACCTGACCAGAGGTTGTTGTTTTTAATCACATACCACTTTCACACTTAAAGTACACAAAAAACATATTCATGTTGAAAAAGTTTGCATCTCCATTAGAGTTAAAATTATACACATGCATTTTTTCTGTCGCTTTCTTTGTCAGTTTCAGTGTTTAATATAAAACTTGTATTTACACAGTCAAAGCACATGTGAAGTCATAACCAGTACCTGTTAATTCAAGCTTAAAAGCTCTTGATAAATGCTAATAATTGAGGAGAGATGGGTTGAGGAGGTTCGTATTACTCACATAACTTCTTTAAATCTTCCTTTTCTACAAGGAAATAATTCTGTATGTCCAGACTGACTATAGGAAAAAATAATGAAGTTGGCCACTAACCTCTCTGGCTTCTTCTCTTTTGAGACTCTCTTTTCTGCTTCTAAGTGTCCAGTTCCCCAGGGACCTCTGTATTCCAGTTTCAAATTAGTGCTTGGAAAGGGCCCTGACGGTACCAGTTTCTTCATAATGTGAATAAGACAAATTTCAAAGAGCTGCTTTAAGGAGGTATTGCCATTTCAAGCCTTTCTGACTAAAATGTGTTTAGGTATTTCTGGTGTCTCTGAGCAAGTGAAGGAAGCGCTCTGAGGTGAATCCCCACTCCATAACTGAACTTTGTTTCTTTATTTATTTCTACTCTAAGCTAAGAAGGGAAAGCTATTTGGGAAGTCTTATTTACTAGCCCTAAGAATTGCAAAACTCTTCCTTGTTCTGTAATAAGAGTCCCTGTGTGCATATTGTTTAGTATACGGCAAGCACACTTTATATATATTAACTTAACTCACAGTGATTACATGGGGGATGATTATTGTCACCTTTTGTACGGATGAGGGGGCTGAGGCATGAAGAAGTTACTAGTAAGTAACTTGCCCAAGGCCAAGGGGATGGAGCTTCTAAGCGGGTGGAGCCAGGTTCAATCCAGGCAGTGTGTAGTGCTCCTGAACACTTTGCATACCTGCCCTTATGTAGCTAACTACTCGGATACTTTAGTTTTTGTTCACAGTATTATTTTTATGATGTCGCATGGTTTCCACCATTTGATAAAATGTTTTTCACCCAAACTAAATATCATCCTTTAGTGAGTATCTAGTCTAAAATGACCAAAGAATTAGTCCCCAGACCTTGTGTGTCCACTATAATTACTAGAGCCCAGTGTCATTGATTTTTTCTCTCACATAAAAGTCCAAGTTTATGAACCAGGAATATATGGCATACCTAATTTAAACTTTTCAGAAAAGACATTTCATATCCCACTAATATTTAGTTTGTGACCCATGATGACCTTTTTTGCCCAATCTATTCTTGGTACCTCTGGTTTTGCTTTATATCCCTAAACCTTATATGGTAAACTTGGCATTTGTGGGCATTATAGTGATAGGATGTGTGTGTGTGTGTGTGTGTGTGTGTGTGTGTGTGTGTGTGTGTGTGTGTGTGTGAGAGAGAGAGAGAGAGAGAGAGAGAGAGAGACCTCAAACAAGTAGCCGTTTATCATTTTACTGAAACAAAGATTTGAGTTTCAAAGATTGCAAAGCTGGTGTTCAGAACCAGTCATGTAGCAACTCCTTGTCCTTTCCTAGCACCATATTGCAATGGGGCTTGATATTTCTCTACAGTGGTATTTGGGAATTTGAGAAGGTCTCAACAATCATCCCTCACTAATATTACAAGACACTGTGCTGAAATTACAGCCTTCAAGTGTATTCTGTTTTTGATGGACTATTTTTTCTAATATTTACAGTTGCTTTTATATTATTGTTTTGTTCTAAATAAACTTTTATTGAAGTACAGTCAGACTGTTATAATAAAATATCATAGACTGGTGGCTTAAACAAGAAACATTTATTTCTTATAGTCCTGGAGGCTGGGAAGTCCAAGATCAAGTAGACTGGCTCATTCAGTTTCTGATGATAACCCTCTTTCTAACTTGTAGATAGCTACTTTTTTGCTGTGTGCTTACATGACAGAAAGAAAAAGGCTAAGCTCTCTGGTAACTCTTCTTATAAGGGCACTAATCCCATCATGGGGCCCCACCCACATGACCTCATCTAAACCTAATACCTCACATAGGCCCCATCTCTGAATACCATCACAGTGGGGGTAGGATTTGAACATATGAATTTTGGTGGACACAATTTAGTCCATAGCATATAGCATAAATACTATTATAAGTATATAAATTATAATTACACAATTCAAAATATTTTTATGAAGTGAAAACAGACCCATGTAACCAGTGTGTAGATCACAACACAGAATATTACCAGCGCTCAGAAGCCCCTTTCTGCTCCTACCTCAAGGGTAGCATTATCCTAATCCCTAATACCATTGATTAGTTTTGCCTGTTTTTGAGCTTCTGAACATTCTGTGAAAATATTCAGAGCAACACTCTTCATAGTAGTCTAAAATTGAAAGTAATTTGGTGAACATTTGTACCCATTTTGATATGGTTGTAATAACTTGGTTATTATTTAACAGAAAAGGAGTAAAGGGGAGACTAGATAACATAGGCATGCCATTTATTCAGTTTTGCTAGTTTAACACTCTCCAACTTTGTTCCCTGATGATCAGTGGGGGAAGAGGTTGGACAAAGGCAGTCTGAACATATGCCCAGTAAGGCCTGAGTGATGTGGGAAGATTCTTATCTGTCACTCACACCTGTGAGTCAGTGGCCAGAATATGCGAGAAACCTGAATATTTAAACTCCTAGACAAAGGAGCACAATCTCTTGGCCTTTTGCCTTCTGGACTTCTTGGGACTCAGATTACAGGGGAGGTGATCCCCTGCGCCCATGTGGCCCATGGTCATGTGAAGCCCGCACAGCGGACGAATGGACTTTAATTCGCCTGAATGCTGAACTGGGCCCGGTTGCAACATGGAACAGAAGCTCTGGACACTGGCTCTCCTTTTGTCTCTACTGGGCCCCCAGCTGCCCCTCTTTCAGGACTGGGTTAAAGGGCATGGGACATTGGAACCCCAGGAATATAACTCCATGCAAATAAAGCCTTTTACCACATCTCACTCTCCTGTGGGGGCTTCTGAAAATGCTTATTTCAGCAGTACCCCAAGAACCCCACTCCCACTCATGTCTGGGAAATCTGGCCCACTAATTTCTCCGGAAACAATTTCTGTGGTCTACAGACCTGAAATGGGGTTGCTGGGACATTGGGTATATGTATGTTCAGCTTTATTAAATATTGCCAAATAGTTTTCTAAAGTAGTTGAACCAATTTACACCCCCATCAGTTTGAGAGTTTCTGTTGCTCCTCATCTTCCCCTACATTTCATACGGCCAGTCTTTTTCATTTTAGCCATTCTGGTGGTATGCAATGGTATCATACATGGTTTTAATTTGTTCCCTGATGTCTAATGAAATTGAGTATATTTTCTTGTTTTTAAATTAAAAAAAAAATTTCAGTTGCTTAATTAGAATTCCATGACTTTTAAGCAGGCTCATTCAACTTTGTGTCTTCCAAAGGACTAAGGTGCATCATTTTAATCCCAGCTTTCATTTTGATGATACTCTATGGTGCTTGGGCTGACACTCTGTTTTGGGTCTGGGTGCTAAACCATATCTTGATAGGTTATTGCTAAGGATATCATGTAGACTGGATTAAATTTCTGAGGAAACTAGCTCTAATTCTGCCTCCTTTATCTACATACCTTATTGATCAGCCCTATAATTGAAGGGCTATATGGGTTCTCTCAGGCTGGGTCTTCATGGAGCCCTTGAACCTGGTGCTTCTCTGAGTGCCCCTCAAACAGATAATTTGATAATCTGTCCCAGTGTCTCCATAGTAATTACTATTGAGGAAATGCGCTTATAATCACCATGTCTCTTCCTACCTTCCCTGAAACTACGAGGGCAGTGAGACTATTTATTGATAGAAGCCTGTAATATTAACTGTTTTTTTATATTGGTGTTGCCAGGATCCTTTCTCTAAAATAGTTCTTTCTTCTTTTTGTTGTGTCTGTTTGAAAATCTCAAGCTTTTCAGATGACCAACATCCTCTTGGTGCTGGTCAATTTGCTGTAGTAAACCAACAGAGTTGATTAGGAAATTCAAGGCAAGGATGCTGGCTCTTGGCAGGTGTGGCCCCAGCTAATCCCACTGAGTAATATTTAACTTTCTCTTTAAAAAGGAGGCACTCTAACGACACATTTTCTAGGGAACTTTGAGTTCTTTTTAAAATAACACATTGGAACCAATTAAACTTTAGAAACGACATGCTCATACATGTAGAGCTTCTTTTTTTTTAAGTGTTATTTGCAATGCTTTATATTTGGCGTATTTCTTAAAATATTGGTCTTAATATATTTTTATAACTTGCAAGTTTAGACTTCTTTTTTAGTTTTGTATTTAGATTGGCTATCACGTAATCCATGTTTTTTACCTTCCAGGAGAAAAACAGCCTACCTGGTAGCTTTTTGGACGTCTAGGATTCAAAAGGGTACTTCACTTTGATTAGAAGTATGTTCTTGTTTTCTTTACTAACCAAGCACTAGATAATTATTAGGAACATCTTTCTAAGGGTGAGTGAGCTTTCCAGGGGTGGCTGATTCATTTTGGGATCCCTGCTGACATGGTCATTACGAAATGCCAGCCTGTGAGAAATTGAGTGCCTGCTCTGTTTGGCATTGAGTCAAGACCAACTTATTTCTCCTGCATCATAAAAAAAAACCCTCAACACACACACACACACACACACACACACACACACACACACACACACACCCCACACACACCTCAAAACAACAATGAAGAGTGGAGTCTGCCTGCCAAGCAGTCTAGGCTTGAATCAACTGCTGCTCAGTAAACACCCCTCCCTAGAAGCTCTCTCCACCCACCCCCTGATTTTCTTGAACCGTCTTGGTTCCCCGGTGGACAGCAGGTTTGCTACTGGAGCTCTGTTTGATCTCTTGTCACTAACTTGTACCTGTGGTTAATTTTGATTGTCCTGCTGATTGAGGTACTTGTGCTCAGCTGTGGTTGTCACATGCTTATCAGAGGTATGCAAAACACGGCATTTAGTGGTATTTTTCACTGTGTATTCTGAGATCTGAGACTTTTTTAGGTAAATAATTCTCAAGCAACAGTCAACTTTTGAGAGGCGAATAAGTATGGCAATTTAGATGTTTATGAGTTCCTGTAAATCATTTCTGCTTTGTGCTTTGAAAAATGTTTTCAGATTTTTTTTGCTTCCCATAGCTCCTAAATACTTGGGAACAATTGATTTTAGATGATTAAACATAGCTTCTCCAACTTATTTATGTAGAGAATGTCACCTCAAATAACATTTTTCAATTTCAAATGAAACAAAATTTACATTTTGAAGTACTTTGCATTAGCCAAGACACTAATCTGCTTGGGTTTCATTCTTGTCCCTTCTGTCGACCACATTGGAAGTTTCCACTTGGAAATGCATACATTGTTTTCTCTAAGAAATGTTTATCAGTAGGCAGAAGGTACAAAGACAAGTTAGCTTGCTTTGAGAGTGTCTCTCAGCTACTACAGGGAAGGTGGGAGGAGTGCTGGCTAAAACATGGCTTCTTGATAGTGGGTCTCAAACTCTAGTGTGCATCAGAAGTACTTGACATATAAAATATAATTTGTGGATCCCACTCTCAGAGATTCTGATTCCGTAGGTTTGGGATGGGCCTTGGATATCTACATCTTTTTAGGAAGCATCCCCATAACTAATGGGCATGGTCTAAGACCACATGATGTGAAATACTAATCCAGGGCCTATATTAGACCACGCTGTCAGGTTCCTGAAGCAGGTTAGAAGGCTGGTCACCGTGAGCTATATTAATTTGTAATTAAGAGAAATGTCTTTTTAGATGTCACCTTCTAAACTATATTATCTTAGGCTGGCTGGGTTCCTTAAGCACAGCCTGAGGCCAGCATTTGGGTGTATGTGATTTATTGGATTGTCTCAGGAAAAGGGAGTAAGAGAAGTAGGACAGGGCAAGTTGAGAAGCTAAGCAAGGATGTGGTCTCAGCTGGAGGCCAGCTTTAACCTGCTCCCACGGGGGAGATCCGGCCATGAAATGACCATATACCGTAGCTGGTCCCAGCTGAGGAAAGCAGGCCAGCCTTTTGTACCCAGGGCAGTCAGTGGTCGTGGGCTGCCTTGGGATGGGTGATGTAGCTCGATAAGGTGACTCCTATGCTGTAGTGGGCAGTTCTGGAGGAAGCCTCCGGAGCTGTTAGCAACCAACGCTCCTGGCAACTGGAGGATGCCGGGCAAAGGGGATCAGGGAGGGCAGCAGCTCTAAGATGCTCCTTTACAATTACAAGGGAAAACTTGGCTTTTTTGTTCTTTAATATTTTTCCTTCTTGTGCTTTAGTAGAAACTGTCATCCTGCAGCACAGTGTAGAAAATATGGCAACTCCTTCGTCAATTTTGTTACCTACGCTCAATAAGCGAAACAATGACTTCAAATATTCAATTATGGATCCTCAGGCTGTAGTGAAATCTTAATGTGCTTTACTCAGAAAGTCATTTGCAGATAATTCTGTCTCATGCTTCTTGTAATGATATTGCTTGTGGGGGATGTTCCCTTGTTTAGGACTTCCTGTGAAAAATATGGTGTTTTGAAAACTATTGAACTCGTCATCGGTTACTTGGTTTTATGAAATAAACAACCTCTTCTAAACTATGTTCTGTGGAACATTAGCGTCTTTTGTACTGTGTTCTATAGAAAATAACTTCTATGGTCAAATAATTTTGGAGGTGCCCTATATACTATATTCCACTCTAGGAAATTCACAAAGCACTTTGGCCTATTGAAGGCTCCAAATATCCTGCAGGAAAAAAATTGCTTACCTTTGTGTAACCTAGTTCCCAAGTCTCTTTGCTCATAGGGGAACCCCTCATCATGGCTACCTCCTTCCTTTTTATTTTTTCAGAATACATGTTACCATCTCATAGAATTAATATTTCATAGAATATTCCATAGAACACAGTTTGGGGAATACTGCAATAACACTTTATTCTTCATCACGTATCGCTAAGCGGCAAAGAACTGGTTTCACTCCTTTATTTTGTAAAACTGCCTTGACACCTATCCACATGCAAGGCAAAGTGCCAAGCAGGTCTGGGGAGCAGAGCAGTCTCTTGAGAACGAGGACAGGTTGTTTGTTTTCTATGCTGAAGGGGCTATAAACACACTAACCTATTTAATGAGGTCTCACCATGGGATATATTAGTCTCCATAAAACATTCTATTTAGCCTAACCTACAATTACTTAATGGACAGCGAGTTTTACAAACAGCTAGTCCCCAGCCTCAAATGTTTATTAAGTGTCTTTTCCTTTTGGAATGACTTTGCAAGGGAGAGTCATGCAAGATTAAAAAGATAGAATATTAAAAATTCAGCCAAGACACACCAGGGCTGCCCGGGTGATAACAACCATGGTGTAATGTTTCTGAATTTATATGGATTCCCGCGGTCTCAGTAAAAGATACCCTGCCACCTCCCAACACTCTTTCATTAAAAAATTATTTGGATTGTCATAAGTGTGTGGTATTGCCTTTTTGCATAAGACAGACCTTCTGTGAGTTGTATTTGTCTAAAGAGTTTTGAGTTATAAAAGGCAGAAGTGAGTGAGTATTTATTTAGTGAAAAAGAATGACTCCTTACATTTTGTATAGCACTTTACAGTTTACAGAGACCTCCTCTACCCCCTCATCTCCCACTATTGTACTTAGAAAAACCCACGAGAATGCAGTGTTACAGGCCCCACGAACATGGCCAAGGACACTTGGAAGGCTGACCAGAGCAGCCTTACAGAATTCAGAATCTTTAGTTATCATTCACCTTGACCATTATCCTAAGCAATAGGTCCTCATGTTTTCTTGCATCATAAGAAAATTCCAGATGGAAATCACAAGATTTTTCTGTTGTTTGCTCTTACTTCCTTCATGCTTAGTTATGCTCAACTAGCTTATCATCTAGACCAGTGGTTCTCAACCTTCCTAATGCCGTAGTTCCTCATGTTGTGGTAACCCCAAACCATAAAATTATTTTCGTTGCTACTTCATAACTGTAATTTTGCTACTGTTATGAATCGTAATGTAAATGTCTGATATGCAGGATGTATTTTCATTGTTACAAATTGAACATAATTTAAGCATAGTGATTAATCACAAAAACAATATGTAATTATATATGTGTTTTCCGATGGTCTTAGGCGACCCCTGTGATAGGGTCGTTTGACCCCCAAAGGGGTTGAGACCCACAGGTTGAGAACTGCTGATCTAGACTCAGTGACACGCTTACTGCTTCCTAATCCATTGTTTAGCATCAGTCACCTCGGATTATGAGAGGTGGTAAGATTCTAGGGTACGTGTGTAAGTGCACATGCATGCAAACATCTAGAAGTTGGTGGCTGATGAAGTAATCAGAGGTCATATTTAGACAGAGTCCTGTACTCCCTGCTGAGGACTGTGGATTATCTCTACTAGAAACTGGGAGGAATCTAGGATCTTGGATATCTTGGACAGGATAGAGGAGAATCTGATAATATACACACCAGTGAGAAGGCTGTCATATGGATACAGTCGATACCTGATGAGGATCTGGGAAATGGAGGGGATTTTGAGGTAGAATTGACAGGTCTGGGTGGTAAGCAAGACACAGAAACTAAGGATTTATATGAGGTTTCTGGTACAGGTGGACTCCCATGCTATTATCAGAGAAGAGAATATGGGGGAGAGAACTGTGTTGGTAGAGTGAGGTGGGTGAAAGTAAAAAACATAGAAGTCATTTTAGGACATGATAAGTTTGAAGTGAAATATTTTGAAAGCAGCTTGAAATATCCATCCAAATGATAAAGGAAACAAAACCTAAGATTTGGATCTGGCTCTCAGCAGTGTGTACAGACCTGGGTATGGACAAGAGCATCCAGGAAGAATGTGGCACTGGAATGAGTCATCCCACAGAACTCAGGCATGTTAGGAATGCCATAAGTTCTTATCAGGTAGGAGCCAATTTCATATTGTATTGAGCACCTCTCCTTCTAGTCTGCTGAACAACTTAACTTATTTGTGTTTGTTTCCCTCCCTCTTTTGCAGGTCTGAGGCACCAGGGTGCAGGGCGGCAGTCTGGCCCTTGGTCATCTCTCCAGATAGGTTACTGCTGAGGCTGCCATCAACCTACCAGTTCCCCTTTCCTCTGCCATGGCTATGCCAGATGATACATACTGTGGTGGTTTTGTCTACCTCCTTAAACTCCACCCAGCCCTCCACTTGGAGTTTTGTTGTCAACATTGCAGGAGCTGCTCTGGGACCCTTTGGTATCTTCCTTCCTCTCCTTCCTCTCGCCCAGGAACGTCTGTTTCTAGGGCAGAGAGGGAAGGAAGGATGATGCCTCCTTCCTATTGTTTCTCACACTCTCCTATCTTCTCCCCAAACATCAAGTTCTCTTAAAGGTTTAAACATGTTTTCTGTTTTGTTTTGTTTGGGGAAAAAAAGCCAGCAGGACTTGCTGGCTATTTCTGTTTTGGGCTCTGATGCAAGGAAGTCACGGTGTAACAAGGCTGAATTGGAGGAAAGAAACCAACAAATACACAGAGAAAGAAAGATAATTATCAGAAGATACTATCTGTTCACAGTGTTAAAGTAAGGACTGTGAGCTACAGGGTGCAGCACCAAGAGAGAACAGAAAGACGGCATCCAGCGAAGAAGCCAGAAAGCTTCGAAAGCAGCTTCGAAAGCCCCACTCCCAGGATGTGAAGACATAAGGCTGTGACGATAACTGGACATGCCCGAGGGGGGCAAGTGGGTTCAGAGCCCAGGGTTGTAAAGTGCAGCCCAGCTTTTGGTTGGGAGGAAGCATCCGTCAGGTAGGGATCAAATAAATGGAGCCACCTCCACCTTGTGCATAATTATGTCGTGCCACTTAGAGTGTTTTCCTGTTCTTCTCTGTTTCACTAATAGTCTCTCTCCCTGGACTACAAGTTCCCCAGGGGCAGAGCAAGGCACTTAACATTCTTGTGTTCTCAGCCCCTTAGCACAATGTCTGACACATAGTAGATTCCTTATTTAGATTTAATGAGTGACTAAGAGCTAAGGTTTTTTAAGAGGGTTAGCATTTTATCTGCCTAGCAATAGGCTGAAAACATCCATGGTCTCTGACAAATTTCCCTTATTACTAGAAATAAGGAAACTTATTTTTCCTGTACTGTCCCAAAGCAGGAGACCTGGGTCCTGTGCTGGAAGGTCTAGTTAC
Organism: Myotis lucifugus; assembly: GCF_000147115.1. Lineage (NCBI taxonomy): Eukaryota > Metazoa > Chordata > Mammalia > Chiroptera > Vespertilionidae > Myotis > Myotis lucifugus. Next base: position 2,334,985 of record NW_005871200.1, read on the forward strand.
CTGGTTTCCCCTGGTGGCACCACTGGGAGCTGTTTGTTTAGGTCCAATGGAATAAAAGGTAGGGCTTAGCTGTTTCCACCCCCTCGTTTGTACCCTAAGTAGACATTGAAAGCATAATATATTTTAGAAAAATTTTAAATCATGAATTTAATTCAGAAGTAAATCAACTTATCACAGGTCTATATACTCTCTGCACAAGTTCCTTGAGACATTGGCATAGAAAGAGAAGAGACACAAATATACAGGTCTTTTTTTAAAAAAAGTTTCCCATCTAGTACAGAAGGTTGATACAAGTCATTAATGGCTATAATTCATGGAAAAATGAAGTGCAAGTGATGAAAAAATAAAGGGATAGAGGAGAGAGGTTTCTTACTTAACCAAAACCATAGATGACACAGAAGTTCCTATTTCTTAGATAACCCATATAAAAGTTATTTCAACAAATCTTGCAAAGTAGAAAGACACTTAATTTTTACAGTGTAAACACTTTCAAAGCACAAAACAATAAAATTTAAGGGTGGGGTCTAGGGTATGTCAAATATATATTATTTTCCCAGCAAAGAAGAAAGTATAAGGAGAGGAGAGAAGATTATTGAAGAGCAGCCAGGACTTAGTGTTTCCAATTATAGAGAAGTGTATGATTTTTGCCAAGGAATTACGCACAACAGACTGACTCCTTTTTTAGCTTCGAATCAAAGTTAGAGAGGTACATGGTTTGGAACCATTTCAGCAGTGTTTGAAGTTGCTCAGGGATCCTTAGGTGAAGGGTGGTGTGTAAACTGAAATAAATATTCTTGTTATTTCATTCTTGTTGTGATGAGTTATGTTGTCAGGAATACAGGCTGTTGGAATCAGACTGGGAGCTCAAAGGGGATATGTAGTCACCTAAAGATTGTATTTCACAGCTGTGAACACCCCAAAGAACTTTTGGCGGAGGATTATCAGCTATAAATTTACAACTTGCACAGGCATCCAAGCTTTGTTAGAAAAAAATCCCCTGCAAATATGTTATTCTAAATGTCTGCCTTCTAATAGAATCTTATTTATGTATCTTTAGTAGGCATGGCGGGGAGGGTAGGGGCTAACAAGGAATAAGACATCAAAAGCACATTAAAGGACCCATAGATCTTTCTTTCTTTTAGATTTTATTTTTCAATTACAGTTGACCTTTTCCTTTTTTATTTCCCCCAACAAGCCCATTTTTAAGTTCCTTACAAAACTAGCCGTTTGGGTTGAAATAGCTAGTGAAGTCCTATTTATTGAGTGCCAGCATATTTGTTGGCCCAGGGCTGGTGCTTTGGGGACTATAGAATAGATGCCTAAGGTTGATCCTTGCAATTTTGGAATATCTAACTAGAGGGAAAAGACTGACCTATGAAAAAATAGGGGACCTTTATTAGGAGAAGCTCTATCATTGAGTCGGGGGATGTGTGGTTTGGAGTATCTGGGCTGGAGAGGACAGGGTAGGAGCTCAAATTATGCCTCTGAGAGTCTCCCTACTCTTCTAGAAACTGAAATTACCCTCAAAGGGAAAATTCCCCTTGTCCATTGTAACTAGAGGAAGGGAAGAGGCACAAAAATGCTGCTCTGCCTCCCAGGAGGTGATGGGAGCTTCCTCCCTGGTATCCAGGCACCAAGAGCACGACTGGGCTTTGGCTGCTCCAGGTGAGGATGTGCTCAGGGGCCCGAGATAGAGGATCTGGCCATGGGAAAAGCAGACACCAAAGCTGAAAGCTCTTTTCACCAAGATCCCTTGTTCTTCCTAAACTATGAAACTCAGAGCATGGTGCTGGCACCCGTGGCCTTGCCCTCTGGTCAGAGCCCCTTTCTTGGACTTAGTGGAGCTAAGTTGGTAGCTCATAAACGGTGACCTGGGAGTTTCAGAGGGGTTTGTGCAGTTGCTCAGCAATTGGTTCTCTCTGATTGGCATCTGGGAAGATTGCCCATGGCCAGAGCACTCCAACTGGTCACATGAACTTCTCTGCAAGAGCCAGATGCCTGAGCCAGCACCTTTGGACCCCATTCAGGAAGATTTGTTTTTCCAGGTCACCAGCTCATGCGGGCCACAGGGCCAGGCAAACAGAAAGATGCTGAACTTTCTTGTCTCACTCCATCTGCTCACACAGCCTATTGGGTGACTGCAAAAAATACATGTGCTCATAACCAGTCAGCAATCCATCAATTTGTATATTCAGACTCCTGCCCTGCTCTAACCAATCTCTGAAGACATGTCCACTTCTTCTAGCACCTCAGTGTCCCTCTGGACACTGCCCCAATGTGCTAGAGCTCTCAAGGTGCCCAGCTGGGGAGGGATCTGTGCCAGGGATCTCCCCACTTACAGGACAAATTCTGTTAGAGGGGCCCCAAAGTAAGGCTGTGGGGCCCAGTGCCCCTACAGAAGTCTTAGTGAATTAGCTCTTGAGGCTTCTGCTTGTAGTACTTCCCTTTCCATAGCCTTCAGGCAGGAATCCAGGGTGGGGGTGGGGGTGAGAAAAATTCTAAGGGACAGCTTGTGTGCTGTGTGTGTGGTGGGCTCCCCTTGCCTTCTGAGGTGTAGGGCGCTGCATTTGGTCCAGCTGACTGTGTCTGGCTCCCTCTTGGTCAGGATGTCCTACTCAGGAGGCTCCTCAGCTCCTCCTGCATCTAGTTCATTAGTGAGTCCTTTGAGAAGGACATAGCTAGAAACTTACTTTTTTCTTTTTTTTTCTGAGAGAGAAACAGGGCTACTTTTATTTTTGAAAAATTATTTAAAAATTACTATTTCAATCAAAGTAATGTATGCATTAAGGCTTAAAATAAAAAAAAATTACAGTCACCTGCTCCATTCCATTCAATCCCAAATCCTAATTCCAGAGGTGACCACTGTCAAATTTAGCTATTTCTTCTGGTATTTAGCATCATGTTTCTAAGTAATAAACTTATATGATACAGTTTTGGTAGTAGTTTTGGACATCATCTCATAGTTTCTTGTCACTGTAAATGAGGATTTGTTCTTGCATACACATTCCTAGTTCTTATTTACAATCACCCCAAACAATAGCATCACAATTTTTGCTTAAACCAATTACCAGTGCTTAGAGTACTAGTATTATGATAGTGGAAATAATGTTCACTGCTGAGTCAGTAATACACTACAATCATGCCTCTTATTTTGTACAACCATTTTGGAGTTAATACTTGTTTCCTTTTCATTCCCCCCCAAATGCTTTAATGTCTTTATCACACATACCTATCAACATTTTCCATATGCACAAGCAAATTAACTCAATTTTTCCTTCTTGAAACAGTTCCTCCTGGAGCTTTTCACCCTTCCACTCTAATCCAGATACATTGCTCTATTTTTTGAATCTTATTTGCAGCTCCTTTGGGATAGATCTCTTTTTTATCCCCCACCCCCAACCCCGACTTTCTTGGTTTGCTAGAATGTACCCTTCATCAGATTCCTAAGAAATAGCATGAAGAAATTATAATTTCTGAGATATAAATGTCTGAAAATGTCTCTAGGTTACACTCAAACATTATTGATAGTTTGGGTACCAAATTTAATTTTTCTTCAGAATTATAAAATCAATGCCACATTTTCTTCTGCCTTGCATAATTGCTATTGAGAAATCTGACACCATTCTGATTCATAATTCTTTGTGTGTGACCTGTTTTTCTCTCTGGAACCTTAAAACAATGTTCTCTTTATTCCTGGGGTTTTCCAATTTCACGACAATGTGCCTTGGTGCTGTTCTTTTTCATTCATTCTGATTCACCATTTTAATCTAGGGATTGAATTAAATTAAATATTTAATCTTTAGTTCTGAAAAATTGTGTCATAAGAAAAGTATGTCTCATCATTTCCTCCCCCTGCTTTTTTTCTTTCTCTCTCTAGAGCTCCTATTAGACAGAGGGCTCTCATATTGATCTTCAAATTGTCTTACTTTTTCTCTTAAATCATCTATCACTTTATCTATTTGTTCTTTCCCCCCTGATTTCTTCACCTTATTGTGCAACTCCTTTATTCTTTTTTTCTCTCTTTTAAAAATTTTTTAATTTTATTGTTTAAAGTATTACAAATAGTAGTACATATGTCTCCCTTTCTCCCCCCCCCCATTTACCTTCCCCCGACCTTCCCTACCCCCCCTCCCCAGTGTCTTGCATTCATTGGTTATGCTTATATGCATGCATACAAGTCCTTCGGTTGATCTCCTACCTACCCCCCGCAACCCTCCCCAGCCTCCCTGCTGTAGTTTGACAGTCTGTTTGATGCTGCTCTGCCTCTGTATCTATTTTTGTTCATCAGTTTATAATGTTATTTATTATCCACAAATGAGTGACATCATGTGGTATTTTTCTTTCACTGACTGGCTTATTTCACTTAGCATAATGTTCTCCAGTTCCATCCATGCTGTTGCAAATGGTAAGAATTCCTTCTTTTCAACTCTTTTATTCTTGCTGTTATGTTTTTAATTTCTAGAAACTCTTTATATTGTTTAAATTCCCCACCCCAAAAACGAGCACATACACTTTTTAATTTTTCTGTAGCAGCCTGATCTTATTTCAAGAAATATCTTTGCTTATCTTTATGAGGATAATATTAATAGCTTCTATGTATATTGTTATTGTTTCCTGTATTCTCTTTGTCTATTTTTGTCCCTTTCCTATTGGAGGCCTTCCTCAAATGTCTGGTCTGTCCATTTAGAGTGCGATCCTTAGAAGGAGATTGAAAGTTTTGTGTGCATGGAGCGGGGGCTGGTAGGGGGAGGGCTGTAGACTTGTGGGCATCCCTGTGCAGGGTGGGCAGCTGGAAAGTCAGCTTTGACACTGGAGACCTAACATCTGGTTTCCCCCCACCAATATCTGAGGATATTTTTGTTTTTATTTGCCGTTGTTGTTTATTGTCTTTGGCTATTCAGTTTCTCCAGAGAAGGATCCTTACTAGTACATTTTATGCCTGAGGAATGAAACTGGTCCCTGAAGCCTTGGAAGCAGAGCTGGGGGTGGGTAGGGAACTGTGCAGTGCAGACTGTCATTTAACTTCATTTTTCTTCATGTCCACCTGCAACCCCAACACATAATGTGGTGACCACTAAGACTTGGGTTTAATATCCCCAGAAAATAATCCTCTGGACTCTGTGTGCAGCATAGGTGGTGGTATAGAGCAGAACATAGAAGACTGGTTGTGTTGGGTGAGGAAATAATATGGGACTCAAATCAGGTTGTGTACAGATTTGGCACCATGTATTGTTTTCTGCCTCGACATGCCCTCCTGTCTCTTTTGATAACTTGCTCCCCACGTCCTGGACTTACTGTGGTTCTGTGTATCGGGTGATCTCATTTCTTTTTAGTACCTCCCTCTGTAGCTGAATCAAAACCACACTTTCATCTTTTCACTGTTTTTCAAACATTTGTGGACTTCTCTGATAACATCTTTTCACTGGCCCTTTGTTCTTGACTAAAATCTTTTAAATTCCTTTACTGCCACTTGATGGAATTTAGGACAACCTGCCATGTTTAATCTGCTCCCCTGTATTTTGAAGACCTTTTCTGACTCATGTTTTTGTTAGAGTGCCCACTTCTAAACTAATTGTGTAACCTTGAGTAAAGGCCTCAGACTGCTGGGCTTTAGTCTTTCACCTGTAAAGGCACCAATAAAAACCTGCAAACACCAAAGCCAGTGCTTGCTTTGTCAATCTCATGTTGCTGTGTGGCTGAAATGAGAGCGGGCATGTGACATTGCTCTAAAGGAAACAAAAGTGGGATGAAAATACAAAGCATCACAAGTAAAACTAAGTAATAAAGAGAACCTATTTTTCCAAATGGCAGAGAGCCCATTCCTCTTGGGTATCCTGGCTTCCCCCATGTTAATGTGCATGGCGTACAGAAAGGGGTGTTCAGCTCTACTTGCTTTGATCCAAATTCCTTTTCTCTCACTTCAGAACAGCTCAACTTACCATGACTTTTGGTTTCATCCCCTCCATCATCCTTGGATGCCCCGAGGAAAGGATATGATGTGTCTAATGCTTTTTGGTCTCAGTTTGAGCCTATCTTAAAATTTTTCTATTTAATTGTAAATTTATGTTCTAACACTATAAATCCATGTCCTCCTTCCTACATTGTCTGTTGGATTATATTACTTGTATAAATCAAAGAAATCAGCAGAGAGAAATAAAAATAAAATGTTAAACACAGTCATAATTTTATAACTAAATTTATAACATAAATTGTAACTTTCTGGAACCCATGGCATTTTAAGACTATATCTTCACAATGGATTATTGTGAGGATGAAATGAATAATAGAAGGGAGTGCTTTGTAAACCATAAAGGGCTATAACAACTGTAGGGAATTTCTATCATTTCTGTCCCTCTCTCTGGACCACAGTTTGCTAATCTGTGAGATGAGTTGTTGAGTCTAGTTCTGCTGTGGTGGTTTAACCTCACTATGGCCCACTTCCTCATTGATTGAAACTAAAACCTCAGGATAAAAACTTAAAAACAGCTACTGAGGACTCTGAAAAGCCTTATATGTAGTTGCATTAGGCAGTCAGCAACATAGTATTTATAGAGAGAAACCAAATGTCCTGCAGCCCCATGGACCTGACCTCTAGGTTTCTGTCCAGTGTCTGAAAACCGGAAGTGGAGGTCAACTTCTAGGTGGGAGTGTGAGGCCTATGGAAACGAAACGCCAATGTTCCTTGGGAGGTTAACAGCTCTGGATCACACTATTCGTGTTTCATTATAAATTAGTTCAGCAGAGGGGACTTGAATCCTGGGAACACATCAGGCTCCACTTTACCTGTCCTGTGGAGCAAGCAACAGAATATGATTTTTTGTTTCTCGGTGGGAAATGCAATAAGATTTAAAAGTCCTAGAAATAATATTCTTCAATTACAAGTTGGTAATGTAGCTCCATCAAATAGGCCATTTTCTGCTGAAATTAAAGAACACACATTTTTTCTATGGTTTTTAAAGATAAAAATGTTATTTTACTCTGTTGACATTCTACCCTAGGAAGGTAGGTGTTTTCTCCATGAAAAGAGAGAATGTAAAGAATCCCGGAGCTTCTATTTTTTAGGAAAGAATTAAAACTTTCTTTATAATATGTCTAGTAATATTATTTTATGTGTTTTTGTAAATACAAATGGTTTAATGCCTTCTCCACATTAAAACAATAACAAAATAAATGTTTCTAAGCTGTGTCTATGTCAGAAAATGTTGAGGTGGGTTTATTACTTATTGTACTCATTGAATAGAGTTTGGTTTCCCTCTTTGTGTTTTAAAAAACAAATAAGAGCTGACCCAACTTTCAAAAAAATCCAAGTAATTCACAAGCTAAAGGAGAAAAACCATGTGACCATATTAATTGATATGGAGGAAGCATTTTACAAAATCCAACACCCATCAGGATAAAAGAGACTTGCAGCAAATTAGGAATAGAGGGAAATGACCTCAACTGAAAAAGAACATCTACACGAGCTCGCCAGCATGAAACCACATGGCTGAGTTGGTATTCCACCAGGGGAATAGTGTGTAGGCATTGTGGTGGCAGGGACAGGGGCAGGGGCAGGGGCAGGAAAGCACTAAACATTGTTTGTGGGGAGACACAAAAAGTGGGGAGCAGAGCGTTGGGATGGTGATAGTGAGTATTCAGTCAAAGTCACCCAGATTTACCACTTTCCCAGGTGCCACCTTTGCATGGCAAGGTTGTAGAACTGACATTTCCTCTGGTTGCTAGACATAGTTGTGCTTAGACATAAAGACACGATGTCACAAAATACATGAAGTGGAAGGGCCAGTTTCCGGGGTCTACTTAACCATCCATTTTCAGGATTTGGCCCAAGAATTCTGCTGGCGTTGTCAGTACTCGTAAGCACCAACTTGAAGATAGTGGAGATTGCATGTTCAGTGTGTGACATGATCCCAGCAGGTATGGGTCGGACAGTGTTCCATATGGCATGTCCGGCACAGCGAAGTCCTCCCCCTTTATGGTTTCTGATATAGAAGCTGTTGGATGTTTTCCCTGGATTGTGCTGAGTACACCTCTTGGCCCACTCTTCTAAAATCTCCTCCTCATCGATCCAGAGTGATGTTTCTGACTCAGGAGTTTCACTCCCTTGACACCACCTTCTTACGTGAGAATAAAACTTCAAACCTATTCTCCTGCTTTGGTGTGGTTCATATACTGGCTTCAAAAAACTGTTGGGTGATGACATATCAAAAGATACTCCATAAAAATCAATTATAGTGTGTTTTACAGCAGGGTCGACTTCTTTAATGTATCTCGTTTGTAACATTGCATCAAGGTACCCAGGGAGTGCTGACATTCCTAGAATTTAGGAGATCTGCCAAAATAGAAGCATAAAAACCATAGGTGGGGTAAAATTTCCTTGCAATTATGTTACAAGAGAAAGGAATAGATAGCTTTTTTTCCTGCTACCTCTAAATCCAAGAGTCCCATCTCGACATACTTCTTGGGAGTTTTCAGCATGACCGACCTCAGGGCTTTGCTTTTATTTGTGCTCCAAGAGTCACTACCAAGATTTTGTGCTCGATATCCCTGCCAATGAGAATCAGCTGCAATAAGATGGTGCTGGGGTGCCTGGTTGCTCATGTTCCCAAGATGGCAAGCAGATTTACTTTTTCTTTGCTGTTATTTCACTTAAGGCAACCTTTCAAAATATATGTTCGCCTTACTTGAGCCCCTGAAAAGACAAGTACATAAACCAGAAACTGAACTTGCTACCAAGAGGCATATTTAAACCAGAAGGACTATGAAAACCACCGATTTAAAGCTGATACTCTCTCAAACACACCAGATGTTTTATATACCAAATTATCCCTTGGTGCTGAAATCTAGATCTTCTGACATCCAAATATTGCTATTGCAAGTGTTGAAATACTCCCAAGTTTAACATGTGTAAGGAAACCAAACCTTCTCCAGATAAAACGATGCAATCTCAAGCTACACAAATAGCTGTGTTTTATTTCAGGGATAGTAAATGTGTGACAAGGCATAAAAACCACCATCTGACATAAGGTGTTTGGGTTATCCTTAACATGTTTGTTTTCAAAGGTTCAACACCATTAATCCACGACAGGTGTGGGGTCTATGATTTGAAACAATTATATTTCGAACCATTCATATCGCTGCTGGAGAGATGACTTCATTCTTCCCAGTTACCATATGCTCTAACCATGCAAATGAGAAAGAAAAGAACATCTGGCCAACCATTGTTGTCTCGCCTGTCATGCAGGACATGTGGTGTTGTGTGTGCCTCTCCTCAGGTTCCTTCAGGATGACACCATGGCGAATGGTTTCATATTTTACACAGCTGGTACATTTAGGACATACCATCAATCTTAGCTCTGCAGCATCCTTATACCTTGGGGTTTCTATTGGACTTTTGGTGATGAATTCTATTTTTGGATTATGCAAACATCTCTCCTGAAGCTTCAAGTGAGAGTAGCATGTTTGTGTAACAGCACCTCTGTATAATTTGACAGTTCAGGGGTAGAAAGGTGACCTAGAAAGAGACAATTCCTTGAGAATCCTGAGGTAGGATTCCTATATCTTGGTGTTAATACTAACTTTATTTTAGCATCCTTGGGAAAAATTCACTGAGTTCTGTATATCTTTATTTAATCCCTTATAAAATAGCCACCAAATAATCATTCTGCTATAATGGAAGGTATAACACCCATGCATGCCATTATGTACAAAGCAAATCACCAGGGGTGCATGTTTGAATGATAATTTATTTTGTTATTATTCATTTTTAAAAATCTTTATTGTTGAAAGTATTACATATGTCCCCTTTCCCCCTCATTGACTCCTTCTAGCCCACCCCTGCCCACTGCCCCAGGCCTTCACCGCACCACGATAATTTATTTTAAAAAGCATGACTTGAGAATTATAGCACAGGTTTGGTAACATTCATTTACTGTGTTACCTCCCATGTCAGTTGGTCATATTCTTACTTGCCCAGGGCTCTGACAGCAAATCTGGGCATCACGAGGTTTCTTGGTATCAATGACCCATTCTTTGACACTGCTAAATCCATCCTATGAAGGAGTGTTTATGCAGGTGAGGAAGACTTAGTCCTAATCTAAGAAAAGCACATGGGTTGCCAGGACATAAGAAATATCTCTGGACTTACATAATTTTTACTCTTCTGACGAAGGACAATTGTATTGCTCATTTTTTCCAAGCCTGTGTATTTCTTGAGTAATGCCCAAGTAGAATAATTTGTAAAAATGATTCTAAATTGGGAACTTTAGTTTTAGATACAGACACTAATATGGATTCATTTACAAATATCTATATCTGCATATATATACACACCAAAAATTAAATTAAAAGTGAGCAACAATCCAGATCTTCAGAACATGTTTAAATAATGGCCAATATAAAGACAGAATGCATTTTCTTTATTGTTTTCCCATTAGACTTCACATGGTGGAACAAAAAGGGGATTTTCTTTTCTTTTTTTCTTCTGCATAATCAATTCTTTAAAAAGCTGTGAGAGCTGGACTGTACTTTCTTTAGCCTCTGAATGCCAGCCAGCACACTGGGGGAAGTTAAATAATAAATAATAATAAATAGTGGGTTTATTGACTCCTGAACCCTTGCATTAATCAATTAATCATGATATTATGGCAAGATTAAAGGGATAAAATTCTAAAACTGACTGCAAGATGCAAATGGATAAATCCCCCAGCAGGAATAATTGCAAACCATTTTGATCAAATATAAAATGATGATCAATTATGCTCTTTAGGACCTGGTAACTTATGTTTATTTAAATGCTGTAAAGTATATCCCTCCAGGATTTAATGACCTCCTAAAGATCACTTGTTAGGGCGAAGCATTGTAGTCTATTCACCCTAAAGACAGAAGTCACAATTTCAGAGTGGTAAGTATCATCTATATTTTAAAGAATAATTTCCCTGAAAAATGTCCCCTTGCAAAATACAATTTAGATATTATTCAGTTAAGTCTTACAACCAGACCAATTTCTCCTGTTTGCATTGAAACTAACTTTCCTTTCCCAGCCACCAACCACTGGTTAGGTTAAAGTAAAAGATTTCATGTGAACATTTGGGTCAGTCTACAAGAAATAATGTAGATGGTACTAATAAAGGAGTGAGTCACCGGGCGGAGAAGGAAGAGCCAGGTCAGAACTTGCAATATGCAGTAATAACCCTCAGCCATAATAATGTGCACAAAGTTCTCCCCCATAACTGCAAGAGCCAGAATAATAACTGCTGGAGGTTTTTGCTGGCAGTTAAAGGTTTGTTTTCTGGGTTCACTTGCTCACTCCTTGAGGAGTATAGACAGGACTCAGGGATCGCTCCTGTTTGATCAGGGGGCATTGTCTTTCCAATGGGCTGCTCAGGGCAACCATTGCAAGAGAGTTTCCTTGGATAACTGAGATGCTGCCTGCAGGGATCTGTTCTCCCTATGATTATGGGGTCACCTGGTTGTAAATAAGAACGTCTGGGAAGTCTTCTTTTCAAGGCCTTGGGGCGTTAGTTTTCAGGGTTGAGATCTGGACATTGTTTGGGATATTTCCTTTTTAAGGGCCAGATTGAGTTCATTCATTTATTTAACAAACAATTATTGAACATCTGCTGTGTGCTAGATATTGTAGATTCAAACGGGGATATGATTTAACCACTGTTCTAGGAATTCACTGGGCCGTCTCTTAGAATTGAGTGGTGCTTTCACATCCATGATCTCCTTTTATTACTCGAGCCATTCTCTGAAGGGTGTATCATATTTTAAGATATGGACAGTGTGTCTCAGTGAGTTGATGTAGTTGACACTAAATTTCCTTAGTGTCAAAATGCGCACTTAAGAGTTCTGCTTCTTGGTCTGGGGGTCTTTCTCCTACATTACAGCATGCGTACGCTGTCCCCTGTCGCTCTAGTCTTGGCTGCTTCTTCTATAAATTAAGGCAGAGAAACTGTTTTGTCAAATTCTCTGCTTTCTCTCTCTAAACATTCTACGTTTTATGACAAACCAGCACTTGGATACAAAGAATTAGGCAGGGCATAATTTCAGTGACTCATCAACCCCACTCAAACACCTGGGGATTTGAAAAACCCGTTGGCATAATGCCTTCCCACTCTAGGTGATGATTTTAACCCTGAGAGCTTCTTGGTGTTAGTCTTTCATGAGCTGCCAGAAGAGATCTTAGAGGTGGGTCTGGTTCTGAAGACCCTTCCTCCCCTCCTTCTATAGTCTGTCCCTTCCCCAGGTCACAGTGATTGGGTAGGTAGGTGATAGTGTTTGCTAGAAATCTCCTAGCCCTTTTCTTCCTGAGCCATCAGTATAACAGGTCTCTTCCTTGTGGGTCCTTCATAGACCACCCAAGATGCTGAATGAACAGCAATCTCCTGGGATTAACACCATCCAACCTCTTGTTATAGGTTTAATTGTGCCCCTTCCAAACTTTATCAGTTGAAGTCCTTATCCCAAGTACCTCAGAAATGTGACCTTATTTGGAAATAGGGCCGGTGGACTTATAATGAGTTAAGTTAGGATGAGGTCATACTGGAGTAGGATGAGTCCCTAATCTAATATGATTGTGTCCTTATAAAAGGGGAACATTTGGACACATATACACACCAAGAGAGAATGTCAAGTGAAGATGAAGGCAGAGGTCAGGGTAGGGCAGCAGAAGCCAATGAATGCCAAAGATGGCTGGCAAACATGAGAAACAAGAGAGAGGTATAGAGTAGATTCTTCCTTATAGCCTCAGAATGAAGCAATCCCGTCACCACTTTGATTTCAGACTTAGTCTCCAGAAATGTGAGACAATTAATTTCTGTTGTTGAAGCCACCTGGTCTAATGATACCTTATTATGGCAAACCTAGAGAAATAATATACCCCTTATATAATAGAACTGGATTGGAGAGAAAGGCACTTCTTTTGGCTCAAGATGACATCTCCCTCAATTCTCACCATTAATAGAAAAATGTCCACTCATACTGTCCTAAATGGGGCTATCCGTCTTCTTCATATGACCAAATAGATCCACCAGTTGCCCAAAACCTTATGCAAATGACCTGGAGATTTAGATATCACTTCCTCTCCTATGTTTTCCTAAGGGCCTGCACATACAGTTCACTAAGGCCTTCCTGTTATACTCTTTGATTCCATAGGCCTTTGGCTACTTGAATTTCTAATGGTAATTGTGTAATTTTCATTGTGCTTCTCATTATAGGAGAAAAGAGAAGGCTATGCTTTGATTTGTAAAATCTGTTACTATTTGTTATACTACTTTCCTCCCTACTAAAAAATACCAATGAGTGTCCTTCATCTCCTTCCCAAACTGAGCCCAGCACTTTTCCCTCCATGCCTGATTAATCTATTCCTTCATTCATCTTTTCATATATTAAATATTTATCAAAATCAACCACATTCTGTCAATAAAAAGGAGTAAGCTGCTTACATGCCCCTGCAGAGCTCAAGTTGAATAGGAGAGATACTCAAAGTCTAGTGGGAGAGTCAGGTATGGAGGGAAAGGCCCTGTTACAAGTTCATGGTAGAGTGTTTATCACACAAAGCCAGAGGCGAAAGTGGTTAAATGTCCTTGGGAGAAACGTTTTGGAAGTCTTTATAGAGGAAGTGACTTTGGAAAAACGAGAAAAAAGATTGATGGCAATTAGAGAAAGGTCAGGATAGGGCCACAGGATAGGAAGTGGAAGCCTCCATGCTTTGAAAAAGCCTAGCTAGAGTGTATATAAAACACACACACACACACACACACACACACACACACACACGGGTTTAGTAGGAGATGGGGCTCAAAATGAAGTTGGGGATCAGCAATGGATGGTTTTCCATACTTTGAGTGGAGGTTGTACTAATAGAAAACCACTGAAGGTATTTACATTTTGAAGCAATATGGTTAGGTTTGTTTTTTACAATGTTCACTCTGGTGGCAATGACACACCATTTAGAGAGGGCAGAGGCTGGAGGCTGGAGACCAGTGAAGAGGCTCTATTTCTTGAAGAAAAAAACAACATGGTTCAACAAGTACTGAGACTGTGGACACAACAGAGCATTTAAAATCGGAGTTATTTAGAAACATTTATGGATGCCGTACCTAAAGGCTAGGACAGAAAGAGAGAATGAAAGTGTAAACCAGGACAGTGAAAGTTGGAATGAAGAGAAAGGGAGGCATTATGAATTAAAAAGGACTGAAAAGATGACATATATAATAAGAGAATGAAGAAGAAGTAGGAATCAAATGTTTTTTTCCAGTATTTTATTTGTCCTTAAAGATAATGGAGATACTAAGAGAAGGATGAAAAGTTATGAATTTTCTGACAATGCTAATGATTTCAGTTTTGGAAATACTGAGTTTGATGTACTCACACAGGATATCTAGGGAGAGAGACCTAGAGGCAGGTGAAAATATTGGACAGGAGCTCAGACAAGATATTAGAAATAATTATAACAACGGCAACAAAGCAACAATTCATTGGACTCCTATGATATGCCAGACACCGTTGTTCAGTCCTTTGTGTGCATTACTTCATTTAGTTCCTTCACAATCCTGTGAAGTATTATTTTCCTTTTATAGATGCAAAAACTCGTGGTCACACAACTAGTAGGTAACAGAATTGGAATTCCAACTCAAGTCTGCCTGACCTCAAAGCCTATGTTCTCAACCCCTTCCGTCCACTGCCACCACTGTATGCATGCACGTGAAGCTGTTGATTAGATGAAGCTACACAGTCCCTGTCCATGGAAGGGAATTCATAAATGTCTGCTAAATAACTGAAAAGGCTCTGGATGCCACCTAGGTTAGCTAGCAGGAAGGAAAGGGTTGCACAGTTGATTGAAGGACACCAACAAACAACAGGCACCACTAGTGGGAACACAGAATCAGCTGCTACTTCATGCAAGAAGAGACCCAACAGCCTTCTCCCTATTGGGGGGACAAGTTTCCTTACATCTCACAGAAGCCCCACAGAAGATGGGTCAATAGAGTTAAGCACACAAAACCACGTTCGTTTAAAAGGCCTACTTATTTGGAATGCAGTAGGGGGGAGGAGGAGATATATATATATATATATATATATATATATATATATATAGAGAGAGAGAGAGAGAGAGAGAGAGAGAGTTAGTCCTCCAATTGTCATCATCTGAATAGGCTGGTTTAGATGCACATTGTAGCAACTCTCACTTGGGATTCAAACCTTCTAATAATCCTTTCCTTCCTGGACCCCATGTTCAGAAATGGAGCCTGGAAGTTGCTCTATCAGAAAAGAGAGCCTTTTTATTACAACTTTATTTACTCTACTTGCTAGACATGCACACGAACCTTCTTTTGATTCAATTGCTTTATATAGGGGCTGAGAAACTCAGTGAGGCTCAGGGCTTCAGCATCATTCTTACCTGGGAGCTTGTTAGAAATGCAGAATCTCAGGCTCCACCTCAGACCTGCTGAATCAGAAGCTGCCTTAACATGTTCTTAGGGGGTTGGTATGCACATTAACATCCGACAAGCACTGGTTTAGAGGTTCCAAGTTGAGGAAGGTGAGAAATTAATTCATTATGTCAATCAGGAGTGGTCAACACGAGCTCATTAACTTTTGCTTCATCATTAGATTTTCTAGGCATAAAACACATTAATATATATTCTCCTTTCTTACCTTTCAAGACAAGATAGATCATCACAATCAGAACTTTACAAAGCCCTCTGTGCCAGCAAATAACTGGAAATTAGGTCCTCAGCGACTCTCTGATTTATTGTCTTCCATGCAAATATGTATGTTTAAAATTCTACCGAGGTTACCAGGTGGTTCTTAAAAGCCACAGGCAGACTGTCTCTGAAAAGAAAAAGAACATGTTCTATTGTTAAGCACTTGAAATCAATGTAATGATTGCAAACAACTAAGGATGATTTTTTTTTGGCTCTAAATACACTTCTAGGATTTGAGATGTGGGTCATCAATAGGTGGGAAGCCCAGGTCACCCCATCAAAATACAAGTGAATAAGCAAGGAAAATAAATGGGCACCAGGCTGAGTGCAGCTACAATATAGAAGAGGCAGTAGGGTGAATGCTGCCAGATACAAAACATCCAACAGTGAGTGAATCTACAATAAACGTGGGTTCATGTGAATGCTACTAGAAAAACAAAGGCTGAGATTCGGCTACAATACTTCTGCATGGAAGACAAAGAACCAAGGCCAGTAAAATTCAAAGAAAACTAGAAGCAGGAAATAAAATCTTAAAGTAGCACTTTTCACAACATTATTCAAGATTACGTAAGAAGAAGACAGAAATAATTTAAAGTTTTGATCTGACACTGAGACTTGCAGGGACTCTCAGTCTTCTGAGCAAGTTGGGGTGGTTCCCCCAGGAGGAAATCCTCACTTTTTAAAGTCATTTTCTCATAAAGAGTAATGCCACGCCTAAGGACATTCACATAAATGTAAATGTTATCAAGAAAATATTTTGAGACGGAAATACCTTTCTGATTTTTGTGTCACGCTGAATCTGTTGTTAAGAATGTGCCTTGAAGAGTATAAAGTCTTCCAAGGTTGTGGATCAAAAATGATTTTTATAACTAACTCACTTTTGGCAAGAGAGATGATAAGAGGTCTTATGAAAATTTGGAGTCATATTGTTAAAGTTAGCTTGGAAATAAAAGCTAAAATTCTAAACCTTTGTGACCTATAAATTTGATTCTTTTCTGGACCTTCCATTTTAACAGCCTAATATTTTTTTAAAATGTATTTTTATTGGTTTCAGAGAGGAAGGGAGAGGAAGAGAGAGATAGAAACATCAATGATGAGAAAGAATCATTGATTGGCTGCCTCCTGCATGATAAGGCATTGAGCCCGCAACCTGGTTATGTGCCCTGACCGGGAATCGAACCGTGCCTGCACTCAAGCACTTAGCCACACTGGCAGGCTAACAGCCTAATATTTTATAAGAAATGTATTCACTAAAGCAGTAAAACTATAGCACTGACAGGTCACTTTGATTGAATAGGTGTTTTCATTTTAATTCAATAAGTAAATTAAGGTGGGATTTCTTGCTCACTACAATAATGAATGTAATGTGTGAGATCTGTGCTTTCTTTTTAAAAAAAGGATATTTCTTTTGTAAAGCCCCATTAAATATATATTTTCTTAAAATAGAAATACTATATGACCCAGAAATCCCACTCTTGGGTATTTTTCTAAAGAAATCAAAAGCACTAACTTGAAAAGATATATTTTGCTATATTCATTGAAGCATTATCTACAATAGCCAAGATATGGAAGCAACCTAGGTGTCTACTGATTTCATCTCATCCCATTGGATTTCTGTTGTTTGGAGAAGTTTGTGAGAAAGTACCCCAATTGTTTCATAGGGCATTTGAGGGATTTTTGTGCAATGCAATGTTTAAGCTATTGGCTTTTCCTCAGAGTGTACACAGAATTCCTTTCAAAAAGTTTACCATAAGTCTATAGCATTGAGTAAAGCACCAAGTCTTTACTTGTCTTTCTCAAATGAGAATAGTTGATAAGTTGAATGTAAATAACAGAGAGTTAGCTATAGCTGCTGGGCAAAAAATTTCAAATAGAAAATATAAAAGAGAAATTTTAAAATATTGTTGATAAAATATGAAGGCCCAACTAGGCCTAATAAGAGTTCTTGAAAGAGAAAAGAGGGAGAATAGTGAAGAGGAAATACATAAAAATATAATGGCGAAGAATTTTCAGAATTGATATGAGAAAATGAAAAATGAGTCAGAAACACAATAAATGCAAGGCAGAATAAATATAAATAAATGCACAAAGATATATATTATAATGAAACTTAAGTATAACAAAGGAAACATGAAGATTTTATAAGCAACCAGAGAGAAAAGTCAGCTTTTCTTACAAAAAGAATGAACATTAAACAGAGATCTGAATTTTAAATATCAACAACTGAAATCTGAAGCCAGTAGAATGATATATTCAAAATGTTGAAAGGAAAAAAAGAATTGTTATCTACAATTACCAGGCTAAATTATCATTCAAGAGTGAGGACACAAGATATTAAAAGAAAAAAACCACACAAAAATGTAGAAGAGAGGGGACAGGGGGAGGGAAGAGATCAACTAAAGAACTTATATGCACATATTCATAATACATGGACACAGATAACAGTGGGGTGAAGGCCTGGGGAGGGAGGGAGAGTGGTAGGAGGGGACCAATGGGGGGGGGGGGAAGTATTAGTATTACTTTCCACAATAAAGATAAATTTAAAAAATAATACACATACAAGAAAAATGTAGTCTAGACTAAATATTAAAAACCTGTTGTGACAAAAAAAATGAAAGAACTCATAACTCAATAAGAAAAAGACAGAAAACAACTATGAGAAACATGGAGAAAAGATCTAACATGTAATTCACAGAGGGTAAAACCTGACTGACTAATGAACATAATAAGCATCCAACTTCTTTAATTATTTGAGAAGTTTAAATGAAAACATCACTGATATCAGCAAGTTATTAGTAAGATATGCAACAATTAAGAATTCAGGTAATTCCAAGTGTTAATGATGTTGTGGGAACATTGCTGGTGGGACCATACATAGGACAGCTACTTTGAAGAACTATTTGGTAATATTGAGTAAAATTGAAAATGCACTAATTGCATGACCCAACAAGTCCACTTCTAGGTCCACAGCAGCACTGCTACAGCACTGCAGAGACCCTGGGGCTGTGCAAGGCACAACCTTTCATATCCTAGAGCAACTCACACAAATGTGCACAAAGAGAGCAATCTAAAAATCTGGAGGAAAAGTGGAGATTTGGGACACACACTCTTGAAAAGTTGTCCTTCTGGTCCCACTCCAGTTTCAAGAAATTGGAACTGGAAATTGTAGACACGTTTTGATATTTCTGTAAGAAATATAATCAATGACTCCTATCAAAAGACATAATGAAGGGGGGAAAAAAAAGGTTTCTTGCCCTGTATCAAAAGACTGAAGAATAAATATACTTAGATAGGTTTATATGAAAATGTCAAGTTCTGAACAAAACAAAATACAATTTCCTTTGTTTTACAAAGTAGTTGCGTTCCTGGAAAATTAAAAATAATATTCCTGGATATTTGAACAGTGCTCAAAACAAAAGCAAACAAAACCTATCTTTTGTGGTCTATATGTAAAACTGTGTAAGCACCAAGGCTCTCAGATCATTGTAAACTGGTTTTGAAGCCCCTAAATGCCTGGTAGGACATTTGACATCTGAAAGGCATGTGGGGAACGGATCCCGGTGAGGATGGTTAGCTTCCTTGACCTTTACCACGAAATGCTCTGTGCCTTAGTCACTGAGACAATAAGCCCCCGAGGGGATGAGAACCACTGCTCAATCTAGACTTGGCTCAAATTTTTCTTTTTTCTGGAAGCTCTTTATTATTAATTTCTCTGCGCCTCCACAGTACACGTGACCAAAATAATATTTATCCTACAGTATAGCAATGAGCTTTTACATATCTGTTCTCTCCTCCAAACCATGGCTTCCCAGAGGACTGAGACCACTGGTTATTTTATATACCCAGAGCCTAGCGGTGCTCAGTAAATGTTTGTTGTAGGACAAGTAATTTAATCAAATCTAGCCATTTAGGTTTGAGTTTCTAGCATGTCACAAGCTTGCTGCCTATCTTCTTTTTTTCCTCCCCAGTAAACGCTTTTATCTATAAAAGGCTAAAATAAATAAATAAATAAAAATAAAAGAGTCCTTTAGCTGAAGTCATCTTCAGTTTTTTTAAAAAAATGTCTAGTATATACCTTTGGCACCTCCTACTAGTTCCTACTAACTGAATGGCTTCATCTACAGAGAAATTAGGGTAAAGAGGGTCAGAGCTCTTGTTAAGGAAATATGTAAATATATCCAGCCGACACTTAAGAAATACTAGATTTTGTATGCATCCTTCACTCCTCTGTAGGGCAGGCACCCTTAATTCCCACCCCCCTTCTTTTGGCTATGTCATTGGTAAGCAACTCTCATTTGGCTGGTTTGGGTCCAACATTCATCATAAAGATATACCCTGCAGACCTAGACGAGACTTCACACTCTAAGGTGCATGGATTGATGGAATGGTCTTACTAATCGCAATAAGGTTTTTCACAATCTTTAAATCATAAGTGGCATTAATTGAACCCAAGAAGAAATCAAGGGGCTTCATGAACAGATTTATAAATTTTCTTCTTTCTGCATTTTAATTATACTGGCATTTTAATTGCATCGTAATCGCACATATTTGTATAAATTAAAAAATAATTAGAGATCTGCAGCACTATGGGAAACTAATTTATGCATATAGACCTTTAGAGATTCTTGCTTGGAGAATGATTTCATAGTTCTCACCACGTTAGACACTTTAATATTGTCCTTGTTGAACAGATTGATGCACCTTCCCGGTTCTCTCTGTGACTGAGAGAGCAAGACAGAGGTGGAGCTTGACTGGAGGGCAGTACTTGGTATTCATGGAGCTCCCAGCTTGGAAAGTCCTTTAAATATTAAAAAAATACACATATTTTATGATTTATGCAAGAAACACAATGTAAACCAGTAGCTCCTATATATGTATACATATTGTTTTCTGATTGGAGTCATACATTGTATTTCTTACATAAATCATATGTATATATGATTTTCAAATATTGATATAAGAACATTATGATATATATATATATATATATATATATATATATATATATATATACTAATTAAAGGGTAATATGCTAATTAGATCTGATAGACCGGATGTCTTCCAGACGTCCTTCTTGACAAAGCCAGGGGCGTGGCTGGCCTGCAAACCCTGAGGCCCCACACCCCAGCCAGCCCAGCCAGCCCAGCCCCCCAGCGGGGACCCCCAAACCCCAAACTGGGGTCCCCAGCTGGCCCCCACCCATGCACCAGGCCTCTATCCTATATAATAAAAGGGTAATATGCAAATTGACCATAACAGCAGAACGACCAGAATGACTGCTGGACCAGTCACTATGAGGTGCACTGACCACCTCTTGGTTTGTTTCCCCGGCTGGTAGGCTCCAATCGCCTGATGACCAACCGTGGCGGGGACAGGGCCGGCAAGTGGTCTGGAACAGCCGACCTCTCTGTTCCTTCCCCTGGCCAGCAGGCACTGATCACCCGATGGTGAATGGGGAACCAGGGGTGGGTGGCAGCGGGGCACGGGGCTGGCTGCGGGCAGCTGGGGAAAATGGCCCTGATCTCAGGCCAGGCCTAGGGACTGTACCCGCACATGAATTTCGTGCACCGGGCCTCTAGCATATTAATCTATAAAAATAAAAGTGTAATATGCTAATTAGACCAGACAGCAGCATGTCTTCCAGATGTCCTTCTGGATGACCTTCCAGATGAAGCCGGGGCTGCAAGGGCCAAGGCAGCCACCATGGCTGTGAGGGCCGAGCTCCTTGCATGATTTTCGTGCATCAGGCCTCTAGTTGTGTGTGTGTGTGTGTGTGTGTGTGTG